>NC_059103.1:13214999-13542499 GCF_020740685.1 Jaculus jaculus | reverse complement strand
CAGATTGAATTCCAGGTCAGCCTGGAACATCAAATGACTTAGGAAAGGTGTTACTGTTTTTTCCTTTTTTTATTTTTTATTTTTTTATTTTTGAGATTCTACCTCAAACAACACACACACACACAAGAGGGGGAGAGAGAGAATGGGTGTACCAGGTCCTCTTGCTGCTGCAAATTCCAGATGCATGTGCCTCTTACTGCACTTGGCTTTCCATGGGTACTGAGGAATTGAACCTGGGCTGGCAGGCTTTGCAAGCAAGCAAGTACCTTTAACCACTGAGCCACTTCCTCAACCCCTTTCTAATTCATTTTTTGGTTTAGGTTTTTTTTTTTTTTAATTTATTTATTTCAAGGAAGGATCTCATTCTATCTCAGGCTGACCTGGAACTCACTCTGTGGCCCCAGGCTGTCCCTGAACTCATGGTGATCCTCCCACCTCTGCCTCCCTAGTGCTGGGATTAAACCACCATGCCCGGCACTTTTTTTTTTTTTTTTTTGATATACGGTCTTGCTGTAGCCCAGACTAACCTGGGATTCACTATGTACCCTTAGGCTGATCTTGAACTCACAGCAATCCTCCTACCTCAGCCTCCTGAGTGCGGAGATTAAAGGAATGTGCCACCACATCTGGCTTTCCAGTCCTCTTTATACTGTGTTTTTAAATTGGAGAGAGGGAGAATGGGCATGCCAGGACCTTCAGCCTGATGGGAGCAAACTCCAGGTGCGTGCGCCCCTTGTGTGCATGTGTGACATTGTTACTTGCATCCCTATGCGTCTGGCTATGGGGGACCTGGAGATTTGAACATGAATTCTTTGGTTTTGCAGGCAAGCTCATTAACCACTAAGCCATCTCTCCAGCCCTATGTTGTTGGGGTTTTTGTTTGTTTGTTTGTTTGCTTGTTTGTTTTTTGCTTGTTTGTTTGCTTTCTCGGGCTGGCTCTTTAAATTTTTTTTTTTTTTTTGGTGTTTTCTTTTTTTGGTTTTTCAAGGTAGAGTCTCACTCTGGCCCAGACTGATCTGGAATTCACTATGGAGTCTCAGGGTGGCCTTGAACTCATGGCAATCCTCCTACCTCTGCCTCCCGAGTGCTGGGATTAAAGGTGTGCGCCACCACGCCCGGCTATTGGCTCTTTAAATTTTGAAACTGAATTTCTGTAAATTGTCCGGGCTGGACTTGAACTTTCAACTCTTCTGCCTCAGCCTCCTAAGTAGCTAGGTTTACAATAATGCACCACCATGCCCTGTTACCAGCCCTTGAGCCCACTACTGTCTTGTTTTCCCCCCTACAAGATCAGCCTTCAATCTGTTTGCTGCATCTTCTCACCAAAGAGTAAATGTGGAGCAGTCTCCCATGCCTGCATCCCAGTGGCCAGGAGAATCACAGGTTCAAAGTCAGCCTTTAACAAGACCCAGTCTTAAAAAAAAAAAAAAAAAAAAAGCCACATACATTGCAGTCTGGTTGGAATCTGGAAGAGTAGGTAGGATTTTCAAAAAAAATTACACCCTGTACCTAATGAGCTAAGTATGAGGAAAACATTCCTCACTGTGAGACACAGCAGTTTTTGAAATTGACACCCTTGGGGCTTCCCAAAGAATGTGATGAGCATGTGTATGCACACATGCATGGACATGCCGGGACTGAGCTAAAATGCTAGCGGTGAATCTTTCAGACAATGAGGATTGCTGGGATTGGAACATGAAAGAGGCCTCCAAACTAGATCACCAGCGGCCCAGACAGGACACAGTGAATATCCCACTGCAGTGAAATGTGGGCTTGAAATGCTGGGTGTGACCTCGTAAGGAAGAACGAGATGCTGTTAAAAGGGAACATCAAATCAAATGACTTGGGAAAAGTGTTAACTTTTTTTTTTTTTTTTTTTTGAGAAAAGGCCTTACTATAACCATGAGTTGACTCTGAACCAGATATGTAGCCTAGGATGGCCTTGAACTCACAATCCCCTTGCATCTGCCAACGGAGTACTAGGATTACATATATGGAATACCACACTGGGACCAAAGAATATTTTCAACTCTCTGTCTCTTTCTGCAGCCACTCCAAACAAACTGCAGTACCATGGGCCTCTTTGTGCATCTGGCTTTATGCAGGTACTGGGAAATTGAACTTGGGTCCTTACACTTTGCCAGTAAGCTCCAAAATAGATTAGCCATCTCTCTGGCCCTTGGCAAGACCTTGCACAAGATAAAAAAGCTCTCTGCCACTGAGCCACGCCCCCAGCCCCTCACTGGGGGTTCTAGGCAGGAGCTCTACCACTGAGCCACACCCCCAGCCCCTCACTGGGGGATTCTAGGCAGGAGCTCTGCCACTGAGCCACGCCCCCGGCCCCTCACTGGGGGTTCTAGGCAGGAGCTCTACCACTGAGCCACGCCCCCAGCCCCTCACTGGGGGGTTCTAGGCAGGAGTTCCACCACTGAGCCATGACCCCAGCCCCTCACTGGGGGATTCTAGGCAGGAGCTCTACCACTGAGCCACACCCCCAGCCCCTCACTGGGGGGTTCTAGGCAGGAGCTCTACTACTGAGCTACATGGCCCAGCCCGTGTAAATGATTTTTCCTAGAGCATCTAGAATTCTGGTAATGTAAATTTCGAAAGAATTGCGAGAAACTGCCAAATTGCTCTCTGCTCTCCAAAAGAGCTTTATGGACAGAGCATGGTGGGCACAGGCCTTTAATCCTAGCACTCAGGAGGTTGAGGTATGAGGATGGCTGTGTCTTTGAGGCCAGACTGGGCCAACATAATGAGTTCTAGGTCAGACTAGGCTAAAATGAGACCCTACCTCGAAAAAAAATTTTTTTAAAAAAGAGCCGTATGTTTTGCACAGCAGAGAAAATGGGCAGATAGGTAAGTTGCCCATCAGGAAGTAGAAAACTGAACATGCACACGTTGTTAAATCCCCTGTTACTGCGCTTGGTGGCACACACCTGTAGTCCTAACACTTGGGAGGTGAAGGCCGGAGGGTCAGGAGTTTAACACTGGCCTTGGCTATATAGTTGGAGGCCAACCTGGGCTACATGAGACTCTCAAAAAAAAAAAAAAAAAACAGGAGCTGGAGAGATGGCTTAGCACTTAAGGCACTTGCCTCCAAAGCCTAAGGACCAAGGTTTCCATTCCCCAGAACCCATGTAAGCCAGATGAACATATTGGTGCGTGTGTCTGGAGTTCATTTGCAGCAGTTAAAGGCCCTGGCATATCCACTTTTCCCACCACCACCACCGCCCCCCCCCCGCCGCTTGCAAATAAATAAATAAATAAATAAATAAGCAAACACCTTGTGGCTGCAGAGCCCATAAAGCCTAATGACTGGAGTTCGATTCTCCAGTACCTAGGTAAAGCCACATGCATAAAGTGGCACATGCTACTGGAGTTCTTTGGAGTGGCTGGAGATAGAGAGAGAGAGAGAGAGTTTATTTACAGAGGCTAGAGGCTTTGATGTGCCCCCTACAGTGAGTGCTTTGAGTCCCAGCACTCCTGGGGAGGTAGGATTGCTGTGAGTTCAAGGTCAGCCTAAGACTACAGAGTAAATACCAGGTCAGTTTGAGCTAGAGTGAGACCCTGCCTGAAAACAAAAAAAGGAGGGGGGGCTGGAGAGATTGCTCAGCAGTTAGGGTGCTTGCCTGCAAAACCTAATGACCCAGGTTCGATTCCCCAGTACCCACATAAAGCCAGATGCACAAAGTGGTGCATGCATCTGGAGTTCATTTGCAGCAGCTGGAGGGCGTGATGTGCCCATTCTCTTTATCTGTATCTCTTCTCTTCTCTCTCTCTCTCTCTCTCTCTCTCTCTCTCCTTGCAAGTAAATAAAAATATTAAACAAAACAAAACCTCTCCTTTCCACCATTCCTGGGGGTACAAGTGGGCCGTAGCTTGTCTGAACTTGGTGCTCTGGTCCCCCATTCCTCAGCAGAGGAAGAAGTGCCCACAGGTCAGGGGGAGGACCTGTGCAGACACACTGAGGACAGGAAGAAGGGATGAGTCAACGATGAGACCAAAAATAGAAGTAAAGATTGCAAACAGCATGATGACCAGGCTTGTGTCGTGCAGGGCCAGACAGCCCACCCACACTCAGCATCGGTCCCATAGCCCGACACTTCAACCACGAGTCTCCTGTGTCCGTTTTTGTATTACTAAAGAAGGGAAGGGAGGAAAGATGGATGGGAAGGAGAAAAGGAAGAAGGAGGGAAGTAGGAAAGGAAAAAAGGAAGATAGTACTCAAGGCCTTAAGACGATAGACATTTCACAGCAGATCTCAAATGAAGACCTTTGTGCTGACCAGAGGAGCTGTGGGAACGTGTGTTTAGACAGACTGGCTCCTTCTGGGTGGTTCGGGAAGTGTTACTCTGAAAAGGGCTAATAGCAGGGCCCGTGCCTTTGCAATCACCAAACGCAACACTCGAAATGACAGCTTGGGAGAAAAATGTCTTTTTCTTTACTCTTCTCCTTCTTCTGTTTTATTTTAATTTATTTATTTATTTATTTAATTTTTTTGAGGCAAGGTCTTACTCTAGCCCAGGCTACCTGGACCTCATGATGATCCTCCTACCTCAGCCTCCCCAGTTCTGGGACTAAAAGTGTATGCATCGCACCAGACTTTCTACTTTACTTTTTTTTTTTTCTTCTTTTTTTGGTTTTTCAAGGTAGGGTCTTACTGTAGCCCAGGCTGACCTGGAATTCACTATGGAGTCTCAGGGTGGCCTCGAACTCACAGCAATCCTCTTACCTCTGCTTCCTGAGTGCTGGGATTAAAGGCGTGTGCCACCACGCCTTTAATAAATATAATAACTTTTTAAGAAGTTATTATATTATATTTATTTATTTGAGAGAAAGAAAGAAGCAGAAAGAGAGAGGGAAAGAGAGAATGGGTGCTCCAGGGCCTCCAGCTGCTGCAAAGGAAATCCAGACGCTTGTGCCACCTTGTGCATCTGGCTTACGTGAGTCCTGAGGGAAAAATGTTTTTAAAGTAGAAAAAAAGAGTTCTCTCTGATGACAGTTACACAGGGACATTTTAAAAAATGTTTCCTTTCTATTTATTCACTTGAAAGAAAGGGAGAGAGGGGGCAGTTAAAGAATGGGCATGCCAGGGCCTCCAGTCACTGCAAATGAACTCCAGATGCATGTGCCACGTTCTGTATCTGGCATAAGTGGGTCCTTTGGCTTTACCTTAACCATTAAGCCATCTCTCCAGCCCCCCCCCCCGACTTTTTTTTTAAATTTATTTATTTATTTATTTATTTTTTATTTGAGAGCGATAGACACAGAGAGAAAGACAGATAGAGGAAGATAGAGAGAATGGGCACGCCAGGGCTTCCAGCCTCTGCAAACAAACTCCAGACTCGTGCGCCCCCTTGTGCATCTGGCTAACGTGGGACCTGGGGAACCGAGCCTCCAACCCGGGTCCTTAGGCTTCACAGGCAAGCGCTTAACCGCTAAGCCATCTCTCCAGCCCCCGACTTTTTTTTTTTGAGGTAGGGTCTCACTCTAGCCCACGCTGACCTGGAATTCACTATGGAGTCTCAGGGTGGCCTCGAACTCACAGCGATCCTCCTGCCTCTGCCTCCCGAGTGCTGGGATTACAGGCGTGTGTCACGATGCTCAGCTTCAGGGACATTTTATACGTGCATCATGCCTCCTTAGAATACTCAGTCCACAGGTCACATTGCCGTGGAGCCACCACGGCATCCGGTGACGCTGTCACCCGTGTGCTTTCTAGTTGCCACGCAGCACTGCGATGTGGACCGTCGCATACCAGGATACTGTGACCTTGAACTTCCCTCCTCATTCGTTCTTCATCTCCCAGTGCACTTGGCCAGGCTGAGCTCCCACGGCCGCCTCCTGGCAGAGTGACTGGGGAAGGTGACAGAAGTGACGTCTGTGTTCGTGTCCCTGCGTGATGAGTCTGTGGAGAAGACCCAAAGCTCCTCCCCCTCCCCCTTGACCCACTTAATGGTAGTGACGGAGGAAAGTCACGTGGTCAAGCTCAGCAAGATGCTAGGGGAGAGGCAAGACAGGTGTGGAGAGCAAGCCTTGTACACAGCAGGTGGGTCTCCTCTGTTTGCCTCCAGGACACCAACGTCACTCACCCCCCGGGAAGCCCCTGGCGAGGCCGAGGTGACCTCAGGGAGGAGGGTGATGGGCTGGAGAGATGGCTTAGCGGTTAAGCGCTTGCCTGTGAAGCCTAAGGACCCCGGTTCGAGGCTCGGTTCCCCAGGTCCCACCTTAGCCAGATGCACAAGGGGGCGCACGCGTCTGGAGTTCGTTTGCAGAGGCTGGAAGCCCTGGCGCGCCCATTCTCTCTCTCTCCCTCTATCTGTCTTTCTCTCTGTGTCTGTTGCTCTCAAATAAATAAATAAATAATTAAAAAAAAAAAAAAGAGGGAGGAGAGTGATGGGAGGCTGGCTGCAGAGCCCAGATCGGGGTCAGACCGTCCAAGAGACATTGCTTCCTACTCACAGAGAGCCCTGGGGTCCTGTGTGCCAAGGTTTCTACAGCAGCCATGGGATAAGAGCCACTCTGGGGCAAGCTGCAAGAAGTCAGTGAAGGGCTGGACAGATGGCTTAGCAGATAAGGTACTTTGCCTGTGAAGCCTAAGGACCCAGGTTCAATTCCCCAGTACCCACATAAGCCAGATGCCACAGTGGCACATGTGTCTGGAGTTCGTTTGCAGTGGCTAAAGGCTCTGGAATGTCCATTCTTTCTCTCTCTCTCTCTCTTTTTCTCTCTCTCAAATAAATAAAAGTTTCAAAAAATAAAAATAAAATGAGTCAGCGAAAAGTCATTCTAGGTCGGGCATGGTGACGCACACCTTTAATCCCAGCCCTCATCGGAGTCAGAGGTAGGAGGATCATTGTGAGTTCAAGGCCACACTGAGACTACATGAATTCCAGGTCAGCCTGGACTAGAGTGAAACCCTACCTCGAAAAACAAAAACAACAACAAATGAGCCATTCTACCTGTGTTGACTGTCTGTACGTAAGGTGCAGCCAGAACCAGGTATGGTGGTGGTCATGTACAAATGTAACCCCAACACTCAGAAGGCTGAGGCAGGAGGATCAGGAGTTCAAGGCCATCCTTGGCTACATGAGACCCTGGAAAGGAAGGAAGAATTGAAGGAAAAAAGAAAGGAAATAGGGAAGGAAGGAAGGAGGGAGGGAGGAAGGGACAGATGCAGAAGAAGGGAGGACTAAGTAGATCACTCAGTGGATGAAGTACGTGACACCCAATTCTGAGTACCTGAGACCACGGCTCCCCACCAGCATCCACATAAAAAAAAGTCAGCTGTGGGGCTGGAGAGATAGCTTAGTGGCTAAGTGCTTGCCTGTGAAGCCTAAGGACCCGGTTCAAGGTTCGAATCCCCAGGACCCTCGTCAGCCAGATGCACAATAGGCGCACACGTGTGGAGTTTGTTTGCAGTGGCTGGAGGCCCTGGCGTGCCCATTTTCTCTCTCTCTCTCTCTGTCTGTCGCTCTCAAATAAATAAATAAAAATGATTTTAAAAAGTCAGCTGTGGGCTGGAAAGATAGCTCAATGGTTAAGGCACTTGCCTGCAAAGTCTGAGACCCAGGTTCAGTTCTCCAGTACCCACATAAAGCCAGATGCACAAAATGGCACATGCATCTGGAGTTTGTTTGTACTGGTTAGAGGCCCTGGCATGCCCGTTCCCTCTTTCTCTCTGTACTTGTGAATGAATACAAAAACAATTTAGGGCTAGAAATATGGGTTAGCAGTTAAGGTGCTTGCTTGCAAAAGGACCCAGATTCAACTCCCCAGGACCCACGAAAGCCAAATGCACGAGGTGGTGCATGCGTCTGGAGTTCATTTGCAGCTGCTAGAGGCCCTAACGCATCCATTCTCTTTTTCTTTCTCTTTCTCTTTCTTTTTCTCCTCTCAAACAAATAAATAAATTCTTTTGGGGGGGGGGCAGCTGATGGAGGTAGGGTCTCACTCTGGCCCAGCTAAAAATTATTTTAAAATATTTTTATTTATTTATTTGATCCGGGCGTGGTGGCACACGCCTTTACTCCCAGCACTTGGGAGGCAGAGGTAGGAGGATCGCCGTGAGTTCGAGGCCACCCTGAGACTACATAGTGAATTCCAGGTCAGCCTGGGCCAGAGTGAGACCCTACCTCGAAAAACAAAAAATAAATTAATTAATTAATTAAAAAAATAAATTTTAAAAGTCAGCTGCTGTAACAGTAGCATCTTTAATCCCAGCACATCTATGGCAAGAAGGTAGGTGGAGACAGGAGAATACCCCCAGAAGTTTGTGGGGCCAGTGGCCTTGACAAACGCAGCAGTGAACAAGGAGAGACCCTACCTCAAACAAGGTGAAAAGTAAGGACCAATACCTGAGGCTGTCCTCTGACCTCCACGTGTGCCATGATGTGTGAATGCCTACACACTCACACGTACACACCACCACCACCACCACCGAAAGAAAAGAGGGCTGGAGAGATTGTTTAGCGCTTAAGGTGTTTGCCTGCGAAGCCTAAGGACCCATGTTTGACTCTCCAGATCACACATAAGCAATGTCGCACATGCCCACTAGGTGGCGCAAGCGTCTGGAAGGGAGGGAGGGAGGGAGGGAGGAAGGAAAGAAGGCAGGCAGGCAGATAAAGCTAGGTATTGTGGTATGAGTTTATAGTTTCAGTGACTCAGGAAGGCTGAGGCAGAAGGATTGCTGGAGTTGAGTTGTTAGAAACAGCCAAGACAATCAAGTCAGGAAAGATGAGCAAAGCCAGGTTCAAGGCATTGCACAGTGCTACAGTACTCGCCTCGGATGCACACGGCCCTGGGCTCCATCCCAGGTACTGAAAACGAAAACACCCTCACGGCGCCACGGGCTGCTTGCTTCCTCCCAGTGAGTGGACGCTGTCTCATGGGAGGCAGACCGATCTCAGTGCCACTGGGTGCGTCACCTCTGCCAGGCCCGATCCAGAGGCTTGTCCTCGCTCTTAACAGGGCTCCCTGGTCCGATGAGATCTGGCCCCATATATATTAATACCAGCACTTGGGAGGCAGAGGTAGGAGGATTGCTGTGAGTTCGAGGTCACCCTGAGACTACTTAGTGAATCCCAGGTCAGCCTGGGCCAGAGCAGAACCCTACCTGGAAAAACCAAAAAATGTTTACCTCTACCTCCCAAGTGCTGGAATTAAATCCATGTCCCACCACACCCAGCTAATTGAAAATTTTATTGGAAGCCTATGCATAGAGAAACATCCCTATCCCTCTTTTGTTTTTGCTTTGTTTTTCAAGGTAGGGTCTCACTCAAGCCCAGCTGACCTGGAATTCACTATGTAACCTCAGGGTGGCCTCGAACTCACAGCAATCCTCCTACCTCTGTCTCCCAGGTGCTGGGATTAAAGGTGTGTGCCACCATGCCCGGCTTTCATCCCTCTTTCAAATTTAAATTTAAATTTTTTGGAGACAAGCCCAACAGACTAGTCTTTTATTATTATTTATTTATTTGTAATGATAGAGAGTGTGAGAGAGAGATAGAGAATTGGCACACCAGGGCCTCTAGCCGCTATAATTGAACTGCAGACAAGTGTGCCACCTTGTGAGCATGTGTGACCTTGCACGCTTGTGTGTCTGGTTTAAGTGGAATCTGAGGAGTGGAACATGGGTCCTCAGGCTTCACAGGCAAGTGTCTTAACCACTAAACCATCCCTCCAGCCCCTACTTTTTTCTTAAGATTTATTTTAAAAAATATTTTATTTTTATTTATTTATTTGACAGAGAAAGAGGGAGAAAGAGAGAGAGAGAATAGATGCACTGGGGCCTCCAGCCACTGCAGACAAACTCCAGATGTGTGCACCCCCTTGTGCAGCTAGCTGACATGGGTCCTAGGGAATTGAACCTGGGTCCTTCGGCTTTGCAGGCAAGTGCCTTAACCACTAAGCCATCCCTCCAGCCCCCCTACTTTTTATTTTTTGAGACGGGGCCCACTCAGTGGCGCAGGCTGACCTTGAGCTTTGGATCTAAACTACTTCAGCCTCCTGAGTCCCTGGGATTACAAACCTTCACCACTAGGCCCATCTGGCCTGGCTTAGACCTTTTCTTTTCCTTTCTTTTCTTTTCTTTTCTTTTCTTTTCTTTTCTTTTCTTTTCTTTTCTTTTCTTTTCTGGTGTCTAACTGCCTTGCCCTGTTGGGATAGAATCTGGGAGCCTTAGCCCACTTTCTTGGGATCTCCTGGGTGTGTGAGCAGGAAGTCCTTGTGACCATTCCTCCTGCCTTTTTTTTTTTTTCTTCTCTTTTCTTTTCTCTCCTCTTTTTTCTTCTCCTAGCTTTCCTTTTCTTTTTTCCTTTTTGGTTTTTCAAGGCAGAGTTTCATTCTAGCCCAGGGGCTGACCTGGAATTCACTATGTGGTCTCAGGGTGGCCTCACAGCTCTCACAGTGATCCTCCTACCTCTGCCTCGCGAGTGCTGGAATTAAAGGCATGCACCACCAAGCCAGGCCACTACTGCCCTTTCACAAGAAACTGTGGTTTCCCAGTCTCTGGCCCCCAACATTGCTGCTGTTTGACGCTAGCAGAATTTTTGCAGGCTGAGCTTTGTCTTGGCCCAAGTCCCATGAGTCACAGAAGGCTCAGAGTCCAGGAAAGAAAACTGTCCAGAGAGCGCATTTCTGTCCCTCTGACATGCCAAGCCCATCAGGAAGAACAGAGCCCTTCCCCTCCCCTACACCAAAGGCCTCTTGTAGCTGGCGGGAAGGGGCAGTGGCTCAAATCCCTAAGCCCAGCACTCAGAAGCTAGTGGCAGAAGGATCATGATTTTATTATAGGGACCGGGAGATGCTCAGGGGTTAAAGGTGTTGGCGTGCAATGGCTTTTGGCCCAAGCTCAATTTCCATGCCACCCATGTAAGCCAGACATAAAACGTGTTGTAAGTATCTTGTTTTCCTTTGCAGTGGCAAGAGACCCTGGCGTGCCCATGCATAATCAGACACACTCTTGCTTGCTCTCTCTCTCTCTCTCTCTCTCTCTCTCTCTCTCTCTCACACACACACACACACACACACATGCAAACAAGTTTAAAAAAAATTTTTTTGAGCTGGGCATGGTGGCACATGCCTTTAATCCCAGGGCTTGGAAGGCAGAGGTATGAGGATCACCATGAGTTAAAGGACATCCTGAGACTACATAGTGAATTCCAGGTCAGCCTGGACTAGAGTTAGACTCTACCTCAAAAACAATTTTTTAATATTTTATTTTTCTTTCTTTCTTTCTTTATTTGACAGAAAGAGGGGGAGAGAGAATGGGCATGACAGAGCTCCAGCCACTGCAAATGAACTCCAGATGCCTGTGCCCTCTTGTACAGCTGGCTTACGTGGGTCCTGGGGAATCAAACCTTTGGCTTTGTAGACAAACGCCTTAACTGCTAAGCAATCCCTCCAACACATTTTTTTTTTTTTTTTTTTTTTTTTGCTTTTGTGTTTGTTTTTCAAGGTAGAATCTCACTCTCTAGTCCAGGCTGACCTGGAATTCACTATGTACTCTCAGGGTGGCTTTGAACTCACAGAGATCCTCCTATCTCTGCCTCCCTAGTGCTGGGATTAAAGGTGTGTACACCACCACGCCCAGATGAAAAAAAAATTTTTTTTAATTAAAAATAAGTAAATAATTTATTTTTTTTGGCTCTTCAAGGTAGGGTCTTGCTGTAGCCTAGGCTGACCTAGAATTCACTATGTCGTCTCAACATGGTTTCAAACTCATGGCAATCCTACGTTAAAGGCATGCACCACCATGCTCTGCTTTGAAACAGGACTTTATACCAAGAGCTTTGGTTCTGTTGTAGGGAATGAATCTTGGCTCCACCAGTTATAGCTTAAAAGACACTGGAAGCATTATTTAATCACTCCCAAGCCTGCTTCTCAGTGGTCTTTGAACAGTAAGGGCCCAGTCAATGTGGTAGTTGGAATGTCAGATGTTCCTCACGGCCTCATGTGTCTGTGATGACGTCTCCATGCACAGCTGGTGGAGCCTGTGGGAGGTGGAGCTTTGCAGGAGGAGGAGTGCCACTTGGGGTAGACTTTGTGGTAGACCACTGGGCGTTCATAGCAGGCTCACTCTCTCTCTCTTTCCTCCCTGCTAGTGTGGGGAGCTGTGACACCCATCTGTCTGCTTGTGTTATAATTTCTCCCTGTGATAACACTTTGGCTCAAAATTGTTAGCTGGAAATAAAGCCTTTCCTTCCATAAGCTAGTCCTGGCCGGGTGTTTTGTCCCAGCAGTAGGAAGGTAATTGCTACTCAATGAGTCATTATTCTGTAGCAAGGGACGAGAGGAAAGGTTACTATAACATATAGCACTTGGGAGACAGAGGTAGGAGGATTGCTGTGAGGTCAAGGCCACCCTGAGACGACACAGTAAATTCCAGCTCAGCCTGGGCTAGAGTGAGACCTTACCTAGGAAAAAAAAAAAAAATCAGGCATGATGGCACAAGCCTTTAATCCAAGCTGAGGTACGGGGATTGTCTTGAGTTCAAGGCTAGCCTGGGCTAGAATGAGACCCTACATGAAATTTTAAAAAAAGAAAAAGAAAAAGTGGTTGGAGAGATGGCTCAGCAGCTAAGGTACTTGCCTGTAAAGCCTAACGAACCAGGTTCAAGTCCCCAGGACCCACATAAAGCCAAATGCACAAGGTGGTGTGTGTATCTAGAGTTCCTTTGCTTGCAGTGGTTAGAGGCCCTGGTACATCCATCCCCCTGCCTCCGTCTCTCTCTATATATGTCTATATCTATATCTATATCTATATCTATATCTACTTATCTATCTACATACAGAGAAAGAAAGATATGTGTGTGCATGCCTCTTTCTCAAACAAACAAATAAATAAAAAAGAAACCTCCAGCACTCGCCTAACCACGAGGCCCCTCTGCAGCCCTGAGGAGATCCCAGGCGAGAGCCGTTCTCCACGCCTGCATTTAGGCACTTATGCAGGCTAGCAGGGTAGTAGAGCCACGTCTCCTGGCATTCTTTTTATTTATTTAGTTAGTTATTTTTTTATTTTTTATTTATTTGAGAGCGACAGACACAGAGAGAAAGACACATAGAGGGAGAGAGAGAGAATGGGCGCACCGGGGCTTCCAGCCTCTGCAAACGAACTCCAGACGCGTGCGCCCCCTTGTGCGTCTGGCTAACGTGGGACCTGGGGAACCGAGCCTCGAACCGGGGTCCTTAGGCTTCACAGGCAAGCGCTTAACCGCTAAGCCATCTCTCCAGCCCTAGTTAGTTATTTTTATTGACAACTTCCCCACCTGGTTTTGTTTGTTTTTGTGCGGTAGGATCTCACTCTAGCTCAAGCTGACCTGTAATTCACTATTGTTGCAATCAGGTTCGCATCGCTGGTAGAAATCACCCAAGTAAGAGCAACTTGTGGGGAAAAGAGGTTTATTTTACGTTACAGGCTCGAGGGGAAGCTCCATGATGGCAGGGGAAAATGATGGCATGAGCAGAGGGTGGACATCACCCCCTGGCCAACATAAGGTGGACCACAGCAACAGGAGAGTGTGCCAAACACTGGCATGGGGAAACTGGCTATAATATCCATAAGCCCGCCCCCAACAATACACTCCCTCCAGGAGGCGTTAATTCCCAAATCTCCATCAGCTGGGAACCTAGCATTCAGAACACCTAAGTTTGTGGGGGACACCTGAGTCAAACCACCACAACTATGTAGTATCAGGGTGGCCTTGAACTCATGGCAATCCTCCTACCTCTGCCTCCCAGCGTGCTAGGATTAAAGGCCTGTGCCCCCACACCTGGCCCAGGGATATTTTTTTAAATTTTTTTATTATTTTTATTTATTTATTTGAGAGTGACAGACAGAGAAACAGGCAGATAGAGAAAGAGAGAATGGGCGCGCCAGGGCCTCCAGCCACTGCAGAGGAACTCCAGATGTGCGTGCCCCCTTGTGAATCTGGCTGACATGGGTCCTGGGGAATTGAGCCTCGAACTGGGGTCCTTAGGCTTCACAGGCAAGCGCTTAACCGCTAAGCCATCTCTCCAGCCCGATGTTTCTTCTTCTTTTTTTTTTTTTATTTTGATATTTTGTTTTATTTTATTTGAGAGAGCGAATGGGCACACCAGGGCGTACAGCCAGTGCACATGAACTCCACATGCATCTGCCACTTTGTGCATCTGGCTTACATGGGTCCTGGGCAATCAAGCCTGGGTTCTTTGGCTTTGCAGGCAAGCGCTGTAACAGCTAAGCCATCCCCCCAGCCCAACAGGATATGTCTCTATGGATGAAGATGGATATGAATTCACACTCTGGTTCAGGATGGCTTTGAGCCTGGTGATCGCCTGTGCCATAATGTAATTTATTTATTTTTTAAAATACTTTTTATTTTTATTTATTTATTTGAGAGCCACAGAGAGAGAAAGAAAGAGGCAGATAGATAGAGAATGGATGCACCAGGGCCTCCAGCCACTGGAAACGACCTCCAGACACACACACACCACCATGTGCATCTGGCTTACATGGGACCTGGAGAATCGAACCTGGGTCTTTAGGCTTCACAGGCAAGCGATTAACTGCTAAGCCATCTATCCAGCCACCATAATAAAATTTATAATGACAGGAAATAAAAACTGCAGGGCGCGGTAGCGCACACCTTTAATCCCAGCACTCTGGAAAACCTAGGTAGGAGGATGGTTGTGAGTTTGATGCCAGCCTGAGACTACATAGTAAATTCCCGATCAGCCTGGGCTAGAGTGAAACCTTACCTCGGAATACTGACCCACCCACCCCCAAGAAAAAGTCGAAAATGAGGGCTGGAGAGATGGCTTAGTGGTTAAGGCACTTGCCTGCAAAGCCAAAAGACCCAGGTTTGAATCCCCAGGACCCACGTAAGCCAGATGCACAATGTGGTGCATGCATCTGGATATCATTTGCTGTGTGGCTGGAGGCCCTGGTGTGCCCATTCTCTCTCTCTCTCTCTCTCTCAAAATAAAATAAATAAATAAATAAATATTTTTTAAAGTTAAAAATGAGAATAGGACACCAAAGCCCATTCCTGAAGGTCTCTGCATCCCCAGGCTCCCACCGGGCAGCACGGGTCTCCGTGACCACAGCGGCCCCTAGCGGCCGGCGCGAGTCCCTGCCCCAGGCAGGCGCCGGCAGAGGCGGACCTCCGCTTCCGCTCCTGCGCGGGCGGCGGGGCGGGGCCTGCGCGGTGACGTCACGGGCCGGAGCGCGGGCGGCGGGGCGGGGCCTGCGCGGTGACGTCACGGGCCGGAGCGCGGGCGGCGGGAAGCGCGGGCGCGGGCATGGAGGTGCCGGAGAGCCGCGGCGGTTCTGCGGAGACCGTGGTGCAGGACCCCGCGCCTGGCCCCAGCAAGGCCCCGGGCAGTGCGGGTCACTACGAGCTGCCGTGGTGAGGGCGAGGGGACCCTCCGGGGTCGGGGGTTCGGGCTTGTTTCTGGGGACCCAGAGGGGACAGGAGGCCCGGGATTCCAGATTTTCTTTGCTTTTTACTTGTTTATAGGCAAGAACACACACAGAGAGCGAATGGGCGCGCCAGGATCTCTGGCTGCTGCAAACGAACTCCAGATGCATTCGCCACTTTCTGCGTCTGACTTTACATGGGTCCTAGGGAATCGAACTCCGGGCTGTCAGGCATAGCAAGCTAGCGCCTTAACCACTGAGCCATCACTCCCCAGCCTCTGGTTTTTTTTTTTGGAGACAGGGTCTCACTGTATAATGTTAACATCAACCTTGGGCTCACTGTATGCTTGTCTTGAGGCTCAACGTCGTCCTGCCTCAGCCTCCAGAGTAGGTAAAGTGACATGTGCCCATCACTGCACCCATTTTCTTTTTACTGTGTGAAGTTACCTCTGTGGCTTGCATGACTGCATGTTCCTTGCACAGCGCTCTTCTCAATGCTTGAGACGCTTCGGTAAGCAGATTGCCGGCTGGCTGGCACAGAGCTGATGTTTGATGTTTTGAAAAAGAAGGTGCTGGCTGGGGTGGAGCTCAGCGATAGAGTGTGTGATTTGCATTCAGTCCCCAGCACCAAAATAAAAGACAGACAAGCCTGGCGCTTGGGAAGTAGAAGTGAGAGGTTTAGGAGTTTAAAGTCATCCTCGAGTATGTAGCAAGTTTGAGGCTGGCCTGGGCTATATAAGGCCTGTGTCAAAAACCAAACAGAGTTGGGTGTGGTGGTGCACGCCTTTAATCCCAGCACTTCGGAGGCACAGGTAGGAGGATTGCCGTGAGTTCGAGGCCACCCTGAGACTCCAATTCCAGGTCAGCCTGGGCTAGAGTGAGACCCTACCTCGGGAAAAAAAAAAAAAAAAAAGTAGTCTCATCACACCCCATCTGGTTTGTTTTGTTTTGTTTTGTTTTGATTTTTTGGTTTTTCCAGGTAGGGTCTCACTCTAGCCAGGCTGACCTGGAATTCACTATGGAGTCTCAGGGTGGCCTCGAACTCCCAGCAATCCTCCTTCCTCTGTGTCCGGAGTGCTGGGATTAAAGGCGTGGGCCACCATGCCCGGCTGACACTATCTTTTAATCCCAGCACTTGGGAGGCAGAAGTTGGAGGATCTCTGTAGCTGGGAATAGAGAGTGAACTCCAGAGCAGCCTGGGCTATAGTAGGATCCAACCTTGGAACCCTCCCTAGCAAAAAAAAAAAAAAAAGGACTTATGACCCAATAGTAATTTCTTATATCCCCACTGAGGAGGACCCTTAGTGGAATAGGGATGGGGTTAAGGGGATGTAAGAGAATAAATAACTCGATAGAAATAAGACCAGTAGTAAAGTTTCCAATCAAAGATTTAAAAAAAAAAAGGACTGGGGAGATAGCTGTGGTGTTGGCCTGTGTGCGTCTCTCCAGCCACTCACTTTAAGGCTGAGTGGGCGTTCACTTGCAGCAGCAAAACACTTTGACCTGCCCAAGCACACAAACACATCCGAAAAGTAAGTTAAACAGCCTGTCGGAGTGGCACGTGCCTTTCATCCCATTTGAGAGGCTGAGTTGGAGGATTGCCACAGCCTGGGGCTAGAGTGAGACCTTGCCTCAAAAAGTAAAAATAAATGAATAAATAAGAAAGCAATAGGGGCTGGAGAGATGGCTTGGCGGTTAAGCACTTGCCTGTGAAGCCTAAGGACCCCGGTTCGAGGCTCGGTTCCCCAGGTCCCACGTTAGCCAGATGCACAAGGGGGCGCACGCGTCTGGAGTTCGTTTGCAGAGGCTGGAAGCCCTGGCGCGCCCATTCTCTCTCTCTCCCTCTATCTGTCTTTCTGTCTGTCACTCTCAAATAAATAAATAAATAAATAAATAAAAGAAAGCAATAACAACCTAATAAAGGGCACAAGAGGTCCTGAAGGTCAAAATCATTGTGCATCTGCCATCGGGACAATGCCCAGATTCAAGAAGGTCATTGCCATTCTAACATAGCTAGCTAGTTAGTAAATGGTAGAACCGAGTAGTCAGGATTCAGAGGCAGGAGGATCATGAGTTCTAGACCAACCTGGGCTATGTATTCACACCCTGTCTCAAAAAAAAAAAAAAAAAGGGGGGGGGCTGGAGAGATGGCTTAGTGGTTAAGCGCTTGCCTGTGAAGCCTAAGGACCCCTGTTCGAGGCTTGGTTCCCCAGGTCCCACGCTAGCCAAATAAATAAATAAAAAATGAACAAAAAATATTAAAATAAATGAAAGAGTTCAAGATCATCCTTAGCTACCTAGCAAGTTCACAGCCAGCCTTGTGCATGCAGAACAGAACTGTGGAATGGATGCACTGGTAGTCTGCACAGCTGAGAGCTGCAGGGCGGCCCTTAGTTTCTGTCTAGTGAGACTCGCTGTGCGTTTGCTGAGCAAGGGTCCCAGGTGCGCCCATGTCTGTCACCCCGGATGATGTCAGTGTCAAGTACATCTGATCTCTATGGTGACTGGCAGGCTGTTATCCCAGTGTCCTGTTGTTCAGATGGCCTGCGCTGCTGCTGTGTGAAGCCTTTTGTGGGCAGTTCTCAGTCACTTTTGAAATGGTACCGGGTCACCTCATGAAGTTAAAACTTGCATCCACTTGGAATTTATATATTTGAGACCTTGTCTTATGTACCCCAGGCTGGCCTCAAACTGGCTATGTAGCAGTTGATAATCTTTTTTGTTTTATTGAAGTAGGGTTTCGCTCTAGCTCAGGCTGACCTGGGATTCACTATGTAGTCTCAGGGTGGCCTCGAACTCACAGCGATCCTCCTACCTCTGCCTCCCGACCCGAGTGCTGGGATTAAAGGCGTGCGTCACCACGCCTCTCGCAGATGATAATCCCTGATCTCCTGCCTCCATCTTGAGTGCTGGGGCTACAGGTTTGCACACCACACTGGGTGGCCATGGTGCTGCTGGTGATGGCACCCAGAATTTCATGTTAGGCAAAAACTCTATCAACTGAGCTTCATTCCAACCACTTATTTGCTTTTTTAAAAAAATATGTTAAAGCTGGGTGTGGTAGCACATGCCTTTAACCCCAGCCCTCGGGAGGTCGAGATGGGAGGATCGCCGTAAGTTCGAGGCCACTCTGAGACTACATAGTGAATTACAGGTCAGCCTGAAATAGAGTGAAACCCTACCTCGAAAAAAAAATAATTATTTATTTGAGAGAGAAAATGAGCACACCAGGACTTCTAGCCACTGCACATCCAGACACATCTGCCAGCGTGTGCATCTGGCTTTACATGGGTACTGGGCCCTTCGGCTTTGTTGGCAAGCACCTTGACCGCTAAACCATTTCTCTTCAGGCCCCATCTTTTTTTTTTTTTTTGAGGTAGGGTCTTGCTGTAGTCTCGGTGTGGCTTCGAATTCAGTGATCCTCCCACCTCGGCCTCCCAAGTCCTGGGATTAAAGGCATGTGCCACCACACCCAGCACCCCCATCTTTTTTTGAAGCAGGACCTCACTCTAGCCCAGGTTGACCTGGAACTTACTCTGTAGCCCAGGCTGGCCTGGAACTCGTGGAAGTTCTACGTCAGCCTCCCTAAGTGCTGCAATACAGGCATGGACCAACCATCCCTGGCTTGGGGGGGAAAATTATATATATATACATATACATATATATATATATATATATATATATATATATATATACACACATACATACATACATACACACACATACATACATATATGTATGTATGTGTGTGTATTAAAATTTATTTTTAAATATATTTATTTGAGAGAGAGAAAGAGAGAGTGAGCGCCAGGGTCTCTGGCCACTGCAAACGAACTCTAGATGCATGTGCCCCTTGTGCATCTGGCTTACTTGGGTCCTGGAGAATCAAACAGATCCTTTGGCTTTGCAGGCAAATACCTTAACCACCAAGCCATCTCTCCAGCCTTGACTTGGAATATTTTAATTGAATGTATGGATTCTGGTGATATTGTTGCTTGCTTTTTTTGTGTGTGTGTTTGAGACCGAGTCTTGCAATGGAGCCGAGGTTTACTTCAAACTTGAGATCGTCCTGCCTCAGTCTTCCACATTTGGGATTACAGGTGCCACTACCATACCCTGGCAAACCTTTTAGGATTGCCCTTTCCTGCTGCCTTTTGGGAAGGGTGACGATAACCATGCGAACAATTTTATTCATTTTTCTTGGAAACAGGGTTGAAAAATACAGGCCTGTGAAGCTAAATGAAATAGTCGGAAATGAAGACACCGTGAGCAGACTGGAGGTGAGTGCCTTTGTCCTCATTGGCTCATGTCCTACTGTGTCTGTGACAAGCAGGAGGCATTTGGAAGAAGATGGCTGTATCAGCTGTTTTGTTGGTGCTGGGATAGAAAATCTAGCCAGGACTCTGGGGATGGTGGCGCACACCTTTAATCCCAGCACTCGGGAGGCAGAGGTAGGAGGACCGCCGTGAGTTCCAGGCCACCCTGAGACTCCATAGTGAATTCCAGGTCAGCCTGGGCTTAGAGCGGGACCCTACCTCGAAAAACAAAAAACAAGCATCCACCCAGAAGCGGCTTGGGGGAGGAAAGTGTTTATTTCTGGCTCACGGTTTCTCGGGGAGGTGTCATGGGGGGAGAGCACGGCAGGGGCGGGAGGCGCATGACCTCATCGCATCAGCCGCGGCCATGTGGGTGGCGCTGGTGCGCAGCCAGCTCTCCTTTGTATTCAGCCCAGGACCCCAGCTCGTGGAGTGGCTCCTAATCTAGACGTCCTCAGACATGTCTCTGGTGCCGTGGTGACTCTAAATCTTTTTTTTTTGGGGGGGGGGGCGGAGGAATATTTATTTTTCTGACAGAGAAAGAGAGAAGGAGGGAGAGGGAGAGAATGGGCGCACCAGGGCCTCCAGCCACTGCAAACGAACTCCAGACGCGTGCGCCCCCTTGTGCATCTGGCTAACGTGGGACCTGGGGAATCAAACCTGGGTTCTTTGGTTTTGTAAGCAAATGCCTTAAACCACTTAAGCCATTCCTCCAGCCCCTTTTTTGTTGATTTTTTTTTTTTTTTTTTTGAGGTAGGGTCTTGATCTAGCCCATGCTAACCTGGAATTCACTATGTAGTCTCAGCGTGGCCTTGAACTCACAGTGATCCTCCTACCTCTGCCTCCCAAGTGCTGGAATTAAAGGCGAGTGCCACCATGCCTGGCGTGATTCTAAATCTTGCTGAGAGAAAGGAGGAAAACTTTTTCAGTGGAGGGTAGATAAACAATATCTCTATCTATTTACCTATATATGAGACATATATGTATGTATATATAGATAATATTTTTTTTTGAGGCAGGGTCTCACCCTAGCCCAGGCTGACCTGATCTCAACGTGGCCTCATAAACATGGTAGTCCTCCAACCTCTGCCTCCCAACTGCTAAGATTGAAGGCATGTGCCACCACACCCGACACTTTTTTTTTTAATTAGGGCCTCTAACTGCTGCCAACGAACTCCAGACACATGTGCCACTTTGTGCATCTGGCTTTACGTGGGTACTGGGGAATTGAACCCAGGTCATTAGGCTTTGCAGGCAAGTGCCTTAACCACTGAGCATCTCTCCAACCCAATAAAGTTTTTGTCTTGGAGATCCTCTGTCTTCACCTCCTGAGTGCTGGGCTCACAGGCAGACCACCATGCCTGCCCCACATTTATGTAGGTACTAGGGATCTGAACTCAGGTCCATCTAGTCGCCCGGTTTTGTTTTTAAGACGGGGTCTTTCCCTGCAGCCTAGGCGGTCTCATCTCCCCATGCTCCTGCCTCGCTTGTCCTCCTGATGCGAGGAGTACAGGTGTGCCCCACACCTGCCTCACCCAACCTCTTTTTTTTCTTTTTTTAAAGTTTAATTAAAAAAATATTTATTTATTTTCAGGTAGGGTCTCACTGTAGCTCAGGCTGATCTGGTTCAGGGTGGCCTTGAACTCATGGCAGTCCTCCTACCTCAGCCTCCCAGTGCTGGGATTGAAGGCATGCGCCACCGCGCCCGGCTTACCCAACCTCTTTTACTCAGGTCTTTGCAAGAGAAGGGAACGTACCAAATGTCATCATCGCTGTGAGTCCTCGGGCTGCCCTTTGTGTCTTGGGTCCCCTGTCCCCTCCCTTTCACATCTTAGCTTTGGTGGCACAGACCTCCCTCCTTATGGAGACCTCTGGGTGGGTGGCTGCGTGGTGTGGGGTGGGAAGTGACAATGGGGCAAGTGCCAGCGGTGTGTGGTTTAAGAAAGTGAAGCTAATGGGGCTGTCTCTGTGGTGAAGCACTTATGAAGGCCTCATCCTCAGGGGCCTCCTGGAACAGGCAAGACAACAAGCATCTTGTGTCTGGCCCGAGCCCTGCTGGGCCCAGCCTTGAAGGACGCTGTCCTGGAACTCAATGCTTCGAATGACAGGTACGCTGGAGAGACAAGACGGAGGGTGGCACGCTTTACCTGTGGGTTGTAGAAATACTTCTACCTGGTGGCCTGCCTCACTGTCTCCGGTTTTATGCTCCACCCTACCCAGTGACGGAGCGGGAGAATTACAGCCTCGTCTAAGTGGCCAAGGAGCACATGCTGCTTGCTTTCTTTTTTGAATGGAAGAAAATTAAAAAATATTTTAAATTATAAAATACACATAACATGGCTGGGGAGATGGCTTGCCTGTGAAGCCTAAGAACCCAAGTATGCCCAAGTATCCATGTAAAGCCAGATGTACACACGTGTCTGGAGTTAATTTGCAGGGGCTAAAGAGGACTTGCTGCACCCATTTTCTTGCTCTCTCTACCTGTCTCTCTCTCTTTTTTTTTTTTTTTTTTTTTTTGGTTTTTCGAGGTAGAGTCTCATGGCAATCCTCCTACCTCTGCCTTCTGCATGCTGGGGTTGAAGGTGTGCACCACCCTCTTTCTTTTTTTTTTTTTCTTGAGGTAGGGTCTCACTCTAGCCCAGGCTGACCTGGAATTCACTATGGAGTCTCAGGGTGGCCTCGAACTCTCGGCGATCCTCCTACCTCTGCCTCCCAAGCGCTAGGATTAAAGGCGTGTGCCACGCTCAACTTCTTTCTTTCTTAAATAAATAAAATATTTAAGAAAATACACATAACAGAAAATTGCATGTTACCAGACGTCCTGCATTCTAGGCAAGTGTTCTGTCACTGAGCTTCACCTGTAGTCTCATCTTACCTATTTTTTTTTTTTTTGGTTTTTCAAGGTAGGGTCTCACTCTAGCCCAGGCTGACCTGGAATTCACTATGGAGTCTCAGGGTGGCCTCGAACTCATGGTGATCCTCCTACCTCTGCCTCCCAAGTGCTGGGATTAAAGGCGTGCACCACCACGCCCGGCTTCGTCTTACCTATTTTTTTAAATATTTATTTATTTATTTGACAGAGAGAGAGGGAGGCAGGGATGAGGAAGGGAGAGAAGATGGATGCACCAGGGCCTTCAGCCACCGCAAATGAAATCCAGACACATGCACTGCTTTGGGAATCTGGTTTATGTGGGTCCTGGAGAATTGAACCCAGGTCCTTAGGCTTTACAGGCAAGCACCTTAACTGTTAAATCATCACTCTAGCCCCTTGTTTATTTATTATTTTTATTTGAGAGAGAGGGAGAGAGAATGGGCACGCCAGGGCCTTTAGTCACTGCAAATGAACTGCAGACACATGTGCAACCTTGTGCATCTCGTTTATGTGGGACCTGGAGAATTGAACCTGGGTCCTTAGGCTTTGCAGGCAAGTGCCGTAACCACTAAGCCATCTCTCCAGCCCCAGAATATCCTTTTTGTTTGTTTGTTTGTTTTTTCAAGGTAGGGTTTCGCTCGATGGCTTTGAACTCACGGCGATCCCCCTACCTCTGCAGAGTGCTGGGATTAAAGACATGTGCCACTGTGCCCAACTTTGTTTTTGTTTGTTTGTTTGTTTGACACAAGGTGTCTTATAGCCCAGGCTAACCTCCAACTCCATATGTAGCCAAAATTGATCGGGAACTCCTGATCCTCCTTCCTGTGCCTCCCAAGTACTGGAATTATAGTCAGGCACCACCATGCCTGGCGTAACCCTCTTTCACTTATTGCTTTATTTAGTGTGTGCGTGGGGTGTGCGTGTGGAAGTCAGAAGACAGCTTTGGGGTGTTGACCTATGTCTTCCTTTAGGCAAGGATTCTCATTCTTGTGTTTTTTTTTTTTTTTAAATTATTCTTATTTATTTATTTGATAGAGAGAAAGAGGGAGAAAGTCAGGGGAGAGAGAGAGAGAGAGAGAATGGGTGCACCAGAGCTCCAGCCACTGCAAACAAACTCCAGATGCTTGCACCCCCTTGTGCATCTGGCTTCTGTGGGCCCTGGAGAACCGAACCTGGGTCCTTTGGCTTTGCAGGCAAACACCTTCACTGCTAAGCCATCCCTCCAGCCCTCTTGTTTTTATTTTTTAAAGATTTTATTTTAATTTATTTATCAGAAACAGAGAGAGGTAGAGAAGGAGAGAGAACAGGCACGCCAGGGCCTCCAGCCACTGCAGACGAACTCCAGTTGCTTGCGCCACCATGTGCATCTGGCTTACGTGGGTCCTGGGGAATCGAACCTGGTTCCCTAGGCTTTGCAGGCATGCGCCTTAACTGCCAAACTTTCTCTCCAGCACCTCGTTCTTGTTTTTCTTTAGTGCTGTGTTCTCTAAGCTAGCTGGTCCCTGAGCTTCCAGGAAATTCTCCTGTCTCTGTCTCCCATCTTTCCAAACCTGGGTCCTTAAGCTCTCAAAGCAAGAGCTTCACCCACTGAGGCGCCTCCAAGCCCTGACACCCCGCTTCAGCAGTGTTAAGTAGATTCATGTCGTCGCTTCATGGGTTGTGTGCCAGGTCTTCCTCCTTTTGCAAAACAAACTGTACCCACTAAGCAACTGCCCATTTCCCCTTCTCCCTGGGCCCTGGCAACATTCTGCTTCCGGTTTTTATATATCTGGTGACTCATAAGTGAAGTCATATTGTTTTATTATTATTATTATTATTATTATTATTATTATTATTATTTTGTTTTTCAAGGTAGCGTCTCACTCTAGCCCAGGCTGACTTGGAATATTCACTATGCAGTCTCAGGGTGGCCTGGAAATCACTCTGATCCTTCTGCTTCTGCTTCCCAAGTGCCAGATGGCTTTGTATTTTGAGTGTCTCACTGTCTGGTCTGTAACCTAGACGGCCCTGAATTCACCACGTAGCCCAGGTTGGGCTTGAACTCATGGTTGGTGACTTTAGCTATGAAACAGTGCTTAGCTGAGACTTGCTACGCGGGTGAACCTTAGTCACTGCTATTCTGCACACCAGTGTTGCAGCTGACACTGCCCCACACACTGTTTTGTGTGTTTGTGTGCCACATGTGGTGTAGTGGTGTAGTGAATGCATGTGTGTGCCCTGTGCACAATGTGCAGGAGCCAAAGAACACCAAGCATCCCTCTTACCACCCTTCTTCCGGGTGTTTTCTTGAGGTCTATCACTGAACCCTGAGCTGCCATTTTCATTTTATTTTATATATATATAAATATATATATATTTGATTTTTTAACTTTTTTATTTTTCGAGGTAGGGTCTCACTCTAGCTCAGGCTGACCTGGAATTCATTATGTAATTTCAGGGAGGCCTCAACCTCATGGCGATCCTCCTACCTCTGCCTCCTGAGAGCTGGGATTAAAGGTGTGCGCTACCACGCCCGGCCTGAGCTGCCATTTTTAGTCAGACTGGTTGATCACTGGGCCCCAACAATTCTTCCGTCTCTGCTCCCCTCAACTTGGCCTGCATAGCCACAGGCTCAGCTGTTTCCACAGGTGCTGAGGAATCAAAACCAGGGCTAATCAGGCCTTTTCAGGCCTTCATGCTTGCATAACAAGTGCTCCTAATTTTTGGCCATCTCCCCAGCCCCTGTTTTTATTTTTTTATTTTTTTTTTATTTTTAAATATCCCTTAAAGAAACAGCAAGAGTGAGAGAGAATTGACATCACCAGGACCTCAGCCAGTGCACTCGAACTCCAGATGCTTGCACCACCTAGTGGGCATGTGCAGTCTTGAATCTTTGTGCCTCTGGCTTACATGGGAGCTGGAGACAGATGGAACCTGGGTCTTTAGGCTTCGCAGGCAAGTGCGTAAACTGCTAAGCCATCTCTCCAGCCCATTATTATTATTAATTTATTTATTGGTTTTTTTGAGGTAGGGTTTCACTCTAGTCCAGGATAACCTGGAATTCACTATGTGGTCTCAGGGTGGCCTTGAACTCACTATGATCCTCTTACCTCTGCCTCCCGAGTACTGGGATTAAAGGCGTGCGCCACCCCGCCTGGCTCCAGTTTTGCATTTTATTATTTATTTGCGGGCAGGGAGGTGGGAGATGAGCGCACCAGGGCCTGTTACCACTGTGAGTGACCTCGAGGCCCGTGCACTCTGTGCATCTGGCTTTACATAGTAGGTATTGGGGAATCAAAGGCAGGCTGTCGGGCTCTGCAAGCACCTTAACTGCTGAACCATCTCTTCAGCCTGACCTTGAACTTGTGGTTCTCTTGCTCCCATCCCCCGAGTGCTGGGATTGCGGGCCTAATCAGGGCGTCATGCATGGTAGGCAAGCGCCGTACAACTGAGCTGCACCCCAGCCATCGTTCGCTCTTTGGAAAACCTCTGAAGAAGAAGAAAAGTCGTGAAATATCAATTCTCCTAAATACTTAGAATTGCTCAGAAAAGAAGCTTAGAAATACAAATGGAGCCAGGCGTGGTGGCACACGCCTTTAATCCCAGCACTTGGGAGGCAGAGGTAGGAGAATTGCTGTGAGTTCGAGGCCACCCTGAGACTACGTAGTGAGTTCCATTCCAGGTCAGCCTGGGCTAGAGTGAGACCCTTCCTTGAAAACACACACACACCAAAAAAAAAAAAAATTTGGGACCAGGGCTAGAGAGAAGGCTTAGCAGTTAAAGCACTTGCCTGCAAAACCAAAGGACCCATGTGAGCCAGATGCTTATGGTGCATGCATCTGGAATTTGCAGTGGCTGGATGCCCTGGCATGCCCATATTCTCTCTCTCTCTCTCTCTCTCGCCCCCCTCTCAAATAAATAAGTAAGAAATTTATTTTTTTAATTGGGACCTGTAGCTCCTGGTGGTTATGTGAAGGGTTTAAACTTACCCTGTAAAGCTGGGGTGGGGTGCATACACCTGTAGTCCCAGCACCAATACCCTGAGGCAAGAGGGCTGAAAGTTCAAGGCCTATCTTGGCCATTACAGAGCCCCTGTCACAAAAGGGTAAAATGAAATAAAAAAAAAATTTGCCCCAAAGAAAAGCTCATGACATAATAAAAGAGAGACTGAAGCCGGGTGTGGTGGCACATGCCTTTAATCCCAGCACTCAGGAGGCAGAGGTAGGAGGATTCTCATGAGTTCGAGTCCACCCTGAGACTCCATAGTGAATTCCAGGTTAGCCTGGGCTAGAGTGAGACCCTACCTCAAAAAAAAAAAAAAAAAAAAGAGAGAGAGAGAGAGAGAGACTGATTGAGAGGGGTCGGGGATATGATGGAGAGTGGAGTTTCAAAGGGGAAAGAGCGGGGAGGGAGGGCATTACTATGGGACATTGTTTAAGTTGTTAATAAAAAGAAATTTTAGCCGGGTGTGGTGGCGCACGCCTTTAATCCCAGCACTTGGGAGGCAGAGGTAGGAGGATCGCTGTGAGTTCGAGGCCACCCTGAGACTCCATAGTGAATTCCAGGTCAGCCTGGGCTAGAGTGAAACCCTACCTTGCAAAACCAAAAAAAATAAAAAAAAATAAAATAAATAAATAAATAAATTTTTAAAAATTGCCTCAGAGTGTGACAGTATAATTCTGGTCTGTTCTTTCAGAGGCATCGATGTCGTGAGGAACAAAATCAAAATGTTTGCCCAACAGAAAGTGACCCTTCCCAAAGGCCGGCACAAGATCATCATCCTGGATGAGGCGGACAGGTGCGACAGCCGACCTTGAACCCTGGCTCCTGCCAGGCTTGGTAAAATGAGGAGAAATGTGGATTCACTTACATATTTTGTTTTAAGTTATAGTCCCATTCTAGCCCATGCTACCTTTGAACACTCTCTCTTTCTCCTTTTTTGTTTTTCCTCCAGACACAAGCACTGCCTTGTACATCTGGCTTTACATGGGTATTGGAGAATCAAACTTGGGCTATTAGGTTTTGGAGGCAAGTGCTTTGACTAGTGAGCCATCACTCCAGTTCATCGCTTCTTTTTTTTTTTTTTTTTTAACTTAAATATCTCTATTATAAGCTTTTTAAAAATAGTTCCTTTTTATTTATTTATTCATTAGAGAGAGAATGGGCATGCCAGGACCTCTAGCCACTGCAAGGGAATTCTAGATGCATGTGCCACCATGTTCATCTGGTTTACGTAGGTTCTGGGGAATTGAGCCTGGGCCGTTAGGCTTTGCAGGCAAGCTCTTTAACTGCTAAGTCATTTCTCCAGCCCTAAATATATTTATTTATTTATTTATTTATTTTTGGTTTTTCGAGGTAGGGTCTCACTCTGGTCCAGGCTGACCTGGAATTAACTCTGTAGTCTCAGGGTGGCCTTGAACTCATGGCAATCCTCCTACCTCTGCCTCCCGAGTGCTGGGATTAAAGGCGTGCGCCACCACGCCCGGCTACCTAAATATATTTATTTGTTTGAGAGAGAGAGAGAAATAGCCAGGTAGAGAGAGAATGGGTGCACCTGGGCCTCCACACACTCCAGACACATGTGCCCCCTTGTACATCTGGCTTACATGGGGCCTGGGAAATTAAACCTGGGTCCTTTGGCTTTGCAGGCAAGCGCCTTAACTGCTAAGCCGTCTCTTCAGCCCTTTAAAACAGTTTAATGGGGGCTGGAGAGACGGTTCAGCGGTTAAGGTGCTTGCCCATAAAGCCATACAATCCGAATTTGATTCTCCAGTACCCATTTAAAGCTAGATGCACAAAGTGGTGCATGCATCTGGAATTCATTTGCAGTGGTGCACGCCTTTAACCCCAGCACTCGCGAGGCAGAGGTAGGAGGATCACCATGAGTTTGAGGCTACCCTGAGACTACGTAGTGAATTCCAGGTCAGCCTGGGCTAGAGTGAGTTTAAACCTTTTGCTGTATTTAGAAGTGATTTTCCACAACGGTCGAACTGACCCCTTGTGTTTGTTCTCAGCATGACGGATGGCGCCCAGCAAGCCTTGAGGAGAACCATGGAAATCTACTCCAAAACCACCCGCTTTGCCCTGGCTTGTAACGCCTCGGACAAAATCATCGGTGAGTGCACATCCTGGGTGGCCGTGTCCAAGCAGGACCCACGTTTTTGTTTTTTTTTTTTTTTTAAAGGTAAGGATTCACTCTAGCCCAGGCTGACCTAGAATTCACTCTGTATTCTCATGGTGGCCTTGAACTCACAGCAATCCTCCTACTTCTGCCTCTTGAGTGCTGGGATTAAAGGCGTGCGCCCCCATTCCCAGCCCCATCCTTCCCTTTCTAACACCCTCCACGCACACGCCTGTGTCCCCTTTACCCCCTCCCCCCAGGTCTGTGTTGTCTCTGCCCCACTTCTGTTTTTCTCATCCCCAGCTGTCCCCACAGCTCATCCTTCCCACTTCCTCTTTGTGCACCCAGACGTGTGCAGTTGCACACAGGCACGCCACCATCCCCACCATCACAGCTCCTGGCCTGGTAGGCGCTTTGTGCTGCTCTGCATCCTGTGTGCGTGCGTGCGTGCGTGCGTGCGTGCGTGCGTGTAGGCCAGAGGTCAACAGTGTGAGTTTTCTTCAGTTACTCTGGGCCTTATTTTATTTTCGGGGTTTTTTGAGGTAGAGTCTCTCTCTAGCCCAGGCTGACCTGGAATTCACTGTGTAGTCTCAGGGTGGCCTCGAACTCACCGTCATCCTCCTACCTCTGCCTCCCGAGTGATGGGATTAAAGGCGTGTGTCACCATGCTTGTACCTTAATTATTTTCAAGTTTGTATTCTTAATTATTTGTTAGAGAAAGAGAGAGAGAGAGAGAATGGGTGCGCCAGGTCCTCCAGCCACTGCAAACAAACTCCAGACTCATGGGCCACCTTGTGCATCTGGTTTACATGGGTCCTGGGGAATCGAGCTTGGATTCTTAGGCTTTGCAGGCAAACGCCTTACCACTAAGCCATCTCTCCAGCCCTGTACTTTATCTTTTTAAATACTTTTATTCATTTATTTGCAATGAGAGATTGAGAATATGGGTGCACCAGGGCTTCTTGCCACTGCAGTTGGAGCACGTGCCCATTTGTGCATCTGGCTTTATGTGAGTACTGGAGAATTGAACCTGTACTGTAGGCTTTGCAAGCAAGCACCTTTAACCACTGAGCCTTCTCTCCAGCCCCTGTACTTTATATTGGTTTGTATTATATTTTTGCTCCTTTCAAGGTAGAGTCACTGTAGCCCAGGCTGACCTGGAGTTCACTGTGTAGTCCCAGGCCAGCCTCAAGGTAGGGTCTCACTCTAGCTCAGGCTGACCTGGAATTCACTATGTAGCCTCAGGGTGGCCTCGAACTCACCGTGATCCTCCTACCTCTGCCTCCCGAGTGCTGGGATTAAAGGTGTGCGCCACCACTTCCAGCCCAAATACCTTTTATTTATTTATTTATTTTTCTTTTGAGACAGGCTTTCTCGCTGAACCTGGAGCCCACTGATTCCACTAGAATAGGTGACTAGCACGGCCCAACGATCCCGCGCCCCATTGCTGAGATGACAGGCGCTCATGTCATGCCCAGTGTTTACATGGTACTGGGGACCTGAACTCAGGTTCTCACGACCATTCAGCAAGCACTTTACTCACTGACCCTTCTCCCCAGCTTGTTTGTTTGGAGACAGGGTCTTGTGTAGCCCGGGTTGGCCTCGAACTCATGATTTCCCCGTCTCAGTCTCCCGAGTGCCGAGTATACCACCACATATGCCCTCTTGCGGAGCTTTGACGGGGCTGTGGCAGTCACATTCTCCTCTGGCCCCTGAGCTGTGATCTGCCCCGCAGGCCACCATCCAGCCCTCACCGACTCCAGAGGGCTTGTGGTGTGTGGAGCTGTCTCAGTCCTAAGGCTTCCTTCTCTGGGAGCGCGGGCTGGGCCTTGCTGGCTCAGGCTTGGTCACTGCTCTTTTGGCCACACTTGGTCTAGCTGTGTCCTGAGCAGCGGCCAGCCTGGCCCTGGAGCCCTCACTCTTGGCTTCCTCTGTGCAGAGCCCATTCAGTCGCGCTGCGCGGTGCTCCGTTACACCAAGCTCACAGACGCCCAGGTCCTCACGAGGCTCATGAATGTCATTGAGAGGGAAAAAGTACCATACACGGACGATGGCCTGGAAGCCATCATCTTCACAGCCCAGGGAGACATGCGCCAGGTCAGTGGGCCCCCATCGCCGCCCTTGAAGCGTGTGCCTTAATGAGTGATGGGGAGAGGAACAAGAGATACACTCGGTCGGGCTATGTGAGGACAAGAACCCAGCACCCCGCTGATGTTGTGAGCTGCGGGAGAGTGGGAAGTGGGGCTCCAGGAAGACAAGTGGGAGCTGGGCAGAGATAGGATCACTGTGACTTCAAGGTCACCTTGGGCTACAGAGTGAGTTAGGTCAGCCTGGGCTAGAGTGAGACCCTGCCTCCAAAAAAAAAAAAAAAAAAAAAAGTCAATATATTTTATTTATTTCTTTAAGAGAGAGAAAGAGAGAATGGGTGCGCCAGGGCCTCCAGCTACTGCAAACGAACTCTAGATGCATGCGTCCCCTTGTGCATCTGGCTTACATGGGTCCTGGAGAGTCGAACCAGGATCCTTTGGCTTTGCAGGCAAATGCCTTAACCGCTAAGCCACCTCTCCAGTCCCAAAAGTCAATTTAAAAACAGTATTAAACCCCCCAAAAAATTGAAAAAAAAAAATAAAAAAGCCGGGCATGATGGCACACACCTTTAATCCTAGCACTTGGGAGGCAGAGGTAGGAGGATTGCTGTGAGTTTGAGGCCACCCTGAGACTCCATAGTGAATTCCAGGTCAGCCTGTGCTACAGGGAGACCCTATCTGGAAAAAAAAAAAAAAAAAATGATGGCATTAAGCCGGGTGTGGACGTACTTGCCTTTAATCCCAGTGCTGAGAGGCAGAGGTAAGAGGATCACCATGAGTTGGAGGCCACCCTGAGACTCCATAGTGAATTCCAGGTCAGCCTGAGCTAGAGTGAGACCCTACCTAGAAAAACAACAACAACAATAATTAAAAAAAAAAAAAAAAGGCATGCCAAGGCAAAGGTGCTGAGGTCACACTTGTGATGTGTCTCCGTCCCTCACAGGCCCTAAACAACTTGCAATCCACCTTCTCAGGATTTGGCTTTATCAACAGTGAGAACGTGTTCAAGGTACCAGGGCTGGAGCCGGGGCTGCCTTTACCTGCTGGTGGAGCGGTGGGACTGTGGGCCAGGCACGGTGGATCCGAGCCTGAGGCAGGAGGATCACAAGTTCCAGGCCTGAGTGGACTACAGAATGAGACCCTCTCTCAGAAACAAAAGGGAAAAAGAAATTAAAGCGAAAAATAAATAAACAATCAGGAGTGGTGGCACACACCTTTAATCCCAGCACTCAGGGAGGCTGAGGTAGGAGGAGGGTGGTTGTTGAATTGGAGGCCACCCTGAGACTCCATAGTGAATTCCAGGTCAGCCTGGGCTAGAAGGAGGCCCTACCTCAAACAAACAAACAAATAATTGAGCAGAAAGAGGGCTTGGTGGTTTAGTTGGTACAGTGCTCACCTGGCATGCATGGGCCCTGGGTTCCAGTGCCAGCAATGCAGAAGCAGCATGGTGGTGCCCACAGGTGATCTCCACGCTGGGGGTGGAGGCAAACGAGTGAGAAACTCAAGGTTGGCTGCACAGTGAGTTTGAGGCCAGCTTGGGATAGATGAACCCCTGTTGAAGGAGGGAAAGAAGGAGAGAGGAGGAAGGGAGGTGAAGGAAGGAAGAAGTGATTAAGAGTGGTGCCTCACGAGCCATCTCGTGGATTTGCTCAGGTCTGCGATGAGCCCCACCCGCTGCTGGTGAAGGAGATGATCCAGCACTGTGTGGACGCCAACATTGACGAGGCGTACAAGGTAGGCCTCGGGTCCTCTTCCCCAATGTCCAGGGGCGTCCACAGTGGTGTAGCTGGAGTCTGCATGACTGCTCTTCTTTCTTAAGATTGTTTGGAGATGGGGGGAGGGTGCTCTTTTTGTTGGATTTTATTTTATCTTTATTTTTAGGGAGAGAGAGAGAATGGGTGTGCCAGGGCCTCAGCCACTGCAATCGAACTCCAGGTGCTTGTGCCACCTAGTGGGCATGTGTGACTTCGTGCTTCCCTCACCTTTGTGCATCTGGCTTAGGTGGGATCTGGAAAGTCGAACGTGGGTCCTTAGGCTTCACAGGCAAGCACCTTAAGCCATCTCTCTAGTCCGGATTTCAGTTTTTTGTTACATTTTTGTATTAGTCACTATTCCTTCGCTCTGCCAGCGTACCTGACCGAAGCAGTTTCAGAGACAAAGGCTTCATTTTGGCCATTTGAGTGGGTGCCGCCCATCGTGGCAGAGAAGGTATAGCAGGGTTCCTGGTGGTGGGCGGCTGCGGCCAGGACTCCTCACATCTTGCTGGACCGGGAAGCAGAGTTGACAGGAAGTAAGGCCCCTGCCCTCAGCAGCCTCTTCCTCCAGGGAGGCTCTTCCTGAAGGCTCTACAACTTCTCCAGCAGCACCACCGGTTGGGGACCAAGTGTTCAAACATGTGGGGGACATTTCACATGCCTGTTGTTTTTGTTGTTGTTGTTCTGTTTTGTTTTTTTTCAAGGCAGGGCTAGTTTAGGCTGACCTGGAATTCAGTATATAGTCTCAGGGTAGCCTTGAACTCATGGTAATCTTCGTACCTCTGCCTCCCAAGTACTGGGATTAAAGGCATGTGCCACCATGCCCAGCTCTTTTATTTATTCATTTATTCAGGAAAAAGGCAGATGAGAGAGACTGGGTACACCAGGGCCTCCAGCCACTACAAATGAAATGCATGCACCACTTTGTGCATCTGGCTGACATGGGTACTAGGGAATCGAACCTGGGTCTTTAGGCTTTACAGGCAATTGCTTTAAATGCTGAGCCATCTCTCCAACATTTCACATTCTCATCACAAGTTTATAGGCACTGTGATTCATAAAGGCCAGTCCCTTGCCCTGAGTCACATTTAAAGTAGTAGCCCAGCCTCTCCAATGATAGTGTGTTTCTTTGGGTTGCGAGATACAGACATGTTGTGTCCCACGTCACTCTGCTAAGAACCATGTTTACCCAGAAGTCCCTTATCAGCCAGGAGAGATAGGAGCAAGAGAAGTGAGACTGGCTGCAGAGCCAGGCGCTGTGGGTGACTCCGGCGGCCATGACTGGGGTGTGGGTGACTCTGAGTCATCACGTGGGTGTTGCTGGTGACTCAAAGCGTCGATCTGATCGTAGGATTCTGTCCCCCACACACTGCGTTTAGGACAAGGTAGGACTTAATAACAGATTGGAATGCCAGCCAGGGAGACTGAGGCAGGGTCCAGGCCCACAGGCTAGTCACTGAGTGGACCTGAAGAAAGCCTTCAGATTGAAGGAGATAGAGCCAGGTGTGGTGGCTTCTGCCTGTAATTCTAGCACTTGAGAGGCTGAGGTAAGAGGATCATCATGAGTTCAAGGCCAGCCTAGACTATGGGTGAGTTCAAAGTCAGCTTGGGCTAGAGTGAGATCCTGCCTCAGACAAAATCAGATTTATTTATTTATTATTGTTATTAATTTTTGTTTGTTTGTTTTGAGGTAGGGTCTCACTGTAGCTCAGGCTGACCTGGAATTCCCTATGTAGTCAGTCTCAGGCTGGCCTTGAACTTATGGTGATCCTCCTACCTCTGTTTCCCAAGTGCTGGGATTAAAGGTGTGCACCACTTCGCCCGGCCCCAAAATCAGATTTATAAAGACAGCTTTCCGCTTTCAGAATCCATCCCAAGATGCACCGTGGCTGGGTCTGGGGAATGAGGAAGCAGTTCCCACACTCACCAGGCTTTGAGTCCTGGCTAGGGAAAGCTGGCTGGTATTGTGGCTCCATGTAGAAGGCTCTGGATGAAGAGGTGGCGTGGGTGTGGCGTCAGACCCTCTTTGCCATGTCACCGGGAGTATATGTGGTGCTGTGTTTGCCTGCTGGGAAAAGGAGTCAAATTGTGCCCCATGATTCAAGGACCTGGTGACACGGAGGCCCCGCCGTAGCTCACCAGCAGCTCCACGGGGCTCAGGCGACTCAAAGCCTCATGGCATCTGGGGTGAGCTGTCACTCCACGGTGTGACAGGTCTGGCGGTGCTGTGGGTGAGACTTCCTCTCTCCAGCTCGGAGTTGCTGTGTTCACGGCCCTGCCGCTTTCCTTTCATCCAGATCCTTGCCCACCTGTGGCACCTGGGCTACTCTCCGGAGGATGTCATCGGCAACATCTTCCGAGTGTGCAAAACCTTCCCCATGGCTGAGTACTTGAAACTGGAATTTGTGAAGGTCAGTGAAGGAGGGGTGCCTGTCTCCTCTAGGACACTCGCAGTGCTGGGGTCCCCTGCATACACTTGTGCTCACGTCTGTGGACTCCAGGGTGTGCCCCGACAGCACAGCCGGGCGTGGCCATCTCCTGGGCTCAGAGTTTGTGCCACCCAGTCCCCTGCCCAGAGATTGACCCAGGGTCCCACACGTACCAGGCAAGCACTCTGCCACTGAGCTATACCCCTGGCCCTTTTCTGTTGTTTGGAGGCCGCTGTAGCCCAGGTTGACCTGGAAGTCATCTGTGATCCTGGGCTGGCTTCAAACTGACATTGATCCCCCCTACCTCTGCCTCCTGAGTTCTGGGATGAAAGGCGTGCCCCGGCCCTATTTTTATTTATTTATTTATTTTTGTAAGCAGAGAGAGGGAAGGAGGGAGGGAGAGAATGAATGGGCATGCCAGGGCCTCTAGCCGCTTTAAATGAACTCGATGGATGCACCACCTTGTGCATCTGGCTTTATGTGGGTACTGGGGAATCAAACCTGGTTCATTTGGTTTTGCAGGCAAGTGCCTTACTTGACTGCTGGGCCATCTCTCCAGCTCCCTAGCCCTTAAAAAAAATATATTATTTTAAAGTCTTATGATAGAGGTAATGTTCATGGAAGAAAAAATTCAGTCATCTTGGCACTTATAAGTTCTGTAAACACCACTACAAACAGAACAGAAGTTTTCCATCCCAGAAAAAAATGCCTGCATCATGATTTGTTTATTATTTTTAATTTTTTAAATTTTGACTTACTTATTTGTAAGAAAGAGAGAATAGGCACGCCAGGGCCTCCAGCCACTCACTGCAGACAAACTCCAGATGCGTGTACCACTTTGTGCATCTGGCTTACATGGGTCGTAGGGAGTGGAGCTTGGATCCTTTGGCTTTTGCAGGCAACCGCCTTAACTGTTAAACCATCTCTCCAGCCCCTTATTTTTTTATTTTTAAGTTTTTCGAGGTAGGGTCTCACTCTGGTCCAGGCTGACCTGGAATTCACTCTGTAGTCTCAGGGTGGCCTTGAACTCACGGCGATCCTCCTTCCTCTGCCTCCTGAGTACTGAGATTAAAGGCGTGTGCCGCCATGCCCGGCCCTTTCTTTCTTTCTTTTTCTTTTTTCTTTCTTTTTTTTTTTTTTTGTAATACCAGTATCTTTCAAAGAATAGGATTACAGCTCCACAGTAGAGTCCTCCCTGGCGTGAGCAGGGCCCTGAGTTAGACCTTCAGCACCACAGGGGAGAGAGCTCGGTGGGTCTCGTGCTACTCAAGTGTGAATACTTGAGATTGGATCCCCAGAACCCACGTGAAGCCAGGGGCTGTCATGTGAGGATGGTAGAGCAAGAAGGAAGGGCGAAACAGGAGAATCTCCCAGAAGCCCCTGGGCCAGCTAGCCTGCTGTTTGCTGGGGTGAGGAACTAGAGGCCCTGCCACGGACAAGGTGGAAAGCAGTTAAACTGTCCTCTGATCTCCACGTGTGCACAGTGGCACGGGTGCTACTTACACGTAAACCCACACACTCACCAACGCATCAAAAAACCCTCTTGAGCAGGGCGTGGTGGCGCACGCCTTTAATCCCAGCATTTGGGAGGCAGAGGAAGGAGAATTGCCGTGAGTTCGAAGCCAGCCTGAGACTGCGTAGTGAATTCCAGGTCAGCTTGGGCTAGAGCGAGACCTTGCCTCGAAAAACCAAAAAGCCCTCTTGGAAACTCGTTGCACTTCCGTGAAGGCCAGCCGGGACTGCTGGGGCGCTCAGCACGCCGGTGCAGATGAGTAGAAGACGCATCTGACTTCTTGGGTTTTGCTCCTCAGGAAATTGGATACACGCACATGAAGGTGGCGGAAGGCGTGAGCTCCCTGCTGCAGCTGGCTGGGCTCCTGGCCAGGCTGTGTCAGAAGACGGCAGCCCCGGCGGCCAGTTGAGCGCCGACGCCATTCACGGATGAAGTCAGAGCAGCCCTTGGGCCTGAACTCTGGAGACAGCGTTGTCACTGGGGAAATGGTGGCCGAGATAGGTGCTAGAATGTTCCTGGCTTTTTTAATGTTTTTGGTGGGTTTTTGTTTTTGAGACAAGGTCTCAGTGTAGTCCAGGCTGGCTTCGAACTCACAGGGTAACTGAAGATGACCTTGAATTTCTGGTCCCCTCCCCCTCTCCACCTCCCAAGTGCTAGGATTAGAGGCGTGCATCCCCACGCCCAGTTTACGCAGCGCTGGCGATGGAACCCAGGGCTTTGTTCATGTGTGCTAAGACAAGCCCTCTGTCATCCCCCGCCCAAGTCCCTTCAAGGTCTTTACTAAAGCCAGGTGCTGTGACCCCACCACTCGAGGCTGAATCAGGAGTATTGCCACGAGTCCAGGGCCATCCTCAGTGAGACCCTTTCTCAAAAAAGTATAAAGTGCCAGGCGTGGTGGCGCACACCTTTAATCCCAGCACTCGGGACGCAGAGGTAGGAGGATCGCCGTGAGTTCGAGGCCACCCTGAGACTACATAGTGAATTCCACGTCACCCTGGGCCAGAGCAAGACCCTACCTTGAAAAACAAAAAGGATAAAGTGACACATGCTTTTAATCTCAGCACTTGAGAGGCAGAGGTAAGATTACTGTGAGTTCGAGGCCAGCCTTGGATAACAGAGTTGAGTTTCAGGTCAGCCTGGGCAAAAGTGAGACCCTGCCTCACCAAAAAAAAAAAAAAAAAAAGATATCTTTGGTTTTTCAGGTTCTTGCTCTCTCTAACCCAGGCACACCTGGAATTCACTGTGTAGTCTAAGACTGGCCTCAAACTCACGTGATCCTCCTACTTCTGCCTCCTGGGTAATGGGACTAAAGGCGTGTGCCACCATACCCGGCTTAAAAAAAAGAGTCTTTTTAAACTGAGGAAGACACGAGAAGAATCTTAAGCTTAGATATTTATTGACACGTGTCTGTGACCTGGGCATTTTGTTTCCCTGATGGCATTTCTGATCCACACAGTCCCTGCCAGCTGTGGCCACCCCACCACACAGTCATGATTCAAACCTCCAGCTCAGCTGAAGCCAGCCCTGGGACAGAGGGTCAAGGGCAGCCTAGGGCCTTTGACCTGGAGCCTCTGGTCCTTAGCAGGTGACTTTCCTACTGAAGGGACATCAATGTAGCCAGGTCTGACTTCTTCCTGAGTGAATGGAAGTCCAGGACAAGCAGAAGCTCTCACTGAAGGGCCAAGACCTCGGGCTCCCGCGTTCCCAGGCTCATCTGTTGAAGTTAGTAATGCTTCTTGAGGAAAGACAGAATCTGGGAGATTCCCCTGAAATGGAGAATATTAAAAAGGGCTCTACCTATATAAATTAACTGTACAAACAGTGGTCATTTGAAGTTCTCAGAAAGCAAGATTAGTAAGAAATTTGAGATCCAAGGGAGGAGAGAAAAAAAAAAAAAAAAAGGCCAGGTCATCCCAGAACTCGGGAGGCTGAGGGTGGAGGATCATAAGTTCAAGACCAGCCTAGGAAACAGTGAGACCTTGTCTCATAATTTAAAAAATAGAAATAAAAACCACTAATTCAAGGTGTTGTACAGCTTTTGGGTGTCTTTTGTTGTTTTGCTTAAGATACTGGGACCAAAATCCCAGGCATTCAGTCAAGTGGAACCAGATGCCGTCAAGCCGGGGCTGTGTCCCGGGAAGCCCGGGGTGTAGCTGGAGGCGGGGATGCTGCAGTTACAGCTGCTCCTGGCGTGTCCCAGGGTCAGGTGTGAGTCGGTGCCGCTTTCAGGAATATTCGCAGCAAGGGCCTGACGACGGAACCTCCCCGAACGATCTTCAGAAAGTGGCCCCAGAAGCTCGCGGTCCCTCAGCCCTACAGTAGAAAGGAGAGTTTGTCACCAGGGTAAGGTTGGCCTCAACTTGCATAGTGTCTCTTGGAGGCCTCTTAGAGGGTGATTTGGGATTGGGATCAGGCTGTCCTGCCTCAGGAAGAAGCAGACCTGCTGACGGCAGCACTGGGGAGTCAGGAGGACTCCGGGGGCTCGCTGGCTAGCTATACTAGAGGGATGGGTGAGCTCTAGGTTCAGCAAGATACCATGTCTCAAAAACAGTAAGGCAGGCCGGGCACAGTGGCACATGCCTTTAATCTTAACACTTAGGAGGCAAAGGGAGAACTGCTGTGAGGCAAGAGTGAGGCCTCAGGGTCTAATGCAGAAGAGGTGGTGGAAAGAATGTAAGAGCCAAAGGAAGGGTAGGACTCCTTACAACGTGCTCCTCCAGACACAAAATGGCCTGGATATCCATGACCTCAAAGTGCCTGACACTACCTACACAAGACCATCATAAGAGGAGGAAAAGATCATGACGTCAAAATAAAAGTCTGATTGAGATGGGGAGGGGATATGATGGAGAATGGAGTATCAAAGGGGAAAGGGGGGTATTACCATGGGATATTTTTTATAATCATGGAAATTGCTAATATTTGGAAAAAGGGCTGGAGAGATGGCTTAGCGGTTAAGCACTTGCCTGTGAAGTCTAAGGACCCCGGTTCGAGGCTCGACTCCCCAGGACCCACATTAGCCAGATGCACACATCTGGAGTTGGCTTGCAGTGGCTGGAGGCCCTAGCATGCCCATTCTTTCTCTCTGCCTCTTTCTCTGTCACTTTCAAATAATAAAAATAAAAACAAAAGAAAAATTTAAAAATTTTGGAAAAAAAAGAAAAAGAAAAAAAGAATGAGGCCTTAACCTGGAAAGAAAATAATAAGGTGCAAAGTAACGGAGGAAGACACACGATGTCAGTGCTTGGTCTATACATCCCCGCACATACCTGCACGTGTGCACGTGCACACGCACACAGTTCCTGGGCTGGGGAGATGACTCAGCAGTTAAAGGCACTTGCTTCCAAAGCCTGACAGCTCAGTTTCAACTCCCCAGTATCCACACAAGGCCAGATGCTCAAAGTGGTGCATATATCCAGAGTGTTTATTCTCTCTTTAATGTTTTTTTGTTTTTGTTGAGGTAGTGTCTTGCTAGCCCAGGACAGAACTCACTGTGTAGTCTCAGGCTGGCCTTGAACTCATAGCAGTCCTCCTACCTCTGCCTCCCAAGTGCTGGGATTAAAGGTGTGCACCACCACTCGTGTGTGTGTGTGTATTTTATTGCTGGGTGTGATGGTGCATGCTTGTAATCCCAGCACTCACCAGGCCAGCCTGGTCTAGAGTGAGACCTTACCTCAAAAAACTCTGCACACCTTTAATCCCAGCACTTGGGAAGCAGAGGTAGGAGGATCACTGAGTTCACAGCCACCCTGAGACTACATAGTAAATTCCAGGTCAGTCTGGGCTAGAGTGAGACCTTACCTCAAAAAAAAATTTAAAAATCACACCAAAATACAGACATCCAGCAGTCTCAGTTGTGTCTAATTCTTGGTACTGTGCTTTGAGCTTGACCCCTTGATATTTCGTGACCAAGACTTGGACTGTGAAAGCCCCACCACACAGGAAGTCTCTCTAGAGGCAGGGTGGCCAAACATCTGTGCCCACACTTCCCTCAAACACAGATCAATCTAGCCACATCCCTGGGCTGCGCCACACCGAGGAGGCAGGATGACATAGCCTGACCCCCCTGATCCCACACATCCAGTAGAAGACATCTGTCAGCAGACATGGTGTGGAGCCTGTCACCTCCCAAACCTTCAGACCCTGCCAGCTCTTGCTCTCTTTGCTTCTTGGAAAAGGGAAATCACCGGGCGCTGTGACCGGCACCGGTAATCCCAGAACTCAAGATAGAAGCAGGAGGGTCAGGATTTCCAGGCCAGTCTCAACTACTTAGCAAGACCCTGATTGCTTGAGCCTCCCACCTGCCTGGGTGGCTCCCAACTTCACCCTCTGCTACTACCCACTGCCCACCTGATGCCACTTTGCTCGCTACCTCTGTCTAAGTGTCCTCCGTGAGCGAAGTGCCAGAAAGCTTAAGCCTGACTTACGCTGCAACCCGTATGGCTGAGAGGGCCCAGCACTCAAAGACTTGCGTGCAAAGCCTGCCGGCCTTGGCTCAATTCCCTATAGTGCAAAGGCACGTGTGTACGGAGGCCTGTTGCAGCGGCAAGAGGTTCTGCTCTTGTAATCTCCCACCTCAAATAAAAATATTTTTAGCCGGGCCTGGTGGTGCATCCCATCACTCGGGAGGCAGAGGTAGGAGGATTGCCATGAGTTCAAGGCCACCCTGAGACTACATAGTGAATTCCAGGTCAGCCTGGGCTAGAGTGAGACCCTACCTCGAAAAAACAAAACAAAAAAATAATAATTTTGCAAATCCCCTACTCCTGCCTCTTTCCTTACCTGTTTGTCTCCATAGCACTTATCTACTGAACTTACCTGTTCTGGCATGTTTCTTTTATTTTGTTCATTTTTTTTAAATTTTTATTTATTTATTTATTTATTTGAGAGCGACAGACACAGAGAGAAAGACAGATAGAGGGAGAGAGAGAGAATGGGCGCGCCAAGGCTTCCAGCCTCCGCAAACGAACTCCAGATGCGTGCGCCCCCTTGTGCATCTGGCTAATGTGGGACCTGGGGAACCGAGCCTCGAACCGGGGTCCTTAGGCTTCACAGGCAAGCACTTAACCGCTAAGCCATCTCTCCAGCCCATATTATTTTGTTCATTTTTTAAAAAAAATTATTTCAGGGCCATCTCTCCAGCCCATATTATTTTGTTCATTTTTTTAAAAAAAATTATTTCAGGGCTGGAGAGATGGCTTAGCAGTTAAGCGCTTGCCTGTGAAGCCTAAGGACCCCGGTTCGAGGCTCGGTTCCCCAGGTCCCACGTTAGCCAGATGCACAAGGGGGCGCACGCGTCTGGAGTTTGCAGAGGCTGGAAGCCCTGGCGCGCCCATTCTCTCTCTCTCCCTCTATCTGTCTTTCTCTCTGTGTCTGTCGCTCTCAAATAAATAAATAAATAAATAAATAAGTTAAAAAAATTATTTCAGAGAGAAATGGTCAGGCATGGTGGTGCACACCTTCAATCCCAGCACTCAGGAGGCAAAGGTGGTAGGATTGCCATGAGTTCGAGGCCACCCTGAGACAACATAATGAATTCCAGGTCAGCCTGGGCTAGAGCAAGGCTCTACCTTGAAAAACAAAAAACAAAAAAGTGAGAGAGAGAGGCAGAGAGAATGGGCACTTCAGGGCCTTTAGCCACTGCAAATGAACTCCAGACACATGTACCACCTTGTGCATCTGGTTTACATAGGCCCTGGGGAGTTGAACCTGGGTCCTAAAGGCTTTGCAGGCAAGTACCTTAACCGCTAAGCCATCTCTCCAGACTTCATTCATTTTTTTGAGACACGGTTTCACAATCTCAAAACTTAAGCAGTTTGAGGCTGTCTCTGAACTGCTTCTCCAAATTACTGAGGTTACAGGTGTGTGCCCCTATGCCTGGCTGCTGTTTAAGAAAAGAAATTATTTCATTCCTTAAAATGGAACCCAGACCTTCAAGTATGCCAAGTGGGTGCTTGGCCACCCCTAAGCCACACCCGTCTCTGTAGATTGTGTTTTTTTTTTGTTTTTTTGTTTTTTTTTCTTTTCTGAGGTAGGAGCTTGCTCTAGCTCAAGCTGACCTGGAATTCACTCTGTAGTCCCAGAGTAGCCTCGAACTTTTAGCAGTTCTCCTGCCTTTGCCTCCTGAGTTGTGGGATTAAAGGCCACCATGCCCTTCTGTTTGCAGGTTTTTTTTTTTAAACTTTTTGTTTGTAGGTCTTTAAAAGTTTATTTAAGAGATAGAATGGACACGCCAGGGCCTCTAGCCCCTGCAAATGAACTCCAGACTCATGCACTACCTTGTGCATCTGGTTTACATGGGTACTAGGGAATTGAACGTAGGTCCTTAGGCTTCACAGGCAAGTTCCTTAACTGCTAAGCTATCTCTCCAGTTTCCCCTAAAAATATATTTTTTAAATTTATTTGCAAGCAGAGAGAAAATTAGTGGGCCAGGACTTCTTGCCCCTGTAAATAAACTCTAGATGCATTTGCCACTTTGTGCATCTGGCTTTATGTGGGAACTGGAGAATTGAGCCTGTGCCGTCAGGCTTTGCAATCCACTAGGCTTTGCAAGTAAGTGTCTTTAACTGCTAAGCCATCTCCCTAGTGCTCTGCAGCTTTGACCCAGCTCTTGCTGGTTGGAGACTTATGTCCAGCTTTTTTGCCTTAGCGGTAAATGCCGCCAGCCCCCATTTGTGTGAGGACATTGGTTCTTGGGAGTTGTCACTTGTTCAAGGACATATAGAGAGGGCTAGGTAGAGCCGTTTTTCACTGGATTTCTTTGACAGCACCCATGTGAACACTGCCACCGGTCACCTAGCCAAACGTAGACCCAACAGGGGACCCTGGCCCACAGGAAGCAGGGCAGGTGGGCTGCTGGAAGCATCTTCCACACACGCTTCTCACTGCCCCGAAATGCCTCTCCTCTCCCCTTCTGCGGTGGCCCCTGGCACCTGGCACAGCCCCTCCCCCTTGGCCCAGGGCAGGGGGAAGGATCGTACCTTCCTTCCATTCTCCCTTAGGCTCTCCTGGCTGTGGCCACATCCTCATTCACGTAATCCGGCTCCCCACAGTCCTCCTCTGGGCTTCCAGCTGGGGACTGACGTGCCGCTCTGGGTGTTGGCCCTGTGGATTGGGACAGGCAGGAGCTGGGCATGGTTTGTAGGCACAGACAGCTGCAGGTCCCCAGGCTGCGGGAAATGTCACACTGGACTGGACCCACGTTGTGTATGCCTGGTCACCCTGCCCCAAGAGCAGATGTGCCCACAAAGCCCTGGACCTGCTGCTCCTGAGGGAAGCCCTGGTAGAGGGGTGCCAGCCCTCTGCAGCCTCCCCGATCAGCAGCCCCCTACCTGCTTTGAGTCACCCCCTGCCCTAGCCACCTCTGCTCTTGGGATACATACCCACGGCCCTCCTGGACTCTCTCCACTTATGGATGGCCTCGGAGTTATGATAATCCTCATCATCTGTGGGGAAGGGGCCGAGAGCATCAGTAAGTCTGAGCATCGACAGCCACCTGACCAGTCCCCAGGGCCAGCGAGCCTGGTGCCAGCCCCTGTGAGGGATGACAGTCTCCCTGAGGGCTCTTTGCCCTTCAGGGGCCTCCTGGCAAGGACCCTGGGCCATGCTGTCCCAGACACGTGGAGAGGCCAGGCCAGGCTCTGAGCCTCGGGGACCCATCTCCTCATCAGGTAGGAAGGTGGCTCTGGCCTGTTCTCCCTCACCTGACGATGCGGCACTGAGCGGCTTGCAGATGAGCACGTTTTCGTAGGAGTTGGTATCATCGTCGTCATCTGCCGACAGAAGGGAGCAGCCATGGAACCTGCAGGAGGGCTCTGACTGTCCCTCCCACACTCCCGCCACCCCAGCAGGACCCATAAGCCCTCCCCCAGGGCTCCAGCATTTTCCTGGACCAGTTGAGCCTTTTGTTGAGTCAGAATACATGTAGTCCACGTTGGCCTTGAACTCCTGATCCTTATCTTTTATCTTCTAAGTGCTAAGATTACACGTGTACCATCACACCCAGCTTTTTATTATTTATTTATTTGAGAGAGAATGGGCGCGCCAGGACCTCCAGCCACTGCAAACAAACTCCAGATGCGTGCGCCCCCTTGTGCATCTGGTTTATGTGGGGCCTGGAGAGTTGAACCAGGATCCTTTGGCTTTGAAGGCAAATGCCTTAACTGCTAAGCCAACTCTCCAGCCCCCACTTTTTTTTTGCTTAAGTTTGTTTTTCTACATGTATGTATATGTTGAATATGTGTGTGTTCCTATGCATGCGGTTGTACATATATGTGCAAGTATATGTCCATGTGGAGGGGAAACAAATCAATGTCAGAGGTCTTCCTTGGTCATTTTCCACCTTATTCTTTGAGATAGGGTCCTCATTGAACTGGGAGCCCACCAATTTGGCTAGAAAAGCTAGCTAGCAAGTTGGGCATGTTGACAAACCTTGAATCCCAGCACCCCAGAGGCAGAAGTAGGAGAATCACCATGAGTTTAAGGCCAGCCTGGGAATGCAGAGTGAGTTCCAGGTCAGCCTTGGCTAGAGTGAGACCCTACCTTGAAAAACCAAAAAAAAAAAAAAAAAAAGCTATTCAGCAAGCCCAAGGGGTCCTCTTGTTTCTGTTTCCCAGTGCTGGAATTACAGGTGCATACCACTATATCTGACTTTTTATTTATTTATTTATGTATTGGTTTTTCAAGGTAGGGTCTTTTAGCCCAGGCTGACCTGGAATTCACTATGGAGTCTCAGGGTGGCCTTGAACTCATGACGATCTTCCTATCTCTGCCTCCCGAGTGCTGGGAGTAAAGGCATGCGCCACCACACCCGGCTTTACATCTGACTTTTTAAAAAGATATATTTTATTTTTATTTATTTGACAGAGAAAGGGGGGATGGAGAGAGAGAGAGAGAATGAATAGGCACACCAGGGCCTCCAGCCACTGCAAACAAACTCCAGACAAGTGTGCCTCCTTGTACATCTGGGTAACATGGGTCCTGGGGAACCGAACCTGGGTCCTTTGGCTTTGCAGGCAAACGCCTTAACCACTAAGCCATCCCTCCAGCCACACATCCAACTTTGTTTTTGTTTTTGTTTTTGGAGGTAGGGTCTCACTCTAGTCCAGGCTGATCTGGAATTCACTATGTATTCTCAGGGTGGCTTTGAACTTACACGGCAATCCGCCTACCTCTGCCTCCCAAATTCTGGGATTAAAGGAACATCTGACATTTTATTCAGGTTCTGAGAACCCAAACTCAGGTTCCCATTCTCATGCCACAAGCATTTTAAGCCACAGAGCCATCTCCTCAGACCTAGTCTTTTGTGTCCCTCCCCCACTTTTCTTGTTGTGACATGGTCTCATTCCATATCCCAGGCTGGCTTAGAACTCTCCAACATGGGAGGTAGAAATGGAATCCCATTTAATCTAGCCAATTGCTGAGCTATAGGCTCAGAGAGAGCACCTGTATCAAGGAATGGTGTGGAGAGTGACGGAGGAAAAACCCGTAACATCAACCTCTGGCCTGCACACATGTACACATGCATGCACATGCACCCACATACATGTGCACATGTTAAAAAAAAAAAGCCAGGCTGGAGAGATGGCTTAGCAGTTAAGGTGCTTGCTTGCAAAGCCAAAAAATCCTGACTTGATTCCCCAGGGCCCATGTAAGTCAGATGCACAAAGTGGCCTATGTGTCGAGTTCATTTGCAGTGGCTGAAGGCCCTGGCATGCTCATTCTTTCTTTTTCTCTCTCAAATAAATAAATAAAAATAGCCAAGGATGGTGGCACACACCTTTAATCCCAGCACTCGGGAAGCAGAGGTAGGACAATCACTGTGAGTTCAATGCCACCCTGAGAATACAGAGTGAATTCCAGGTCAGCCTGGGCTAGAATGAGACCCAACCTCGAAAAACCAGAAAAATAAAATAAAATAAGCATGAAGGTGCACACCTTTAAAACCAAAAAATAAAATGAAATATTTAAAATTTAAAAAAAAAAATGTAATCCCTCCCATAGTTTGGGAGGCTGAGGCAGGAAGATTGGAGCAAGTGCCAGGCCACCCTGGGCTACATGAGACCCTTGTCTCAAAAAAATGTCTGCCTTTAATCCCAGCACTCTGGAGGCAGAACTAGGAGGACTGCTGCAAGTTCAAAGCCAGGCCAGAACTACAGAGTGAGTTCCAGGTCAGCCTGGGCTAGAGGGAGATCCTACCTCAAACAACAACAAAAAAGTGGCAAGAAGTGACATCACAGGGAAGACCAGAGCCAAGTGGGAGAGACACTCAGGCCCCTGTCTCCCTCAACGGGCACCACCACTCCTCATTCCTCAAGTGTCCCTCTCTGCAAAGCCAAGGTGGCTGGACCATTCACAAGACTGTCCCCGCCCATCTGACATGCAGGCTGCCCAGCTCTGCACACAAGGGACCAACCCTCCGCAGACTCCACCTCTGCTTCCCGTCCTGTCCCAACCGCACCACTGTGTCCTCATCCGCGTCTGCACTGGCCCACTTCCTCCTGCCCTGCCCTGCCCACCCACCGCCTCCCTCCAGCGCCCCACCTCTGCTGACCCAGTCCGGCCACCCTCGGCTCCACCTTACCTTCCAGGGGCTTCTGGAAACACTCCCAGTTGTAATAGTTCGTGGGGATTGGGTCTCTGGACAAGAAAGAAAACAGACCCAGCGCTGGTTGATGGGAAGGCTCATACTGGGGTGAGGGGTCTCATGATGGAGGGAGGGGGTACACCCCGAATCTAGGGTGGCAGTGGTCATTGCTGGAGGTTGCTCCGCCAAGGTCTCTGCCCTGGTGACCTTAACCACTTCCCATGGCCCCTGAGCCACTCTGGACCTGCAGAGGTGTTAGTTAACCTAGCTAGGTGAGCTTCAACAAGGCCCCACCTTCCTGGGTTGCAGTGTTCCCCACTTCTGAGATGAGGAAACATGGCCAGAGAGTATTTCATCATGGGGTTCTGGGGAGCTCTGTAACTTGGCCTTTTTTTTTTTTTTTCTTTTATAGCTGGGCAAAAGTAGGGTTTCACTCTAGCCCATGCTGGCCTCAAACTCATAGTGATTCTCCTACCTCTGCCTCCCAAGGGCTGAGATTGAAGGCTAAAAGCGGACACCACCATGTCAGGCTTTCATTTGTTTCTTAACTTGTCATCAATGTAGTTGAGGGTGGTCCTCCTACCTCCGCCTCCCCAGTGCTGGGATTACAAGTATACTCCACCACGCCGTTTACGTAGTGCTGGGGATGGAACCCAGGACTTCCCAAATGCTAGAAACGCTCTGCCAACAGAGCTGCAGTCCCAGCCTGTTTTTGTTTTGTTTTGTTTTCGTGTTTTTGGTTTTTGTTTTTTTGTTTTTCAAGGTAGGGTCTCACTCTAGCCCAGGTTGACCTGGAATTCACTATGTAGTCTCAGGCCTCCCAAGCCACCATGCCTGGCTCACTTTTAGTTTTTTTCTTTCTTTCTTTTTGAGAGAGAGAGAGAGGCACGCCAGGGTCTCTAGCTCCTTCAGACACATGCAACCATCTTGTGCATCTGGCTTTATGTGGGTTTGGGGTAATTGAACCTGGGTCCCTTGGCTTTGCTGGCAAACTCCTTAACCACTAAGCCATCTCTCCAGCTCTACCTTTTTTTTTTTTTCAAGGTAGGGTCTCACTCTAGCTCAGGCTGACCTGGAACTCACTATGGATACTTTTAGTTTTTTAACTTTTATTTTCTTTATTTACTTGAGAGAGAGAGAGAGAGAATGGGCACACTAGGGCCTTCAGCCGCTTCAAACAAACTCCAGATGCATATACCACCTTCTGCATCTGGTTTACGTGGGTACTGGGGAATAAAACCTGGGTCCTTAGGCTTCATAGGCAAGCACCTTAACTGTTAGGTCATCTCTCCAGTCCCTAATTTTGCTATTTATTTATTTATTTTGGTTTTTGGGGGGTAGGGTCTCACTCTAGCCCAGACTGACCTGGAATTCACTCTGTACTCTCAGGGTGGCCTCGAACATGTGGCTATCCTCCTGCTTCTGCCTCCTGAGTGCTGGGATTAAAGGCGTGCGCCACCACGCCCAGGTACTTTTTTTTTTTTTTTAAAGAGGGAATCTCTATATAGCCCAAGCCAGGTGCCCACTCTCCATTCCCCTGCCTCAGTCTCCAGAGTGCTGGAATAAGAGGTGTAAACACCATACCCACCTTGTAACTTGTCTTTGACCCGATGACACAGGATGAGTGACCTCACACACAGAAGACACCTTCTGTCCCCACAAAACCATGGTCACTTAAGGGCAAACAATACTAGCCAGAGTTGTGTTCTTACACAGGGTGTCTCATAAATAAGGAAGCTGGGGGGGGGGTGCTGGCAAGGGGGGTCGGAGGGGGACAGGTAGGAGATAGGCTGGCTGGCAGGGCAAAGCAAGGGTTAGTCACTCACATGTAGGATGTGTCTGGCTCATGCTGGCTCCCTGGAAGAGGGCAAATGGGTTAGCTCGAACTCCTGCCCTGTGGCCCTACTTACTTGTGCCTGCCCCCTCTGGAGTCACCTACCTTTTATGAAGTTCTGGTACCTGGGGGACCCTGAATCTGGAAGGAAAAGGCCAGGTTGTCCTCCTCCAGGCCACGCCCCCACCCAGTTGAAAGCTCTAGAAAGGGCCCAGGGGTCACACCTCTGTAGGTGCCCCGTGCCCTCTGCAGGCGGGTGCCCTCTCACCACAGGTGAGCTCTCAGGATAGCTTCCCCCACCCAGTACTTATCCCACTTGACCCAAGCCCCTCAGCTAGACTTGTCCCTGTCCACAGCCACTCACCCTTGTAATGGGAGAACAATATCTTGTCCTTCCTGCAGGGACAGGAGAAACAAGGGCTGAGGAGACCCCCCCCCCCAGAGAAGGGACAGACCCCTCCCTGGGGGCCCTCAGAGGCCGATCCCAAGAGGGAGGTTCTTGGAGGAGCTCAGCCAGGTGAGGGTCTCTACATCTGGTTCATACCTTGGGGGTGACACATCAGAGGCTGTATCCATCAGGGGTCCTGGCCATACCTGTCTGGCCACTTTGAAAAGAAAGAGGGATAAAGGTTTGGTTGGGTCCACACCCAACCCAGTCCCTCACATCACCACTTCTGGCTGCTCTGTGGCTTTAAAACCAGGGGTACAGAAAAGGCATAGAAGGGACTTTGTTTTCCCTCTTGGGGTAGGGTCTCACTCTAGCCCAGGCTGACCTGGAACTCACTCTGTAGTCCTTAGGCTGGCCTTGAACTCACCGTGATCCTCCTACCTCTGCCTCCCGAGTGCTGGGATTAAAGGTGTGAGCCACCACACCCGGCCTCACAGAAGAGTCTTCAGTGGGGACAGTCCCAGCCCTCAGCCCAGACCTGGTACACTTTGGGAACTCACAGGAGTAGGTCTGGACCAAGACAAAGTTCTGCTGGTCGTCTCCCCTGCAAACACACAGAACTGTACTGAGCTGGGCCTTGTCCTTCCCAGCCAAGGGACCTGAGAGAAAGGGACAGATTGGATGAGGACCAGAAGAAGTTGTGGAGGAAAGCTTGGTGGCTTATGTTTGTAATCATAGCATTTGGAGGCTGAGGCAGGAGGATCGTTGCAAGTTCCAAGCTAGCCTGGGCAACAGAATAAGACCCTGTGACCTTAAAAAAAAAAAAAAAAAAGCCAGGGGGTTGGAGAGATGGATTAATGATTAAGGTGCTTGCCTGCAAAGCCAAAGGACCTAGGTTAAATTCCCCAGGACCCACATAAGCCAAATGCACAAGGTAGAGCATGCATCTGGAATTCATTTGCAGCAGCTGGAAGCCCTGGAACACCCATTCTTTCTCTGCCTCTCTCTCTCTGTTTCTTTCTCTCAAATAAATAAAAATAAAAACATTAGGGCTAGAGAGATGGGTTAGTGAGTAAGGCATTTGCCTGCAAAGCCTAAGGACTCAGGTTTGATTCTCCAGGTCCCAGATGCATATGGTGGCACATGCATCTGGAATTTGTTTGCAGTGGTTAGAGGCCCTGGTATGCCCATTCTCACTCTCTGTCTCTCTCCCTCTCTCTGTCTCTAATAAATTTAAAAAAAAAATTTTAAATTAAAAATAAAACATTTTTTTAAAGCTAGGTAAATGTATATACTATGCTTACCAAACTGCCTGGTAAGCACTTCTCTTAATGTCCATACCCATATGTTAATGCTACTCTCACTTTGGGTAGAGAAGCTTCTCTTTTCAGATGGCAGTGACCTTGGGATGACTCAGAAGGCATCATGGTGCTGGGAAGAAGTGACCTGAGTGCTCATCACTGAAATATCTCTATCACACCTTCCAAGGCTCAGGATCTACTGTGGAAGAGGTGGCAGAAAGAATGTAAGAGACAAAGGAAGGGTAGGACTCCTTACAACGTGCTCCCCCAGACACAAAACAGCCTGGATATCCATGACCTCACAGTGCCTGACACTACCTACACAAGATCATCATAATAGCGGGCAAAGATGATGACAGCAAAACGAAAGAGAGACTGATTGAGAGGGAGAGGGGATATGATGGAGAGTGGATTTGAGAAGGGGATTCTAGGCAGGAGCTCTACCACTGAGCCACGCCCCCAGCCCCTCACTGGGGGATTCTAGGCAGGAGCTCTACCACTGAGCCACGCCCCCAGCCCCTCACTGGGGGATTCTAGGCAGGGGCTCTACCACTGAGCCAAGCCCCAGCCCCTCACTGGGGGATTCTAGGCAGGAGCTCTACCACTGAGCCACGCCCCCAGCCCCTCACTGGGGGATTCTAGGCAGGAGCTCTACCACTGAGCCACGCCCCAGCCCATCACTGGGGGATTCTAGGCAGGAGCTCTACCACTGAGCCATAACCCCAGCCCCTCACTGGGGGATTCTAGGCAGGAGCTCTACCACTGAGCCACGCCCCCAGCCCCTCACTGGGGGATTCTAGGCAGGGGCTCTACCACTGAGCCAAGCCCCAGCCCCTCACTGGGGGATTCTAGGCAGGAGCTCTACCACTGAGCCACGCCCCAGCCCCTCACTGAGGGATTCTAGGCAGGAGCTCTGCCGCTGAGCCACGCCCCCAGCCCCTCACTGGGGGATTCTAGGCAGGAGCTCTGCCGCTGAGCCACGCCCCCAGCTCCTCACTGGGGGATTCTAGGCAGGAGCTCTACCACTGAGCCATAACCCCAGCCCCTCACTGGGGGATTCTAGGCAGGTAATCTACCACAGCCTAGACTCTCTTTTTACTTTTTTTTTTTTTTTAAGACATGGTCTCATGTAGCCCAGGTTGGTCCTGAACTCACTTTGTAGTTGGGTATGAATGTAAATTTCTGATCCTCCTGCTCAGAACTCAGGAGGCAGAGGTAGGAGGATCACCATGAGTTTGAGGCCACCCTGAGACCGCATAGTGATTTGCAGGCCAGCCTGGGCTAGAGTGAGACCCTACCTCAAAATATCAAAACCAAATAAAGGAGACACCGGCTCACTAAGAGGTCTAGACATGCTCCTTTAGCCTAAGTAGCTGGGGTGACAGACCTGTGCCACCAAGCATGGCCTCCCTTTTAAGTGGTGTTCAAGGAGGCTGAGACACGACTCCCATTGTGCCTTGTGCCAAACCTCTGTCCTCACTTCTGCTGCCCCAGAACATTCTCTCTTCCTCTCTTGACTGCTGGTTACCCAGTAGCGCACAGAGCAGGCTTGAGAGAGGAGAGATGGGCCACCAGAGCAGACACACGCCTGCCCAGGGCACCTAAATATACCGAGCTGGGGACACTGGTGTAAAATTCACACTGAGGAAAAACTCACTGGTTTTTCTGCTCGTAGATTTTCTCTACTTTCTTCACACCTGAAAGAACAGGATTAGATTAGCAAGTGCTCCTGAGCTCAGAGGAATGGGGAGACTGAAATCTTCCCATCCCCCCGCAACTCCTATCTCCACTATGCTCTGGGAAGTCCCATTGTGATGGCCACTGGCCATTGCAATCACACTTGCTGGGTGTGGGGACAGCATATCTGTGATCCAGCCCTCAAGAGGCTGAGGGAGAAGGATCAAGAGTTTGAGGCCGCCGGGGTGTGGTAGCTCACGTCTTTATTTGGAAATTTAAAATATACATGGAGGTATGAGAATTGCCATGAGTGAATTCAAGGCCACTCTGAGACCACAGACTACATACTGAATAATTCCAGGTCAGTCTGGGCTAGAGTGAGATCATACCTTGAAAAACAAACAAACAAACAAAAAACCCCAAAATAAACAAAAAAAGAGTTTGAGGCCTGCCTGAGCAATGGAGTGAGACAATCAGAAACCCTACCTCAAATAAAGAGATAGGGAGCCCGAAGATGATCCTCCTACCTCAGCCTCCCGAGTGCTGGGATTAAAGGCCTGAATTTTTTGTTTGTTTGTTTTTGTTTTTCAAGAGATAGGGACTCACTCTAGCCCAGGCTGACCTGGAATTCACTATGGAGTCTCAGGATGGCCTCGAACTCACAGCGATCCTCCTACCCCCACCATGCCCGGCTTTTGTTTGTTTTTTTTGAGGCAGAGTCTCACATTCCAGGCTGAACTAGAACTCACTGTAACCCAGTCAAACTCCTGATGCTTCCTACCTCACCCTGGGATAGACTACACCCTGCTTGCCTGCCTTTCTTTCTTTCTTTCTCCCACTCTCTCTCTCTCTCTTATGGTTTTGTTCAAGGTAGGCTCTCACTCTAGCCCAGGCTGACCTGGAATTTACTGTGGAGTCTCAGGGTGGCCTTGAAAACTCAAAGCAATCCTCCCACCTCTGCCTCCTGAGTGCTGGGTCTGGCTTACACCCAGCTTTCTTTCCACTTCTCTTTCTTTCTTCTTTCTCCTTCCCTTCCCTCCCTCCCTTCCCTCCTTCCTCCCTTCCTTTTTGGCAGTGCTGGGGATTGAACCCAGCATGCACGTCAGACAAGCACGTTACCCCGGAGCTATAGTCCGAGCCACACCTGGCTTTTGGGTGGGTGCTGGGGATTGCACTCCAGTCCTCAAGCTTGGATATAGCAAGCACCCTTACCCGACAAGCCACCTCCCCAGACCCCAGTGTCCCCCCCCCCCCCTTGTTCCCAGCAGTGTCCTGGCCCCATGGGCTCCTCTGACCCAGAAGAACCAAGGCCCCCACTCGCTGTCCTCAGGGACGGTGTAGAGGCCACCTGCAGGTTCCCTGAGGTGCATACACCTGCCACTCCCACCGCAGCCAGGTCTGGCTACAGAGGCTTCTGGACCCACCCTCTGCGCCCCTCCCCTCCATGGCACCCACGTGCCCCTCACCTGGGCGGGAGCAGCGCACACACAACCCGGCCACAGTCCCCAGCAGTAGCAATAGCATAAGTGCCACCCCTGGCCACAGCAGCTCAGTCTCAGCACTCATGTTGCCTTCGGTGACCCCCACCTGCAAGGCTAAAGGGGAAGGGGGGCTCATAAGCCACGAGTCCCTGGACCTGGACAGCCCAGTCCCCCACCCCGCACTGGCCCCAGCAATACCACCTGCTCTCTCTACTTGTGGGTCAGGGCCAGAGGGGAAGTAACCCTGCCAGCATGCTGACAACCAGACAGACTGTGGCTGAAAGGTTCTGGGCTCACTACACAGCCCCAAGAATTCTTGGACGGTCCTAAGTAGCCAGCTTCAATCCATATATCCCTGAGAGTGACAGGTGCCCTGTGACTCTGGTGGAGGGACTGAGATTGGGGAACCCACCCACCCACAGAAATCCAAACCCAGCCACCAGACTAAACATGGTTGCTCATACCAATCTCAATCCTTGGAAGGCTGAGACAGGAAGATTACCATCAGTTCAAGGCTGCAGACTGAGATCTTGTCTCATAAATCCAAAACCTAGCCGGGTATGGTGGTGCACGCCTTTAATTCTAGCACTTGGGAGGCAGAGGTAGGAGGATTGCTGAGAGTTGGAGGTCACCCTGAGACTACAGAGTGAATGCCAGGTCAGCCTGAGCTAGTGTGAGACCTTACTTTGAACCCCCCCCACACACACAAATAATAAATAAATAAATCCAAAACCTGGCCAAACAAACAAAAACAAGCTGAGGGCTGGAGAGATGGCTAATTGGTTAAGGTTCTTGCCTGCAGAGTCAAAGGACCCAGGTTTGATTTCCCAGAATCCATGAAGGCCAGATGAACAAAGTGGCACATGCGTTTGGAGTTCATTTGCAGCAGCTGGTGGCCCTGGCATGCGCATTCTCTCTATCTGCCTCTTTCTGTCTCTCTCAAATAAAGCAATAATAATATTTTTAAATATGTTTTATTTATTTATTTGAGAGAGAGAAAGAAGGGGGGGGAGAGATCGTATGGGCACTCCAGGGCGTCCAGCCAATGCAAACAAACTCCAGATGCATGTGCCCCCTTGTGCATCTGGCTTATGTGGGTCCTGGAGAGTTGAACTGGGATCCTTTGGCTTTGCAGGCAAATGCCTTAACTGCTACGCCATCTCTCCAGCTCTATAATAATTTTATTATTATTATTATTATTTGGTTTCTTGAGGTAGGGTCTCACTCTAGCCCAAGCTGACCTAGAATTCACTCTGCATTCTCAGGGTGGCCTTGAACTCATGGCAATCCTTCTACCTCTGCCTCCTAAGTGCTAGGATTAAAGGCATACACCACCATGCTTGGAAATAAAATATTCTATTTTTTTTTTTGTATTTAATTATTTATGAGAGAGAGAAGAGGTAGAGAGAGAGGGAGGGAATAGGCACACCAGGGCCTCCAGCCACTGCAAAGGAACTCCAGATGTATACACCACCTTGTGCATCTGGCTTATGTGGATCCTGGGGAATTGAACCTTGGTCCTTGGGTTTTGCAAGCAAGTGCTTTAACCACTAAGCCATTTCTCCAGCCCCAATAGAATATTTTAAAAAGCCGGGCCTGGTGGCACACGCCTTTAATTCCAGCAGAGGTAGAGGTAGGCGGATCACTGTGAGTTTGAGGTCAACCTGAGACTACATAGTAAGTTCCAGGTCAGCTTAGGCTAGAGTGAGACCCTACCTTGGAAAAACAAAAATTAAAAAAAAAAAAAAAAAGGGGCTGGAAAGATGGCTTAGCAGTTAAGGTGTTGGCCTGCAAAGCCAAAGGATCCCAGTTCGATTCTCCAGGACCCACGTAAGCCAGATGCAAAAGGGGGCGCATGAGTCTGGAGTTCATTTGCAGTGGCTGGAGGCCCTGGCACACCCATTTTTTTCTCTCTCTCTCTCTCTCTGCCTCTTTCTCTCAAATAAGTAAATAAAATATATTAAAAATAAATAAATAAATAATAAATAAAACCACAAACTGAACAGGTGTGGGAGTATCAATACACACCCGTAAACCCCAACACAAGGGAAGTGGGGACAAGATCAACTCAAAGCCAGCTTCAGCTGCATAGTAAATCCCAGGTCAGCCTGAGGCAGGCAGGAAGGCCGAGAAGACGGCTCAGTGGGTAACGTCCTTGACTGGCAAACACGAGGACCCCAATACACATGCCTAAACTACTGAGTGTGGTGCCGTGGTGGGGTTTACAGATTACTCAGAGACAGGAGGATCCGTGGGGCTTGGTGACCAGTCAGTCAGTCTAACTTAATTAATAAGCTCCAGACCTTTGAGAGACCCTGTCTCAAAAAGGGGTGTTTATTAGGCTGGGCATAGAGGCTGAGGTAGGGGGATCACTGACTAATTCCAGGTCAGCCTGGCCTAGAGCAAGACCCTACCTAAAATAAAGAAAGAAAGAAAGAAAGAAGGAGGGAAGGGAAGGGAAGGGAAGGGAAGGGAAGGGAAGGGAAGGGAAGGGAAGGGAAGGGAAGGGAAGGGAAGGGAAGGGAAGGGAAGGGAAGGGAAGGGAAGGGAAGGGAAGAGAAGAGAAGAGAAGAGAAGAGAAGAGAAGAGAAGAGAAGAGAAGAGAAGAGAAGAGAAGAGAAGAGAAGAGAAGAGAAGAGAAGAGAAGAGAAGAGAAGAGAAGAGAAGAGAAAAAGAAAAGAAAAAAGGGCTTTATTGGCTGGGCATAGTGACTCATATCTTCTTAAATCTTAGCACTCTGGAGTCTGGAGGCAGAGGTAGGAGGATCATCATGAGTTTGAGGCCAGCATGGAGCTACAAAGTGAGTTCCAGGTCAGCCTGGACTAGAGTGAGAAACTACTTTAAAAAAAAAAAAAAAAAAAAAAAATATATATATATATATATATATATATATATATATATATATATATAATATATATATATATATATATATATATATATATATATATATATATATATATATATATATATATATTCTATTGCTCTGCCGCATGGCTCCGTTTGGCTGACTTTGTAGTCCCTAGCTTTCTACACTCAGCACCTTGGGGCTGTTCTGGAACTCCCCCTGACCCCGACCCCCACCAAGAGACTACACATGCAGTTTCCTTTTCTGCAGCACAGGAGCCGAGATCCTGGCTGTGGGTCACAGAGTTGAAGAACCAGGGATGGCTTCTTGGAGGAGGTGATCCTGAAAGCGAGTGTAAGGCAGGGAAGGGAGTCCTACCTGAGGGCCAGCCCGAGTGTGGGTGTTCTCAGGGAGGTCAGGCGACGGGCTAAGCTGGGGAGAAATGAAGGATGGGGGATGGAGAGATCGGCTTAGCGGTTAAGGCACTTTTCTGCAAAGCCTAAGCACCCAGGTTCGATTCCTCAGAACCCATGTAAGGCAGATGCACGAGGCGATGAGGTGATATGTGCACCTGGAGTTCATTTGCAGTGAGGTAGGGTCTTGCTCTAGCTCAGGCTGAACTAGAATTCACTCTGTATTCTTAGGGTAGCCTCAAAATCACTTCGATCCTCCTACCTCTGCCTCCTGAGTGCTGGGATTAAAGGAGTGTGCCACCATCTGGCTTTAAAAATATTTTTGTGTCTTTTTTTTTTCTAGGTAGTGTCTCACTCTCGCCCACGCTGACTTAGAATTCACTATGTAGTCTCAGGGTAGCCTTGAACTCTCAGTGATCCTCCTACCTCTGTTTCCCAAGTGCTGGGATTAAGGGCATGTGCCACCACACCTTGCTTAAAATATCTATATTAGGGCTGGAGAGGTGGCATAGTGGTTAAGCGCTTGCCTGTGAAGCCTGAGGACCCTGGTTCTAGGCTCGGTTCCCCAGGACCCATGTTAGCCAGATGCACAAGGGGGCGCACGCATCTGGTGTTCGTTTGCAGTGGCTGGAGGCCCTGATGCGCCCATTCTCCTCTCTTTCCCTCTTTCTCTGTCTGTCACTATCAAATAAATAAATACAAATAAACAAAAAATTTAAAAAATCTATATTTTATACATACATACATACATATATATGGGAGCTATGAACCAAACCTCGGCCATGTTGACAGAAACCGCCACATAGCAAGTTAAGTTTCCATTTCCTCATCTAATGATCTATTACCAGAAATGAAGGAGCCATTACGCCTGGGTGACAGCCTCTCCTGGTGCTGTCGGTAATTGATGAAGAAACAAAGAAATTACATTTAACCAGTAACCCTGTGATCTCTGGCCTGGTTATGATTCCTTCCCCCTACAACCCTATAAAAACCCATTTGTAAAAATAAACTTCGAGACCTTGACAAATACCTAGCTTGGTCACCTTGTGTCTGTTTGCCTCCCCCACTCAGGTTAGCTTCTCCCCGAGTCCTTGTTCAACTCCCCGCTGGCCAGGGCAATATATAAAACAACTTTAAAAAAATATTTTTTATTTTTATTTATTTGAGAGAGAAAGAGAATGGGTACTCCAGGGCCTCCAGAAACTGCAAACGAAATCCAGATGCATGCGCCCCTTTGTGCATCTTGTAATGTGGGGTCCTGGGGAATCAAGCCTAGTTCCTTTGGCTTTGCAGGCAAGTGCTTTAACCACTAAGCCATCCCTTCAGCACCCTCCTCCCAAAATATATATTTTTATTTCATGTAAAGTATGTATTATTGTTCTTTAAAAGAGTTCAGGGTTTGGTTTTAAATCAGGCTGCACACCATTCATCAGTCTGACATCTCTCACCATGTCAAACTGGCTTCAGCTAGCAATACTTCATTAAATGCAAAAGAAAAAAAATGTTTTGAGGAAAAAAAAAAAAGTCCAGTTCTGAAAACAATAAACATTAGTCTAATTTAAACAAAATGGGGCTGTTTCATGTTTCTTGACTCCCCCTCCTCCTCACAGAACCAGTAATGTAATTCTCCCAACTCAGGCAGGCAATGGGTATTGATGGGCACTGCAGGCTTGCACCTCACGCACATGTGCGCACACACGCACAGAGACAAAAGTCAGAGCATTTGTCAAATAAGATTTTGTTGGTGTTTGGACTGATCAAAACCCTTTCAGTCAACAGCTTACTAGACTTAAAGGGTTAGATGTTGATTGAGTCTATGTTAAAGAAATCTTTATTGTTATTCAAAAAACAAGAGGAGGGGCTGGAGAGATGGCTTAGCAGTTAAGCTCTTGCCTGTGAAGCCTAAGGACCCCGGTTCAAGGCTCGGTTCCCCAGGTCCCACGTTAGCCAGATGCACAAGGGGGCGCACGCGTCTGGAGTTCGTTTGCAGTGGCTGGAGGCCCTGGCGTGCCCATTCTCTCTCTCTCCCTCTTTCTTTCTCTCTGTGTCTGTCGCTCTCAAATAAAAAATTAAAAAAAAAAAAAAAAAAAAACAAGAGGATTTTGGATAGTACCATCATTTTTTAAAGTTCCAGAAACAATGTCAAAAAGCATTATTTTTCATTTTCTGGGATGAGGGAAGGAGAGAAGGAGACTACTTATTTGTGTTTAGTTAGACATCAAAACAACTCCAACAATAAGAAATAGACAGTCCACATAGCCGGCCAACATCTGAGGATCATCAGTGTGAGACAACGTCGCAGTCCATTCCCACTGGCCTAGCTAATGCTAATAAAATAGAAAGTTATGGCTCTGCTCAGCAAATTTAAGTGGGACATGATGACTTGACGCCTGTATTCAGGGCCTTAGATTCAGGACAATTAAAGTGAAAAGTTCACCAAAAGAAAAAAAATAAAAATAAAAACAAAAAAAAAAAAAAACAAAAGAAAGTGAAAAGTTCAACAGCTCCCGATTATGCCCCTCTGTGTACTAAATATATATTAATTTATTCGGTTTATTTTTATTTATTTATTTGAGAGCGACAGACAGAGAAAGAGGCAGAGAGAGAGAGAAAATGGGCGCGCCAGGGCTTCCAGCCACTGCACATGAACTCCGGACGCGTGCACTCCCCTGTACATCTGGCTAACGTGGGTCCTGGGGAATCGAGCCTCGAACCGGGGTCCTTAGGCTTCACAGGCAAGCGTTTAAACGCTAAGCCATCTCTCCAGCCCCAAAAATATATATTCAAATGAAGAAATGAAGGAGGGACTGAGGACAGAGGACAAGCCCCTGCTTAAAGGCCCTCATTAAGTCCTTCACTGAGAGCAGATAGGCTGAGGGCAGAGAGAACAGAGGCTGGGTCCCTGGGAGAGGCAGCCCAGCAGCCCCAGGAAGGCCCCAAGGGACCAAGCAGGGCCCGTGGGTGGGGCTGCTGCCGAAAGCCAAAATAGCTCAAAGGGAAGTAGGCAGTTTTCATATGAACAGCTTTCAGAGAGCTGGCCGGCCTGTGCATGAAGGGCCTTTGGGAGACCATGTTGTTTAACCATTCAGCCCTCCACAGCATGTGGTTGGGGAAACTGAGGCCCAGTGGGGTTGCTGGGCAGGTGGGGGCTTTGTGGAGTGAAAGGCAACAAACAACAGCCCTCAGACCCCTCGGATGATTTTGCTCATAGGGTGCTCTTCTTCTTCTTTTTTTTTTTTTTTTCAAGGTAGGGTCTCACTCCAGCCCAGGCTGACCTGGAATTCACTATGGAGTCTCAGGGTGGCCTCGAACTCTCAGCGATCCTCCTACCTCTGCCTCCCGAGTGCTGGGATTAAAGGCGTGCGCCACCACGCCCAACCTCCATGGGGTGCTATTCTGGGGACAATGGTTTGTCTGTATAATCCATTTTTTTTAAGGTCTAGGGAGACATTTTTATTTTATTTTTTTCACAATTTTTATTAACATTTTCCATAATTATAAAAAATATCCCATGGTAATACCCTCCCTCACATTTTTTTTAATTTTTTTTTTTTATTTATCTATTTGAGAGCGACAGACACAGAGAGAAAGACAGATAGAGGGAGAGAGAGAGAATGGGCGCGCCAGGGCTTCCAGCCTCTGCAAACGAACTCCAGACGCGTGCGCCCCCTTGTGCATCTGGCTGACGTGGGACCTGGGGAACCGAGCCTTGAACCGGGGTCCTTAGGCTTCACAGGCAAGCGCTTAACCGCTAAGCCATCTCTCCAGCCCCCTCACATTTTTTTTTAAAGACAAGATCTTACTATGATAACCTGGGCTGACCTGGACCGTGTGATCCTCCTGCCTCAGTCTTCCTAGTGCTGGGATGATTGCTTTGCACCACCACACCTGGCTTGTCCAAATAACTCAGCTTCTAAGAGGCTCATACATTTCCGATAAAGGCCCAGAGTCTGGTGGGGGGGGTGAGTGTAAGATCTGGCAGCCCCTGTCCTTGTCCCAGAGCAGTGATGGCGATGACAGAACAGAACAGAGCAAGTCTGACTAGCCACGGCCACCTGTCCTCAGAGCTGGGCCCAGCGAGACCACTAACTGTAGAGCAGGTGCCTGTTGAGGCCCGGATCCAGGCCCGGTGGGTGGGGGGGGGGGAGCCCAGGTCAGTAGCTTCCCCTCTGGTCTCCCACACCCTCCTATAGCCGCACGGATTACAAGCCTGCTTTCCACCAAAGCTGTCCCTGGCTCCCTGCGGCCAGGCCTCAGCCCCTGATGGTAACGGGACCACCCTGGGGGCTTGCCAGGGCTGTGAAACTGGGCTGGGCAACGCGAGGGCTGGAAGGTGCCTGGAGCTCCTGAATCACGCAGCCCCGAGAGTCACTGGGTTAGGCCATGGGGGAGGTGCCGGGTGGCCCAGACCCCTCCCAGCCTCCATGGCCACCCCACCAAAAGGGCTCCCATGGGGTATAGCGTAGGGGATGCCTTGTCTTGGATATGCACCCCTGGGAGAGGCTTACCTGAAAACAGGGGCTCCTCACCAAGACCACTTCATCCCATACCCGTACACCTGCCTGAGCCGACACCAATGCCAACCCCGCACACTCCGGTGGGCAACCGGCCAAGAGTCGGCTTCCTGTCACCACTCAGTCATCCCTCACACATCCGCTGTGGCCGGACTGCTACGCTGGCTAATAGTAGGCTGGAGGTGGGCGGGGAGAGAGAGGTGAAGACAGAGGCAGAGCTAGAGAGGAAGAAGGCGAGATGGAGACAGAGACAGAGGAGGGAGAGCCAGGCATGGTGGCACACGCCTTTAATCAAAGTAGGCAGAGGCAGGAGTACGGTCGGTGAGTTCGAGGCCAGCCTGAGACCACAGAGTGAATCCCAGCCTGGGACAGAGCGAAGCCCTACTTTGAAAAACCAAAAAAAGAAAAGAGAGGGCTGGAGAGATGCCTTGGCGGTTAAGCGCTTGCCTGTGAAGCCTAAGGACTCCGGTTCGAGGCTCGGTTCCCCAGGACCCACGTTAGCCAGATGCACAAGGGGGCGCACGTGTCTGGAGTTCGTTTGCAGAGGCTGGAAGCCCTGGCGCGCCCATTCTCTCTCTCTCCTTCTATCTGTCTTTCTCTCTGTGTCTGTCGCTCTCAAGTAAATAAAAAAAAAAGAAGAAATAAAAGAGAGAGAGAGTGACCGAAACAGAGACAGAGAAGGAGAGAGAGAGAGTGAGAGGGAAACAAGTATGACTGCACATCTGTGAGCCTAGGCCTGGGGAGGTGGAGGCAAAAGGATCAGAAGTTTAAGGTCATATTCAGCTACACTGTGAGCTTGAGGTCAGCCTGGGCGGTAAGATCCTGTCTCAAAAATACAAGGAAGGGAGAGAGGGAAGAAGCGAGGCAAGGAGAGGGGCAGGTGGTACTAAGACCAGACGGCAAGGACACATAGCCCTCCCATGACGCTGCGGGCGCCCACAAAATGTCACACGCATGGGAAGGTGTGGAGGAGGACGCTGAGGACACACACAGGGGAGACCCAGAGGTATGAGGCAGACAGACCCACAGCCAGCCCGCACCTACCTATGGGGAGGGAACGAGCGATCAGAGACATGAGAGTCCTGGCGGGGGCATGCACCCAGGGACACGGACGATATTCGGGGGACACAGGGAGGGAGAGGTGTGTGGCCCATGTGCACAGGGCGTGTCAGGCACTGCCAGGCACAGGCTGGAACCTTCAGGAGAGGGGCCTGAGCTGCCAGACACGGCTAAGGACCCCCCGCCCCCCAAACCAGGAGACAGGAGGGCACTCCCTCTCCAAACCCAGCACACCTGAACTTGGGCTCTGCCCATAGCCCTGTGACCTTTGGCCAGCTGCCTAGGAAACTCCTCCACCTAGCCCATCCCCCTGAGACCCTAGATCACCTGACCACCCCACCACCACCACCTCCAATCCCCTTAGGACTCTCCCCCCATGCTCAGATGCTTATAAACCCATTTCCCTGACAATAAACCGAGAGAGAGCTGTTCACACCGAAACTCCTCCTGAAAGTCTTTTACTTTCCGGTGCTCACCCACCGGGGTTGCCTGGGCCCCTTTTGGGGGGGAGGTTGTCAAGAACCCAGAGACAAGAATCCTGGAGCCCACAAGGGCGTGGTAGTTGGAATAAACAGACCACCAGAATGTCAGAGGCAGCAGACGGCCATCCCATGTCTGAGTCACGAGTAACTGTCACTGCCCATGGCACAGGGAGGCTCTGGGCAGTGAGTAGGAGGGAAGCCTGCAGGCACAGCGCCCTGATACCCACAAAAGGTCAAACACCCACAACCAGCTAGCCCCATTACACAACCTGCCCCAGGCCACAGAACCGAGTGGCATCCCAGCCCCCCCCCCCCCCCCCCCCCCCCCCCGGGGTTAGGACATCGATCCTGCGATGAGCTTATTTCAGAACCAAGTACCCAGTCACGGCTGGTTCCAAAGTACGTATACCAGTTTGAGGGGCCCCCTGGTGGCCTGGGTCTGGGGTTCTCCTTCATTCCTGGTGCCCAAGGCCAAGCACTGCCACCCTGTGGCGAAGCAAGGTAGCACAGTTCAGGGAATTGGTTTCTGGAGACCTGGGGATGGTGCCATGGGCTCTCTCCAAGGCCCGCCTTGGCCCAGGGACTGACATGAAGCCAGCTTCATCGGATTCCCAGGTCTTGTACCTCACCCCCTTGTTCTGTGGGGGTAGTGCCGGGCGTAATGAGTTCTTGATGCCATTTTCTTCCTCTTGAGACAGGCAGAGAGAGGGGCTCCCTAGAGGCAAAGCTGCTCTTGAACTCAGACCCAAAGCTAATGCTCCCGACTCGGGGGTTCTTCCCATACTTCTGGAAACAAGCCAGTTGACTATCCCTGGGCTATGCGATTTGTCTGGGAGCACCAGCAGGCTGGGAGGGGAGTGACCTATAGACGCCCAAGGAGCTGCCAAGCTTCCCAGTGTTTGGTGTCCATTTATTGCATTTTACAAATCAAGGGTCGGGTTGTCAGTCCCAAATCTCTTAAGGTTGGACCTGAGTGACAAAGGGTTGGCCTCTTTATGTAATCATTCTCCAAATCGGACTTTTTTTTTTTTCTTTTTTAATGAGGTAGGGTCTTACTCTACCCAGGCTGAGGTGGAATCCACTATGGAGTCTCAGGGTGGCCTCGAACTCATGGCGATCCTCCTACCTCTGCCTCCCGAGTGCTGGGATTAAAGGAGTGTGCCACCATGCCTGGCCAAATTGGATTTTGATTACGCAATATATCGTCCTTCAGCTGTGAATCAGAAAATAAGGTTTAAAAACTAAACGTTGGGGCTGGAGAGATGGCTTAGCAGTTAAGCGCTTGCCTGTGAAGCCTAAGGACCCCGGTTCGAGGCTCGGTTCCCCAGGTCCCACGTTAGCCAGATGCACAAGGGGGGTGCACGCGTCTGGAGTTCGTTTGCAGAGGCTGGAAGCCCTGGCGCGCCCATTCTCTCTCTCTCCCTCTCCCTCTATCTGTCTTTCTCTCTGTGTCTGTCGCTCTCAAATAAATAAATAAAAAATTTAAAAAACAAAACAAAACAAAAAAAAAAACTAAACGTTGGAGCCAGGTGTGGTGGCGCATGCCTTTAATCCCAGCATTCAGGAGGCAGAGGTAGGAGGATCACTGAGTTTGAGGCCAGCCTGAGACTCCATAGTGAATTTCAGGTCAAAGGTCAGACAGTTCACCCCACAGGTGAGCTCCAGACCAATGAGGGACTGGCTCAAAATAAAATAAAATAAAATAAAAAATTTGAGCTGGAGTGATGGTTTAATGATTAGGGTGCTTGCTGCAAAGCCTAAGGACCCAGGTATGACTCTCCAGAACCCATGTAAACCAGACGTACAAGGTGGTGCATGAGCATAAGGTCATACATGTGCACAAGATGGTGCACGCGTCTGGAGGGGTTTCTTTTTAAATATTTTATTTATTTATTTGACAGAGAAAGAAGGAGAGAGAGAGAGAGAGAGAGAGAGAGGGAGAATGGGTGCGCCAGGGCCTCCAGCTACTTAAACAAATGCATCTGGAGTTCTGATTGCAGTGGCTGGAGGCCCAATTCTCTCTCATAAATAAAATAAACTTAGAAAAATCAAAGTGCGAAGCTGAGCGTGGTGGCGCACGCCTTTAATCCCAGCACTTTAATCCCAGCACTTGGGAAGCAGAGGTAGGAGGATCGCCATGAGTTCGAGGCCACCCTGAGACTACATAGTGAATTCCAGGTCAGCCTGAGTGGGAGTGAGACCCTACCTCAAAACAACAACAAAATCAAAGGGGTGGAGAGATGGCTTTGAGAGGCCCAAGAATTCAGAAGCCCAGAAATACTACCACGCTCCAAAGGTAGCTTAAGCGGGCCCCTGCATACCTCAAACTCCAGGCTTTACTCTCTGTTGGAAGCAAGCAAAGAATCCCTCTTCTCATTATATCAGAGCCCGCTCCTAATATAAAACTAGGTAAAAAGGGCATGAGATAGCCCTCAAGGATGGGAAATGAGTAATAAAGTGAACCACTTATTTGGTTTCTGTAAATAGCCTGCACCGTAAGCCTTAGTAGCCCGCACCATAAGCTGTAGCAGCCTGCCTCAGACCACCAAGGTCATAGGAGACTGATACCACACTCTGCTACCCCCACCCAAGGACCTGAGCAAATGCTGACCACCAAGGTCATAGGAGACTGATTGGTCCACGAGGGGCTTGAACAAATTAAACTAATTGGCTTAGAAGCTATGGAGTGGCACAAAATGACTGGCTCACACCCCACGGGCTCCTGATGTTAAAAAAATGATTGGTCTAATGCACAGGCTTTGTTAGAAACCCTATAAAAACTGTCCCGTTCCTGCATTCGGGGCTCTGCAGTCCTCTACCCCAGTGTGGTGTACGACTGTGGGCCCCAGCGCGCTTGGAATAAAAATCCTCTTGCTGTTTGCATCAAGACCATTTCTCGTGAGTGATTTGGGGTGTCGCCATTTCCGGGCAGAGCATGGGGTCCTCATTCTGGGGATCTTACAGCTTAGCAGCTAAGGCACTTGCCTATCAAGCCTATGGACCCAGGTTCGATTTCCCAGTACCCAGTACCAGATGCACAGTTGGCACATGCATCTGGAGTCCATTTGCAGTGGCTGAAGGTCTTGGCATGCCCATTCTATGTGCCTCTTTCTGTTTCTCTCCAATAAATAAATAAAAAAAAAGAAAACACCAATGTGGACAGCATTCCTGGGGAAGGACCCCTGGGGTTGTCCTCTCTAGCCTGGACATTCCACACTTGGATCTCTCCCAATAAAAGAGTAACAGAAGCCTGACTTCCGGTTAAGATGGCGGCATAGGAACCACGCCAAAGCAGCCAAGGGGAGAAAACAAAATCTAGAAGCTGGGCTCAGGCCTGTTTTCCCAGCACTGGGAGATTTGAGGCAAGATCATGACAAGCTCAAGATGATCCTGGTTACAGTTCCAGGCCAGCCTGGGTTACGAGAGACCTTGTTTCAGAAAACAATGGCAGAGCATGCCTTTAACTCCAGCACTCAGGAAGTGGAGGTAGGTAAGAGGCTCTCCGTGAGTTCAAAGCTAGCCTGAGGTTACATAATAAGTTCCAGGTCAGCCTGGGCTACAGTAAGACTCTACCTGGAAAACAAACAAAAGCCCCAAACCCAAAACAAAAAGCCAGGTGCAGGGCTGGAGAGATGGCTTAGTGGTTAAGGCGTTTGCCTGAAAAGCCAAAGGATCTCGGTTTGACCCCCAGGACCTATTAGGTAAGCCAGATGCACGAGGGGGAGCATGCGCCTGGAGTTCGTTTGCAGTGGCTGGAGGCCCTGGCGCACCCATTCTCCATCTCCCTCTCTCTGCCTCTTTCTCAAATAAATGAATGCAATCCCAGTACTCAGAAAGGTGAGGTAGGAGGATCGTGCATTTGAGGCCAGCCTAGACTACCTAATGATCTGTAAAAACAAAAATCATACACAGCTCAGGTCTGATTATAGAAATCCTACTGCACTTAGAGCTTGGATATAGGTATGCCTTACTTCCAACCATGTATGTGTACATATACTTGTAAATAAAACCATGTAACGTCTATCTATCTATCTATCTATCTATCTATCTATCTATCTATCTATCTATCACATCATGGACGGGGGAGAGGGATCAGTAGGTCCAATGCTTTCCCACACACCTGTGGTCTGGTTGAATCCCATGTTAAGCCAGGTGCTGTAGCACCAGTGTCTGCAACCCCAGTGTTCCTACGGCAAGACGGGAGGTAGACCCCGCCTTAAACAAAGTGGGAGATGAAGACTGACATCCAAGGTGTCCTTTGACCTCTAAACAGGATGTGGCATACACACAGCTACCTATCTAAGTCATTAAATCTACTATTTTTCTTTTTTTCTTTTTTTTTTTGGCTTTTTGAGGAAGGTCTGACTCTAGCCTAGGCTGACCTGGAACTCACTCTGTATTCTCAGGGTGGCCTCGAACTCACGGAGATCCTCTCCTACCTCTGCCTCCTGAGTTCTGGGGTTAAAGGTGTGCACCACCACGCCCAGCCTTATTTTACCTTTTCTTTAGTGCCACCACACCCAGCTCAGGTTAAAAAAAAAAAAAGCGTGTATGGGGGGGAGGGGTGGAGAGATGGTTCAGCAGTCAAGGCATTTGCCTGGAAAGCCTAACAACCCAGGTTTGATTCCCCCGTACCCACATAAAGCCAGATGTATAAAGTGGCACACCCTTTTTCTTTTTTCTTTTTTTTTTTTTGAGGTAGGGTCTCACTCTGGCCCAGGCTGACCTGGAATTAACTATTTAGTCTCAGGGTGACCTTGAACTCATGGCTCATGGTGTTCCTCCTACCTCTGTCTCCCAAGTGCTGGGATTAAAGGAGTGTGCCACCACGCCAAGCTTCAAATATTTAAAAAAATATTTTACTGGGCTGGAGAGATGATGTATCGGTTAGGCACTTGCCTGTGAAGCCTAAGGACCCAGGTTTGAAGCTTGATTCCTCAGGACCCACGTTAGCCAGATGCACAAGGGGGCGCACATCTGGAATTCATTTTCAGTGGCTGGAGGCCCTGGTGCACCTCTCTCTGCCTCTGTCTGTTACTCTCAAATAAATAAGTAAAAAAAACCCAAAAAACAAAAAATGAATTAAAAATTTGTGCGAGGCTGGAGATGGCTCAGCGGTTAAGGTGTTTGCCTGCCAAGCCTATTGGCCCATGTTCAACTCTCCAGATCCCCCATAGGCCAGAAGCACAAAAGCAAGGTTGCACATATCCACTAGATGGCACAAGCGCCTGGAGTTTATTTACACTGGCTGAGGCCCTGGCGTGCCAATTCTAAAATAAAATTTTAAAAAATAAAAAATGTGAACATACGTATAATGCATGCGTGTGAAGTTGTATGCCGCTCGTGTGCATGTGTTGAGGCCACAGAAAAGAATATTAGATATCCCCCTCTATTGTTTGTTTTTTAAATTTTTTTGGGGGGATTTCAAGGTAGGGTCTCACTCTAGCCCAAGCTGACCTGGAACTCTGTATTCTCAGGGTGGCCTTGAACTCATGGCGATCCTCCTACCTCTGCCTCCTGAGTTCTGGGATAAAAGGCGTGCGCCACCACTCCTGGCTTTCTTAAACTTTCTTTTATCTGAGTGGGAGAGAATGGACACGACAGGGCTTCCAGCTGCTGCAAACTCCAGATGCATGCGCCACCTAGTGCATCTGGCATTATATGGGTACTGGGAATCAAAACTGGGTCATTCTGCAGGCAAGCACCTCAACCACTAAGCCCTCCCCCCCTCCCCTGCCCAGGTAGGGTATCAACTGTGGCCCAGGCTGACCTGGAATTCACTATGTAGTCTCAGGATAACCTTGAACTCACAGCAATCCTACCTCTGCCTCCTGAGTGCTAGGATTAAAGGCGTGCACCACCATGCCTGCCTTTTTTTAAAGTGTGTGTGTATATATATTTTTGTTTTGTTTTTCAAGGTAGGGTTTTACTCTAGTCCAGGCTGACCTGGAACTGTGTAGTCTCAGGTTGGCCTTGAACTCACAGCAATCCTACCTCTGCCTCCTGAGTGCTGGGATTAGATGTGCACCACCATTCCTAGTTTAAAAACATTTGGTGGGGGAATGGGCGCACCAGGATCTCTTGCCAATGCAAATTAACTCAATGCATATGCAATTCTGTGCATCTAACTTAAGTGGGAACTGGGAAATTGGACCCAGGTTCTCACGTTTTGCAGGCAAGGGCTCCTTAAGTCTCTCATCAGAGCTGGAGAGGTGGCTCAGTGGTCAGATGCTCGCTAAGCCTGATGGCCGGGGTTGGATTCCCCAGTACCCACGTAAAGCCAGATGCACGGCATATGCAACTGGAGTTTGTTTGCAGGAGGTCTTACAGAATTTGGAGCTGTTTTGGTCTGGAAAACCCATGAGTTCCAAGAACTGTCTTAACCCCACTCAGGACTGGGCTTACAGGTACTGTTGGGGATTGAACTGAGGTTTTCATGTTGCACAGCAAGTTCTTATCCATTATGCCATTTTCCTGGCCCCCACCTTAACTGTTTAAAGTGTGCAATCAGTGGTGTTCATTCTGTTGAGCAACATTGGCACCATTTTTAGAACCTGCCCATCAACGCACATGGAGGTGAGCTGGTATCCCTGTTCATGGCTGAGCAACTGTGGCATGTCCCACACGTCCTCCCATGACAACACAACGGCTCATTAACCTCAGAACACCACAAAGGCAGAGTTCTAGGCTGATGAAGCTACCCACTCACTTCCTTGGGTAAGACATACCTCATGAATTCAGTGGTAGAGCGCTTGTATAGAACAGAGGTGGCCATGTTCAATCCCAGTATTGCAATATAAAAAAAAGTGTGGCCAACCCCTTTGGGGGACACCCAAGCAGTTGGGTGCAAGGGGCCCTTTTCATCGAAGGTTTTTCTACTGGCATGCTCACTCCTAATGCTGTGATGTATGGAGGGAAAGAAGGGACCCAGCAGCTATTACTTACCTGCCAAGGGCATTGGTGCCTGTAGGGACAACCAGGTGACAGGAGGTGGTCTATCAAGCACAAAGGCTCAATGCCCCAATGACACTTAACCCCTAGCCTAGCTATGGAGCTCAGGCTAGCTTCAAAACCCCTAGCATTACTTCCACTTGAACCTGCAGACTTGCAGACCCTCCTACTTCTGCCTCCAGGGTGCTGATACTAAAGGCAAGTGATGCCATGTCTCGCCCTATACTATCTTTTTTCCCCTTGTTCTCAAGACAGTATTTTATTCTGTAACCCCAGGACAGCCTGGATCTTGCAACCCTCCTGCCTCTGCCCGGCCTGCACACTGGAGGCTGGGGCGCGCGCGCACACACACACACACACACAGTGGCGGTGACCGGCAAGCATGCGTGAAGGCCTGGGTCTGCTCCTTCGCATTACCGAGTTAGTTCACAAAGCCTGACACTTAAACAATCTGTGCTTTGTTGATGGCACTTCACAAGTGGCCAGAAGGACAAGCATTCAACATTATGTAAGGTTGTCTTTTATTTAAAAGGTCATTCACAAAATACCACATCCATAGATCCCTTTCTGTCGTAGAACTGAATGTGTGAAGTGTTTGGAATCCCATTCTCACACTGCGTCCCCTGGCCGCCCGGCAGTGCACGTGGATGTGTGTTCTGTCTTTTCCGCATAGGAGATGTACTAGGTCAGCTTTGATTACGACCACGCAAGGCATGTCTGTCTTAAGTTAGGTGTTGGTGTTACACAAATGGTTCTTTATCTCAGAAGCAGAGAAGATGGCAGGCGTAAGGAAGGAGCGAGAGTTCTGTGAATTGCTGAGGCCTTGTGACAAAGACAAGCTCGAGCCAGGGCTGCCGGCTGAGAGGAGGCGCCGCCTCAGCAAGCTGCACAGCTGCGGGCCTTGCAGTCGGGTCTTTCCCTAGGGCTCTAGAGGCTGGCTGCCCCTCAAGTGCTCCCACCAGGACAGACGGACTTGGTTCCTACACAGCTGTTCAAGCTCAGAGGCCTGAGCCTTACTCCCGGTGGGAGCGGCCAGCACCCCGAGGGGGAGGAGGGCAGCGGGCGCGGCGGCGGCACGGGCTCGTCCTCACCTCTCCGCAGCTGCGCACAGCCAGCGCCTCACCAGGTAAAGTGCCAGATTCTAGGCCCATTTTCCTTATGGACTTTGGATGTGCTGGGAAGAAGGCGCCCATACTCAGTGCCCCAGGGACAGACAGACAGGACAGACAGAGGGAGACCCCGCAGACTTGGCACAGCTGCCGATGCGGCTCCAGCACCACCCCTGCTTCCGGCAGGCCTCAGCCCCGGGAAACAGATTGAGCTGCAGCGGGCTGCACCCCGCAGGGCCTCCAAGACCCTGGAGAGCAAGGAACAAACTTGCAGTCTGCAGAGGGAGCCAGAGCAAAGCCACGACAGCAGGGGACTGCCCACCAGCACCCCGACAGCAGTTTGCAAGGATCAGCAGGGCCGGTACTCTGCACGCTCGCTCATCCCGGATGGAAACAAGACACCACCGGCCTCCTTGCTGGCGACTCCGGCTCTCCCTGAAGCCGCAGCAACACAGAACTCCACATGCAGGTGAAGCAGCTCTGAGCAAAAGCAGAGGAAGCAGCCACCGGCCCGCAGTGCGGCCAGGAGCGTAAAGAAAAGAGGAAGCAGAGGACGGCGGAGGAAGGAGCAGCAGCTGGGCACTGTCCTGTCCTGTCCACCACCACTCCTGCAGACACTGTGCAGAGGAGCGAGGAGAGGACAGGAAGGAGGGCAAGGAAGGAAGGAAGGAAGGAAGGAAGGAAGGAAGGAAGGAAGGAGAAAGAAAGCACAAAACAGGCACTAGATAGATACAGCAAAGCCAAGAATGTACTAGAAACCACTTGTTAACAGCTGACATGCACTCACAAGCTCTGTGTTTCCGCTGAAAGAAAGGAGGACGGTGCCAGGCGCGGGAATGGGGCCTGCACGGTGGACGGCTGGGCCACTGGGCCATGGCCTTGCTCTAGCTCCCCATGCCCCACCCCTCCCAACCCCGGCTCATTCTTGCTCCTTCTGAACCACTTCCTCTCTGGGCCTGGCTCCCCCGAAGATGGCGGAGTTGGGGTTGGCTACTTGGTTGAGGGGTGTTGCCACTGTCCGAGGTTTAAGCTGCAGCCGTGGTCTCTGTGCTCGCTCCTCTGGGGAGAGAAAACAAGGCAGTTCTCGTGAAGTGGCTGTACCTCACATCTAGGCATGACAGCCCAAGTGACGGGGCCGCAGTGACACAGCCCACCTTGTTCTGTCTGTCTGAGGCAGAGTGTCATATAATCCAGGCTGACCTAAAAGTCAACATACTTTAAACTGCTGATCTTCCTGCCTCTACCTCCGATGTGCTATCTAGACCAACCCACCCAATTTTCTTTCTTTTCCGAGATAGAATCTTATTCCAGCCCAGGTAGACCTGGAACTACCTCTGTAGTCTTAGGCTGCCTCGAACTCACAGACCACCCTACCTCTGCCTCCTGAGTGCTGGGTTTAGAGGTGTGACCACCATGCTGTGCCCAGCCCAGTTTCTAAACAGCCTCACACAAATACAATGCCAGACATTCTAACAAGGCCAACTTACTAGGGTCTGACCTAGGTAACAAGTACATAGAGCAAGAAGGCAAGGTTACAAGGGAACCACCACCCTGTCTGAAGGTGACAGCAGCCTCACCTTCTGTGGGTTCTCTGAAGTCCATGTTGGAACCACGCATGGGAGGGCCATCTCGGAAGCGACTGCCCATAGGAGGGCCTGCTCGCCGGTCCCCAGGGCGACTGCCACCCCTGCCTCCTAAGAAGTCATCCCGGTAGCCTGAGGAAAAGAAGAGACACCAAGTTCACAACAGCTTTCCACTACTGCCTCAGAAACAGATGTCTGAGCAAAGAGAGAAGAGCAGAGACAATGGGTGTGCCAGGATCTCCAGGCACTGCAAATGAATTCCATATACATGCACAACGTTGTGCATCTGGCTTTATGTGGGTACTGAATTTGGGTTGTGTTGTGGTTTGATTCAGGTGTCCCCCATAAACCTAGGTGTTCTGAATGCTAGGTTACCAGCTGATGGAGATTTGTGAACTAATGCCTCTTGGAGGCAGTGTATGTATTGTTGGGGGTGGGAGTATGGGTGTTATAGCTAGTTTCCACTTGCCAGTGTTCAGCACACTCCCCTGTTGCTACTGTCCACCTTACGTTGGCCAGGGGGTGATGTCCACCCTCTGCTCATGCATTTTCCCGTGCCATTATGGAGCTTCTCCTCGAGTCTGTAAGCCAAAAGAATCTCCCCCCACAAAAGCTGCTCTTTGTTGGGCGATTTCTGCCAGCAATGTTAATCTGACTGTGCAACAGGTCCTTAGGCTTCACAGGCAAGCACCTTAATTAACCACTAAACTATCTCTCCAGCCCAAGTATTTGCACTTTAAAACATAAAACCACAAAGACACAAAAATTCTTAAGACAAAATTAAAACAAGCTAGGGGCTGGAAAGATGGCTTAGTAGTTAAGGCATTTGCCTGTGAAGCTTAAGGACCTATGTCTGACTCTCCAGATCCCACATAAGCCAGACACACAAGGTGGGACATGTGCCTGGAGTTCAGTTACAGTGGCTAGAGGCCCTGGCATGCCAGTTCTGTCTCACACATTAAAAAAATAAAATAACTGGGCGTGGTGGCGCAACCTTTAATCCCAGCACTCGGGAAGCAGAGGTAGGTGGATCGCTGTGAGCTCGAGGCCACCCTGAGACTACATAGTGAATTCCAGGTCAGCCTGGACCAGAGTGAGACCCTACCTCGAAAAACCAGAAATAGCACCAGCATCTGGGCACCTCACAGTGATACATCTTCAGGTCCCCTGCTCTGCCTACTAAGTCCCCACAGTATAAACTACCTCACTTACAGATGCTGCAATTCCCATCAGTTTGCAGAAGGCTTCCTAGAGGCAGGAAGATTGCTGCCAATTTAAGGGCAGTTTAGTTTCCAAAGCGAGCTTCAGGCCTTCACTGAAGCTGTAGAGGCTGTCTTCATGGGCAGTGCTCAGGACAGGATACCTCCTTCACCAGCACAGCCCATGGAGTGGAGTTAGCATCAGTAGCATGCAAGACACGAGTGTGAACGTGTAAGCTTGCTTCCTTAGTCACTGTTCCCAGAGGGGACTGTCTTTTGTACCCTGTAATGTTGTTACTATGCATGCCTATCATCCCAATTCAGGAGGCTCAGGTAGGAGGATCAACATGAGTTCGATGTCAGCATGGGCTAGAATTAAACCCTCCCTGAAGAAAATTATATATAATTCTGAGTATTTTTTTCTGGGGATAGGGCGGTGGGCGTGCTGCTCAAGCTGACCTCAGACTTGTTGTTCTCTTGCCTGTTCAGCTCCCATGTTAGGAGCACAGAACTGCTGTTTCAAAGTAGCCCTCTTGCCAGTGCTGGAAGCTTTTAAGTGCCATCAGGCTGTGCCCTACAAACAGGCCAGGAGTTCCACTCAGCCTAAAGTCATAGCCCTCCAGAGTGAGAGAGAAAGCTACAGGTCCAGCATCAGCACTACTGATTAAAATGACACAATAAACAGGGTAAGGAATGGAGTGGGCAAGGAGGAGGCTGTACTGGAAGGCACTGCAATTCCCTGGGCATGTCTAATGCAGCACCCAGGGTGCCTCACAGCACACAGACATCGTCAATGGAAAGGACTGACTGTGAGCCTTCTCACTTTCCAAGGTGAGAGGCAGGGTCTCTAGCCCAGGCTGACCTGGAGCTCAAGCAAGACTTGAACTAACTCACGGCGATCCTCTCAGCCTCCCAAATGCTGAGATTACAGGTGTGAGCTGCTGTACCCAACTGGAACAAGGATTCTGAAAACAGGTCAAGTGACACAGTATCTAACAAAAAAAGCAATGAAAGCTGGGTATGGGTGCCACCTGTCTGTAATCCCAGCACTTTCTGGAAGTGGAAGCAGGAGGACTGAGAAGGTCAATACATTTGTACACACACAGTGAATCCCAAGGTCCTACCTAATAACTAAAGATTAGTTTATCTGTCTTTCCTGTGTGTGCGCATTTGTCTTAATATTCAAATCTTGCTGGGCATGATGGCACACACACTTGGGAGGCAGAGGTAGGAGTATTGACGAGAGTTCGAGGCCACTCTGAGAATACATAGCGAATTCTAGGTCAACCTGGGCTAGGGGGAGACCCTACCTCAAAAAACAAACAAACAAATTCAAATCTTTTAGTCTGACATTACCATACTCTAGACTGGAGTTACCTTTCTGTGTTCCACCCCCTTCAGCATGAAGTTAAGTAATCGTGGCTCTCAGTGTCTGGCACCACAGAAATTAGCCAACGCCCATGCCAAGGAGACAAACACTGCTGATAAGACAAGGGCATGAAGAGGGCTTGGGAGCAAAACCAAGGGCACTCATTTCAAGTGGACTCCAGATGCACAATGGGCAATGATGCAGAAATGAGAAGCAGGTGTTTAAAGACTTCGATGAAACACACTACCCATGGGAAGGAAGGACTCCTTAGTTTGTAGCACACTGGCTGTTCACTTCCAGTGGGGTGGGGGGGGGGATTTATGTGTGTGTGTGGCCTCAAGCAGGCTAACAACACGCAGTGGGACATTTTCATTTCCTCTTCTGTGCATGTCTGAATTCCTCCTCCTGTTCTTAAAAATTAAGAGTTGCTGCCGGGCGTGGTGGCGCACACCTTTAATCCCAGCACTCGGAAGCAGAGGTAGGAGGAGCGCCATGAGCTCGAGGCTACCCTGAGACTACGTAGTGAATTCTAGGTCAGCGTGAGCTACAGCGAGACCCTACCTCGAAAACCAAAAAGAAAAAAATCATAGTTGCTGCAGAGATGGTTCAGTGTAATTCATTTGCAGTGGCTGGAGGACCCGGTGTGCCCATTCTCCCTCCCTCCCTCTTTCTGTCAAATAAATAAATAAATAAATATATTTTTTAAAAAAATCAGAGGGGCTTAGCAGTTAAGGTACTTGCCTGCAAAGCCTAAGGACCCACATTCAACTCCCCAGATGCCACCTAAACCAGATGTACAAGGTTGCACACACACACAACTCAAAAAGGTTGGTCTGTTGGGCTTGCCTCAAAACAAAACAAAAACCACAAACACATACTGAGGAGTTGCACAACCAAGAGCTGGCTCAGGTGAGGGGACACACTGGGGGACAGGCCTGATCTGCCTTCCACCCATGATGCCATGAGTTACTGATGAAGGAAGCTAAGGGGGCAGGGCAGCAAGGTGAAGGGGAAAGTGAGAGACTTGAAGTACTTGTACCGGAATTGAAGTCATCGCGGGAATCCCATCCACCTCTAGATTCTCGAGAGCCACCCATTCCTGAAGAGACCCAAAAAGGACAAAGTTCAGGTTGCATCCTTACCTTGCTGCAGCAATATGGAAAGACACACAACCTGTGAGGGAGGTGGGTGGGGAGGGCTGTAGAGATAGCTTACTGGTTAAGGTGCTTGCCTACGAAACCTAAGGACCTAGGGTTCGATCCCCCCAGACCCACTTAAGCCAGATGCAAATGATGGTGCATGCATGTGGAGTTTGTCTGTAGTGGTGATAGGCCCTGGAATGCCCATTCATATACATTCATTCATTCTTATAAGTAAAAATTAAAAACAAAACAAACAAACAAACAAACAAAAAAACCCCAGCTGGGCATGGTGGTGCACAAGTTTAATCCCAGCACTGAGGAGGCAGAGGTAGGAGGACTGCTATGAGCTCAGCTCAATGCCACCCTGAGACCAGTGAATTCCACACCAGCCTGGGCTAGAGCAAGACTACCTAAAATACAAACCCACAACAAACAAACAGCTTGCCGGAGCACCACTATTCCCTAAGGTGTTAGGAACAGCTCTGAGGCTCCCAAGGATCTCCCCAGCTCTGCTCTGCGAGTGGCACCAAGGAGAGGTAGGTGGTGGGCATACACACAATAAGTGATATTCAGTCACTGAACAACCAATCACCTCTGTCATCAGGTCCACCTTTCCTGAAGCCAAAGCCGCCTTTATCTTGTTTTCTGCCTTCTGCAATGTCCACTCGAAGTGACCGGTCACCCAAGAGCTGACAACAAAGGAAAGCAGCGTAAGAGAGTATGGAGAGAACACAAACCTTCGTCACTGCCAGGGCAGGGAAGCCGAGGTACTTACTGCACCATCGTATGTCAGGGCCTCCTTCAGGGAATCCACCTCATCAAATTCTACATAGCAGAACCCTGGAAGACAACAGAACTCAAATTTAACTTCTAAAGGCACCTGTGCATTTTTCTATGCCACAGGAATGCGTGGAGGCATGTAGGTGACAGCAGACTGCAAAGCCCCAAAGGGAGTGTTTCCCCATCAGAAGAAGGCTGGTCTTCCCACGTTTACCTCATCAGTTAGAAAATGCTAAGGGAACAGAGACCACAGCACTGCTTCCCAAAGTTCCCTTCTTACTTGTTTCCCCTTCCCTCCTTTCTTTTGTGGTGCTGAGATGGAATCCAGACTGCAGGGAAGCACAGCCCAGCCTACTGCGCATTACTAACCATAACAGTAAAGCCTTCCTTGGGTCACTGCAGAGCTACTCAGCTTCTAGGTAACTCTGCTTTACACGATATAACTGGGGGTTACATTTTAGATTCAAATTAATGCTTTGAAAAAAGGGGCTCAGGATGTACCCACTTCCTACTCAAGAGAGCTGGTATGAGTTGTCCCACAAGCCTAAAACATATATACTCAGCAAGAAGGGCACTCATTCTGTGGGTGTCAGTGGCCTTGGGACCTGCACAGGCTAATGACATCTGTGATGCTGACATCATCTTCCTCACTGCCAAGTCTCAACGTGGGCAAAGCACTGCTCAGCCCCATATGCTCACGCCGTACCTTGTCCTCCCCCAGAATGTCCTAATCTCGTGGGACAGTCATACTCCACTCAGAAGCCCTCAAGATGGCAGGTGTTGAAGGTCTAAGTTGACTTCTCACCACTGTGTTGAGAACACACCACTGCCACTGAAGGGCAACTAGGAGAAGTGCCAAGTTCAAGGAGGCAATGATGGGTCACAGACACACACCTCGCCCTCTAGAGCGCTAAGTGAACACACCCTTCTCCCCGTTAGGAGCCAAACTCCAAAACTCACAATACGGACACAGCATGAAGCTGGCTTCCCACACTAACAGTTACACAAGCCTGGTCTCCTAGTGCTCGTTGGCAGGCAAGCTGCTGGGCTTCCCTGAGGCCTGTGTCCCTGCTGGAGCATCACTGGGTCTAAAAGCAGGAAGTGGCACAGTGCAAGGTCACTCTTTGTGGTTTGCTGACATGATATAAATCCACCGAACTGGGCACCTGCACTTTCCCTCAAGGTCTGGGAAGCAGGCTACTGCTCCCGCCATCATTTCCATTCTCTCAAAGTACCCCATGACACGGGTGTGCAGAAAGGAGCCAGTCTTTCCCATGTCCCTGACTTTTCCAAGGGAAACTGACAAAACTTGGGCTTTATCATTTTTAAAAATATTTCAACTTTTATTAGAGAGAGAGGGAAGGAGGGAGGAAGAGTGGGGGGATGGGCACACCAGGCTAACGTGGATCCTAGGAAATCGAACTTGGGTCCTTTGGCTTTGTAAGTAAACACCTTAACTGCTAAGCTATCCCTCCATCCCTGTATTTTTTTTTGAGGCAAGGTTTCATCTAGCCCAGGCTGGCCTCAAATTCACAGTGATCCTCCTACCTCAGCCTACTGAGTGCTGGGATTAAAGGGCTAAATTACCATGGCTGACTCAAAACCCGGTTTTATATATTTTTACTTATTTGCAGAGAGAGAGGGAGGGAGGGAGGAAGAATATGGGCATATCAGGGCATCCTAATACTGCCAATTTAACTCCAGATTCATGTGCCACTTAGGCCATTAGGCTTTATAAGCAAGCGCCTTAACCTCTGAGCCATCCATTTAGCCCCTAAAACATGATTTTTTTTTCTTTGTGGTTTTTCGAGGTAGGGTTTCACTGTAGTCCAGGCTTACCTGGAATTCACTACGTAGTCTCGGGGTGGCCTTGAACTCATAGCAATCCTCCTACCTCTGTTTCCCGAGTGCTGGGATTAAAGGTGTGCACCACCACGCCTGGCTAAAACCTGATTTTATGACTACCGAATAACAAGCAAACTACCAAGAAAAACATGTCAGCAAAGGAGAAAAGTGCCTTAAAAATTGTTTGTCTCCAGGATGGGGAGATGACTTAGTAGTTAAAGGCACTTGCTCACAAAGCATGCCTGCCAACAAAAGGTCCTGGCATATCCACAGTCTGTTATAAAAACAGAACTTAAGAGGGCTGAAGAGGTGGCTCAGTGGCAAAACCAGAGGACCCAGGTTCAATTCCCCAGTACCCACATAAAGCCAGATACACAAAGTGGTGCATGGATCTGGAGTTCATTTGCAGTAGCTAAAGGCCCTGGTGTACCCATTCTCATTCTTTTTCTGCATGCAAATAAATAAATAAAATTAATATAAAAAAAAAGCTGGGCGTAATGATGCATACCTTTAATACCAGCACTCGGGAGGCAGAGGTAGGAGGACTGCCGTGAGTTCGAGGCCATCCTGAGAGTATGCAGTGAATTCCAGGTCATCCTGGACCACTGTGAAACCCTACCTCAACGATCCCCCACCCCCCACCAGTAAAAGAAAAAAAGAAAAGAACCTAAGTGTTGGGTATAGTGGTTCATGCCTTTACTCTCAGAACTCAGGAGGTAGAGGTAGGAGGATCTCTGTAAGTTCAAGGTTAGCCTGGGACTATATAGTGAACTGCAGGTCAGCCTGAACTATAGTGAGAGCTTATCTTAAAAAATAAAAAAACAGGGCTGGAGAGATGGCTTAGCGGTTAAGCGCTTGCCTGTGAAGCCTAAGGACCCCGGTTTGAGGCTCGGTTCCCCAGGTCCCACGTTAGCCAGATGCACAAGGGGGCGCACACGTCTGGAGTTCGTTTGCAGAGGCTGGAAGCCCTGGCGCGCCCATTCTTTCTCTCTCCCTCTGTCTGTCTTTCTCTCTGTGTCTGTCACTCTCAAATAAATAAATAAAAAATGAACAAAAAATATTAAAAAAAAAATAAATAAATAAATAAATAATTAAAAAAAAATAAAAAAACAAAAGCCCAACTTAAGATTAAAAGGTGTTGGTCCCATCCTCCAATCCTCCACTCCACCCCCCCTTTCACCTCGGGGATAGCTCCTGTGCCAGCAGGGAGAGGACTGGCATATCTGGGTACACAGCACATACTGCTGCAAATGGGCCTCTATGTACAACAGTGCTCCAAATGGAAATGCAGACCTATGAGTTAAAAGAACTCCATGGACCAGGCTACCATGGGACACACTTGCACAAGCAGCTTACACACACTCTCTTTACACCTCCCCCCAGTCCTGACCCGTAACACAAAGCACCCAAACTCACCTTTAAATTTGTCTGTGTCTTTGTCTCTGACTAGCCGTACACTCCGTATGCTGAGATCCTTGAAGATAGCATCGATGTCTCCCTGAACCGTGTTAAAAGGTAGGTTCCCTACGTAGGCTGTGTAGGGGGGCTCTGTGGGCAGCTCCTTTTGGCTCCGGGAACCATGGCTACCAGCACTGCCTCGGGACCTAGGGAAAAACACAGGGCTCAAGTCGCTATAGCAGGAATTGCCACACTGTTTAGTACTGTCACAAGGGCCACCCAGCAATCCCACCCATGTTACCTTAATCACAGATTCTTATGTATTTTAAAACATTGTTTATCAAAAGAGTACCTGTAGGCCAGGCATGGTGGTACACACCTTTAATCCAAGCACTCTTGATGCAGAGGTAGGATTGCCTAGGCACCTTGAGACTACACGGTAAATTCTAGGTCAGCCTGGGCTAGAACAAGACCCTACCTTGAAACCCTCCCTTCTCACCAAATAGGTACCCATGGTTGGGTGTGGTGGCGCATGCCTTTAACCCCAATACTTGGGAAGCAGAGGAAGGAGGACCATTGAGTTCAAGGCCAGCCTGGGCTAGAGTGAGATCCTACAAGGCGTACCGGGGGCGGGGGACCCATTCCACAAGCCTGCCTACAGAAGTTACTCTAGTGCCCTCATTAATGTAAAAGTGGCCCAGGCATCTGCAGTACCAATATGTCAATGGAAGGTGGAATCAGGAGACTCCCTGCCTGTCCCAAAGAAAGCATATGGAAGGAGAGGACCAACACCCAAGGCTATTCTCTGACTGCCATGTGCATGCATCTGTCTGCTCTGTGATGATAGGAGCACCCACAGAAGCTGAGTGTGGTGGAGCATGCCTATACTCCCAGCACTAGGGGGCAGAAACAGGAAGGTCAGTTCAAAGTAACCCTTGGCAACATAGTGAGTTTGAGGACAGACCCTGTCTAAAGAAAGAAAAAGGAAAAAAAAAAAAAAAAAGAAAAAAGAAAAGAAAAGAAAGGAAATGCACGGTACCATCAGAACATCTGAAAACTGCACCACCAATGATTTAAACACTATAAGCTCGTTGGACTTGTAAATCAGGCACAGTGACGGCAATATTGACTAACAGCCGAACCACCACAGCCATGTGCCAACATGTCTCTCAAACTCTGCTGTCTGCATTGAACTTCTCATGCTGGGTGAGATTTGGGGGCTACATGAAGAGATAGAGAAGGACAGCACACACTACCACTGACCTGACAACGTGTGGGGGGGGGGGCGGGGGGCGACAACTAGCCATGGTAACGTCAGGTGCACGGGGCACACGGCATGGCTGGGCTGACAGATGACTCACCCCCAGCAAGGGAGAATGGCACAACTTCCGTGACAGCATGTAAAGCTGCATGCTGTAAAACACTGTTTATTTCTGAAATTTTCTATTTAATATTTTCAAGTACAGGTGACCGAAGGTAACTGAAACAGGCTGGGTGTGGTGTCACATGCCCTTAGTCCCAGCACTGGGAAGGCAGAGGTAGGAGGATCATGCGAGTTTGAGGCCAGCCTGGGCTAGGATTGAGACCTTATCTCAAATAAACCAAGACAAGAAAAAGCCAGGTGTGGTGGCACACACCTTTAATCCCAGCACTTGGGAGGCAGAAGTAGGATTGTTGTGAGTTCAAAACTAGCCTGGGACTTGAGCGCGTGACAGGTCAGCTCACTAGGACCCACCTGGAAAAAAAAACTTTATTTGCAAGCAGAGATAGTATGAGAGAGAGCGTGCGCGCAAGAGAGAGACACACACAGAGTATGGGTGCGCAAGGACCTCTAGCCACTCCAACTCCAGATAACATGCACCTGGCTGTCAGGTTACATGGGTACTGGGGAATTAAGCCTGGGCAGACAGACTTCACAAGTTAAGTGGCTTTAATCACTCAGCCACCTCTACTGGCCTTGGTCTAGAACTCTCAATTTTCTTCCTGCTTGAGGTTTCCCAGGGCTGGGATCACAAGTATACCCTACTACACTCAGCTCTGCCTCAGTTTTCTTGTGTTACTTTATAAATACATGAAACATTCAGCTTTCTGAAGTAGTTTAATTGACTATAAAAACTACTTCATGAAGAGAGTGCTATATAAAATCTAGTAATTCTAGCTACCACCCGGCTAGGCTCACACACCTCAGGCTACATTCCAAGCACAGGCACATAAACTGTCAGGGATGAGTATCAACTGGGAAGCAGGCTGGAAAAGGGCCCTGCACCCAACTCTGAACCTAAGTCAAGCTCTGTGCTCCCAGGCTGTCAGTGGCCTTGCTGACCCAGGGTCCTCGGTGCCCATTATGGTTACTTCACTGCCCCTTTGGGACAGCCAGCCTACGGTCTCCAAACAATGCGGTCATAGTCATGCAGTATGAACCAGATCCTTTAGACACATCACTTTTCTTCACTCAAGTTAACTGCATCTCTGAATGTTTTTGGTCAGAGGTAGGAGTACAAAAGCACATGACTCCGATGCAGTTCCTGCCCTGCAGGAGCTGAACCAACTGAGCGGCCCCAGAATCTGAAACAACAAGCCTACGGCGTGGCACTACTCTTTTTTTTAAAAAAAAATTTTTATTTACTTATTTATTTGAGAGCGACAGACAGACAGAAAGACAGATAGAGGGAGAGAGAGAGAATGGGCGCGCCAGGGCTTCCAGCCTCTGCAAACGAACTCCAGACGCGTGTGCCCCCTTGTGCATCTGGCTAACGTGGGACCTGGGGAATCGAGCCTCGAACCGGGGTCCTTAGGCTTCACAGGCAAGCGCTTAACCGCTAAGCCATCTCTCCAGCCCGTGGCACTACTCTTAGCAGGGAGCTGCTGGAACCTCAACCCCACACTTGCCACACAGAGACAAGAAAACAAAGCTAGCAAGGATATGCAGGTATTGAACAGACCACAGAGAGGGTGCCTACACAAGAAACCACCTGCTACTGGCGAAGACTCCACATGCCTGGGCTGCGAGGTCACTGAGAAATCTTGTGGAGCTGAGCTGAAAACTTCCTCCCTATAGACCAGCTGACAGAAAGCTGAAAAAAGCTACGCAGCACACAGTTCAATGGGAGAGAGAAGTCATCAGCAGTGATACAGTGGACACTGCAAGCCTTAAGTCTGGCCAGCCGGCCAAATGAGCCAAAAGGTACAATAGTGGCATGTCTCTTATAGGAGAAACCAACTGGTCTGTAATTGGACTTGAGGCCCACTCCATGGGAGGGAATACATGGCTGGTATTGAAAACATAATTAAAAGCCCATGGAGGGGGAGGTCATGAGCATTAGGAGTGTAACGCCTGCTCTTGTCTGGCTAAATGCATATATTATGCTCACCAAACTGCCCTGTAAGCACTTTTCTTAATATTCATACATATATAGTTTTTTTTTGTTTGTTTTTTCAAAGTAGTGCCTCACTCTAGTCCAGGCTGACCTGGAATTCACTATGGAGTCTCAGGGTGGCCTCAAACTCACTGCAATCCTCCTACCTCTGCCTCCCGAGTGCTGGGATTAAAGGTGCACACCACCACACCCTGGATTTTGAGGCCACCCTGAGACAACATAGTGAATTCCAGATCACCCTGGGCTAGAGTGAGACCCTACCTTGAAAAACCAAAAAAGGAAGGTGGTCTGGGCATGATATGGTTGTTGTATTCTTGAACTCACATCAGCTCTGACTACCTGCACAAGAGTGTCTTGTCATGCAGGGGCGGGGCTCGTGGGTCCAACTCCCCCTAAGGATTCAGAAGCAGTTAATACTTGATAGGGCAGGCAGGGGATGTCTTCTTCCATGGTTGGAACCACTGGTTCGAAATGTATGCTCCTGTAAGCAGCCCTAATGAAACTCACTGCGTCACTACAAGACATGACAGTTGAACGGGTAGGGGCAAGTTAGGAAAAAAGAAGGCAAGCAGTGAGGGGGAGAGCAGGAATAGCTGATGGAAACATACAAGCACAAAACTGTCATGAAGAATCCACTACTGTGTATAATTAAGAGACGCTAATAAAAATCATTTAAAGAAAAAAAAAAGTGAGCTGGGGTCAGATATACACACCACCAAGCCTGACTTACCTTTAAAAAGAGAGAGAGAGAAAGAGAGAGAGAGAGAGAGCACGCGCGCGCGCACGCGCGCATGCAGGAGAGAAGAGAGACCTGGCGCGCCAGGGCTGCAGCCACTGTACGGAACTCCAGAAGCTTACGTGTGACCTAGTGCTGGTCTCACCTTTGCACACGGCTAACATGGGCTCTGGAGAGTAGAACATGAATCCTTAGGCTTCACAGGCAAGTGCCTTAACTCCTAAGCCATCCTTCCAGGCTCTCCTACTTTTTTTTTCACATTTTTACTAACAACTTCCATGATTATAAAAAACAGACCATGGGCCTGGCGTGGTGACACATGCCTTTACTCCCAGCACTTGGGAGGCACAGGTAGGAGGGTTGCCGTGAGTCTGAGGCCACCCTGAGACTCCATAGTGAATTCCAGCTCAGTCTGGGCTAGAGTGAGACCCTACCTCAAAAAAACCCACAAAAAACCCAGGACCCACGTTCAATTCCCCAGGACCCATGTAAGCCAGGTACACAAGGTGGCACATGCGTCTGGAGTTCATTTGCAGAGGCTGGAGGCCCTGGCATGCCTATTCTCTCTATGCCCCCTTTCCAATAAATAAATAAAATAGATGTCTTTGTGATTACATAGCATAGAATGTTTCTTGCCTCAGTTCTGCCTATGTGACCTATGTAACCTCGTGACTTCTTGAAATACCCCCCCCCATGTTTACCAGTATGCAATTTTGGGGTTTAACTCCCATCCCATTTTTACTATAAACATCATGAGTTTATTTCCTATAAAAGCTGACACTCCGGGACAGTTCGAGGCTGCACGCAGAGATCCTGGCCTGTCGTGTGTGGCCCTGGTGGTGGTCTTGTGCGACATCGGACCCCGCTACAGTATGCAGGATGCCAGTACTATGTATAGCAGGGCTGGTGTGCACACAGACGTGGCACTCACACCTAGGCAAGTGTTCTGCTTAGGTATTTGTGTGTTTATATGTAAACAGTCACTTTCAAACTGTGAAGATCAAAGTAGAATGAAAAGTCTACCCTCCCCAGCTGATTTCCTGTGGCCAAGCTTGATGTACTCCAATCCAGTCTCCACACTCCTAAAGCACAGATGCGGTCATGGTTCTCACTGGCTCAGAAACCAAACAAGCAAACATGAAGGGACAAGCGAACTACGAAGCTCTCAATCCCTCACCACTGTCCATGGCTTGCATAAGAATTTTGAATTCCCGAAGCTTGTCATTCAAGGAGGGCCATGAGTTACTTCCAAGGTCACATGAAATACTGATCACTTCTGCCATAAAATAATCTGCTTAATTTGCATGGAAAAAAAATAAAGTAAATAAAATATTTTTAAAAATCCCATGGTAATACCCTCCCTCCCCTCCCCTCCTACTTTTTACTACTAATGTCAGGAGAGGGGTGGGACACTAAGCATTCCTGCTACATACAAGGTGGGCAGCCACAGCAAGGAAAAGCACTGGGCAGCTAGCTATGAGCCAGGCTGCTGGCTCTATCCTCAGAGATCATTTTACCTGAAAGCACTGAAGACAGACTATGGTTATCAGAATTTAGCACCAGGCAGACATCCCCTTGAAGATGCAGTCAGCCTGCCCTACTGCTTAAAGGAACATAATCTTATTTGTTGAAAACTTGCAGGGATAGGGATATAGCTCAATGGTAAAGTTGCTGCCTAGCATACAAAAACCCTGATCCTAGCACCTGGGAGGCGGAGGCAGGATGAAGGATACACAGTGAGTTTGAGGCCAGCCTAGGGCCTAGAATGCATGAGACATAGTCGAGAATGAAACAGCCAGATGTGGTGGTGCATGTCTTCCATTACAGCACTTGGGAGGCAGGAGTAATGTGAGTTTGAGGCCACCCTGCGACTACACAGCCTGGACTAAAGCGAGATCCTACTTCAAAAAGCCAAAAAAAGAACTAAAGAAAAGGAAGGAAAAGAAAAGAAATGCTATAGATGTCTCAGTAGCTAAGGATGTTTCTTTAGTAAGCATGAAGGCCTGAGGGTCCCCATCCTCCCATCTGACACAGGAATCTCTAAAACCCATACAGAAGTCTGTACCCTAGTCCCGTGGGAAGTGGAGGGATCCTTCCCAATGAAAACCAGGCAGGTGGCCTGATGGAGGAAATCTCCGGACTACAGACAAGCAAACAGCACTACCGTCAACAAGTACGGGAGGATGCCGCACACTCACCACACATGGTAACACAGACGACCCAGGCCCAGCAACATAAAATCTTGCCAGCCTCCCACTATTCTAACATTTTCTGAGGAAACTGGTATTAATACGATTCATGATACTGTATATCACACATGGAAAATGTATATAGAATGCTGCCAACAGACACACAGTACAAAAGCACAGAATCCATTCAATTTACATGTGAGGACAGAATCTAATGCAGCAGAACACAAAAAGAAAAGTTTGATGAACGAGCACTCTGCTGAATCTTGGCATAGCGTGTCAGGATACCCACAATTAGGTGGTAAGGCTGGCACATTCCTCATTTTGCCAACTATTTATATGCAGAAGGCTGGATGCCTTTTTTATGTCAACAAAAGCAGCATAAACCAAGAGTAAAGACAGAAGCTGGTTATGAGAAACCAGCTGTCCTCCATCAGAGATATCTTGAATGTCCCCAAAAGGGGGGTGGTGGCTCAGTAGATAAGGCACTTGCTTGCAAAGCCTGCCAGCTAGGGTTCAATTTCCCAGTACCCAGGTAAAGCCAGATAGATGCACAGAGTGGCACATGGTTAGTTTGCAGCCACAAAGAGACCATGGCGTGCCTATGCTCTCTCAAGTAAGTAAGATATTTACAAAATAAAATGGCGGGGCTGGGGAGACTGCTCAGTGCTTAAGGCCCTTGCTTACAAAGCCTGTTGGCCCAGGTTCAATTCCCCAACCCATACAAAGCCAGATGGTTCTTCATTTATAGTAGCAAAAGACCCTGGCGCACCCATATACACATATGTACAAATAAATATAAAAAAATAAACAAGCTGGACATGGTGGCACACACCTTTAATCCCAGCACTTGGGAGGCAGAGGTAGGAGGACTGCCGTGAGTTTGAGGGCATCCTGAGAGTACATAGTGAATTCCAGGTCAGGCTGAGCTAGAGAGACCCTGGGGGGGGGGGAACCCTGCTCCAGAGATTACAGGGATCCACACACACTGCCCTCTGGGCTCTCAGGCCAAGGTTCTGCCTGTACTGTTCTGTGCAAAGCTCTCAGAAAGCACTGCTGGCAACCACTGTCACAGAGCATAATGGTCCCAGTGAAGCTAAGGGAAGACAGCAAACTGAACACCAGACCCATGGCAGGCAGGTAACAGGATCCAACTTTCCAGCTCTCTGCCTGGCCTTTCCAGTTTCTCTCCCTGTCCTGAAGTGCCACTCAGATTACAGTTTTCTCTCATTACCTGGTAGCAGAAGGAATAATTAGTTTCACTGTTTTTCCTTTTTTGTAGTACTGAGGACTCAACTTAGTCCCCATGTGTTAGGCGAGCACTGTGCCTTGACCGTACCCCCAGCACTCCTCGTGACACTTCCACTCTGCTCGCAGCTGACCCTCTTTCTGGCTTCGTGTCATATACCCCCATTTACACGGATGCAATTCTGGATTGTGCAGCAGAGAAAATGTAGCCTTTGTCTGTCTTCCTGAGCCTGGTTCCTTCACTCAGCTCAGCTCAGCTCCACTGATCCTTCCACTAACATCACTTTACAGCAGAATCGTGACTGTCCTAATCTTAGTGGACAAAATTCACTGCAATTCCAGTCTTCTTGGAGGTAATATCCTGGGGGTAGAAGAGTAAACAATTGGAAAAAAACAAAAGACTCCACAGTTGTGACAAGCACTAAGAACCTTTCATGGAGTTTCCTGTGCTTCGAACAGTAAAAACTGGGGGACAGGCCAGGTTTCTGCAGTCTGCTACAAAACACACTGCCTGGTGAAAGCAGTAACAAATTAAAAACACAAAAAGCAGCAGGTATGGTGACGCACATCACTCATCGCAGCACTCTGGAGGCAGAGGTGGAGGGATCTCTGTGAGTCCAAGGCCAGCCTGAGATCAGAGTGAGCTCCAGGTGAGCCTGGGCTACAGTGAGACCCCATGGGGACTGGGGAAGACACCCACAAAAACTGGACACAGTGGCATAGGTCTGTGATTCTAGTACGAGAGGCAGGAGAGGCAAAGGAGGATCAGGAGTTCATGGTCATGCTTGGCTAGAGTGAAACCTTGTCTCCAAAAAGTAAGTAAATAAATAACAGAAAAATAAGTAAATAAAAAAACTGGCCTGGGGCTAGAGCTCAATGCCAGACTACCTGTTTAGCAGAGAAGGCCCAGATTCAATTCCAGGACTGCCAAAAATAAACACATGAACAAAACAAAAAATCCCCACTGGCTCAGTGCAAGCAGCAGCAGTGGTGGTGAGCAGGACTAGGGGAGGGAGATGACTCCTGTTCAGGAGCAGGGTTTGGGCTTCAGCAGCAGAAGAGTCAAGGAGGTGGAGGTGCCCGCCATACTTAAAGTGGCTGAAGTGCAAACTGTGAGCCGGGTGTAGTGGTGCACACCTTTACCCCAGTGCTGAGGTAGGATTGCTGTCAGCTCGAGGCCACCCTGAGACTACATAGTGAATTCCAGGTTAGCCTGGACTAGAGCGAGACCCCACCACCTTGAAAATGCAAAGAGCTAACTCTGATGGTATATGTATTTTACCAAAGGGTGGGGGGGAAGAGACAGAGACAAAGGCAGGTGAGGTGGCGCGCTGGGAGCAGACCAGCCTAGGCCTGAAAATAATTTCAAAACCGCAAAAACATAGACACCAGTGCCAAGGTCAAAGGTGAGAACTGTAATGTAAAATTCCCTAACTAGAACCTGACGCCTATCTCCTCTCTTTTGGGAAACAGGTATTATCACCACAGCCCAGGCTGACCCTGAGATCTGGGCTTCCGGCCTCAGCCACAGGGAGTGCAGGGGTCATAGGCACAGCACTCCTGCCGCCGTCTTCTGTGTATTTGGAGGCAAGGATCTGGCTATGCTGTCCAGGTTAGTGACCTATTGGGCTCCAGGTTATCCTTCTGCCTCAGCCTCCTGGGGACTGAGTTCAGGAACATGTACATGCCAAACAGGCATTTTGCCACTGAGCTACATGCCCAACTGAGCTGGTCTACAGCTCACACCACAGCGCCAAACTTCCATAAAACTTTAATCTGCAACTTCAGCAATTTTGGCAGGTACACATAAGCAATTGCTACCTCCTCCTCCTCAGGCTTGACAGTTGCCTCTGCTGCCCTACAAGAGTGACATCACCTTACTCTCTTCTTTATGGCCAATAGCAAAGAGGAGTAGTCCAGTTAGAAGCTAGCCTGGTCTACATGTTGATTTCTAGACCTACATAATGAGATCCTGCCTTAAAAAAAAAAGTATATTAGTAAACTGCAAAACAATGTCCATTCAAGTTCTACTACAATCAACTCTTGGCCATTTGGAACTGTGTTTAGATTTGCTTGAGAACAATGCAGTCCCTGGCCCCCACTGGGGCCCTGCCCTATGTAGGCTTGGGGAAAAACATCCTCTAATAACTGCATGGTGATACAAAACAGGCTCCAAGGAGCTGGGAATGTAGCTCAGTTGACAGAGTGCTTGCCTAACATGCATGAGGCCCTAGGTTTGATTCTCAGCACTGTTTAAACCAGGCACAATGGAGGCAGGAGGTTCAGAAGTTCAATATCATCGTCCACTACATAGTGAGTTGGAGGCCAACCTGAGCTGCCTCACACAAACAGGCTTATGAGAATGTGTGTCTTTTAAATCCAGGTTCACGTCATAGTTGTTCCATTTGCTTGGGATCCTTGTGACTCACAGTGGAGATGTCTACGGCATTCTGGACTAGGGGAAAGGCACCTTACACAAGCACCAAACAATGCAATGCAGTACAAATAGGCTTCCCAATATCCACTGATCCTCTAGCATGTGGATCAGCACACGTAAGCATTGCACAGCCCCGAGACATTTGCTGAGATAAACACAACTCAAACAGCAATTAACAATCCACCATTAATGAGTATCTGGGGCTGCAGATGTAGTCCAGTGATTTAAGTTCATGTATACCATCATAAGCCTTAGGCTCAACCCCAAGTATCATCAAAAAATTAAGAAATAGGGCTGGAAAGATCTCCCAGTGGTTGTAAACACTTGCCCAAGTTTGTCCATCCAGTTACCCACATAAAGCCAAATGTGCAAAGTGGTACATGTGTCTGGAGTTTGTTTGCAGAAGTGGATTTGGCAAACCCATACTCTCAAATAAACAGAATATTTAAAGAATGAATGAATAAATAAAATCATCTAGTATAAAAAAACGAAGAAAGGCCGAGCATGCTGGCGCATGCCTTTAATCCCAGCACTCAGGAGGCAGAGGTAGGAAGATCGCCACTGTGAGTTCAAGGCCACCTTGAGACTACATAGTGAATTCCAGGCCAGCCTGGGCTACAGTGAGACCCCTACCTCCCAAAAAGAAGAAGCCAGGGTGATAACACATAACTTTAAGCCCAGCACTTGGGAGGCAGAGATAGGAAGATCACCATAAGTTTGAGGCCACCCTGACTACAGAGTGAATTCCAGGTCAGCTTGGGCCAGAGTGAGACCCTACCTCAAAACAAGCAGAAAGAAAGAATATCTGGTTAACTTTCCCGTAATACTGCTTTATTTCAGATTCCAATGAAGAAAAAGAACTCTTGATATGGTCATGTTTAAGTTCCATTCAGATATAAAGAATTCACCAACAGTATTGTGTGTCCCATGTCATCTCAATCTCTGCTCTGGGAATTAAACATGGGGCCTTATACACAACGGCAGATGCTCTTTTTATTTTCTCTTTTGAGAGAGGGTCATACCTCACTGAATTCCACAGGCTGGCCTGGACCTACCATCCTACCTCAGCCTCCCGAGTAAGTGGTATGACAAGTCTACACAACTAGACCTGCTTCCACCAATAGATTTTATTTTATTTTATTTTTTTCAGATAGGGCCTCTTCTAGTCCATGCTGACCTGGAGTTCCTTTGCAGTGGTCAATGTCCAGTCATGCCCATTCTCTCTACATATATGCTTCTCTCTCTCTCTCAAAAAAAAAAAAAAAAAAAAAAAAAAAAAGGGGCTGAAGCGATGGCTTAGCAGTTAAGCGCTTGCCTGTGAAGCCTAAGGACCCTGGTTCGAGGCTCGATTCCCCAGGACCCACATTAGCCAGATGCACAAGGGGGCGCTCGGGTCTGGAGTTCCTTTGCAGTGGCTGTAAGCCCTGGCACGCCCTCTCTCTCTGTTACACTCAAATAAATAAAATGAACAACAACAAAAAAGCTGGGCGTGGTGATGCACGCCTTGAATCCCAGCACTGGGAAGGGAGTTCAAGGCCACCCTGAGACTAGAGTGAAACCCAACCTGGGGGGCGGGGGAGGGGGGGGAGAACAACAAGACAAAAATCACCAAAAGCCTACACAAACCAACGGGGGAGAACTTATGCCCTTATATTCCAGCAACAGGTATTAGTAGCAAGAGGACCAGGAATTCAAAGTCATCCTTAGGTACATACTTGGCTCAAGGCCAGCCCCACACTACATGAGACCCTGTCTCAAAACAAGTCAGCTGTAAAATTCCAGATCAGCTGCAGAAGGTGCTTAACAGTTAAGGGACTTTCTGAGTAGGTTTAGAGATGCACAATACTACTCTGGATTCTCATACCAGCTTTGGGAGTGCAACGAGACAAATGCTACGTGTTCACTTGTCTGTTTGCCACAGCAAATAATGAACACCACACTCTCTGCATCCAGCTTATGTGGGTAGCTAAGAAACTGAACCTGGAAGGCTTTGCAAGGAAACACCTTTAATCAATGAGCATTATCCTCAACCCTTGATCTATTTTTTATTTGTACAAGAGAGGGGGAGAGAAATAGGGAAAATGGGCACATCAGGGCCTCCAGACACTGCAATCAAACTCCAGACACATGCGCCACCTTGTGCAGCTGCCTTATGTGGGTCCTGAGGAATCCAACCTGGGTTTTTAGGCTTTGTAGGCAAGCACCTTAACCATTAAGCCATCTCTCTGGCCCATTTTTTTAAATTCAAACTAGTTTTATTAACTTTACTTATACTTCATTCTGAAATTAATATTTGAATGGCCTTTTTTTTTTTAATTTGAGAGTGACAGAGAGAAAGAGGCAGAGAGAGAAAGAGGAGAGTGGGCATGCCAGGGCTTCTAGCCACTGCAAAACGAACTCCAGACACGTGTGCCCCCTTATGCATCTGGCTAATGTGGGTCCTGGGGAATCGAGCCTCAAACCGGGGTCCTGAGGCAAGCACTTAACCACTAAGCTATCTTTCCAGCCCATTTTTAAAGTTTTTTTTTAAAATATAGTTTTTAAAGCATTTTATTTATTCAAGACAAAGAGAGGGAGAGAGGGAGTGAGAATGGGCATGTCAGGGCCTCAACCCACTGCAGACGCACTCCAGACACATGCAACACCATGTGCATCAGGCTCACACGGGACCTGGAGAATTGAACCTGGGTCCTTAGGTTTCGCAGGCATACACCTTAGCTGCTAACCTGTCTATCTCTCCAGCCCAAAATGTATTTTTTCAATTTTTAATTTTCTTTTTGAGGTAAGGTGTATCTCTAGCCCAGGCAGACCTGTATTTCACTATGTAGTCTCAGGCTGGCCTTGAACTCAGTGACCTTACTTCTGCCTCCCTAGTGCTGGGATTAAAGGTGTGCGCCACCATGCCCAGCCAAATATTTGCAAGTAGAGAGAGGAGAGAGAATGGGTCCATCAGGCTTACCTTGAATTTAAGAGATCCTCCTACCTCTGCCTCCCAAGGCATGCACCACTACGCCTGGCTGATCTAGCTTTTCAATTTTTTTAAACTATTTTTATTTATTTGAGAGAGAGAAGGGGGGGGAGAGAGAATCGGCATGCCAGAGCATTCAGCCACTACAAACGTCCAGACACATATGCCACCTTGGACAACTGGCTTACATGGGTCCTGGGGAATTGAACCTGGGTCTTTTGGCTTTGCAGGCACGTGCCTTTAACTGCTAAGCCATCACTCCAGCTCTGATCTTTTGTTGTTGTTGTTGTTGTGCCTTCATAGCTAACTTTAACTCACCATCACCAAAAAGATGGCAAATCTGTTCAAAAGCAATTCTTAGTTGGGTGTGGTGATATACACCTTTGAATTCCGCGTAGAGGTGGGAGCATGGCTGTGCGTTTGAGGCCACCATGGACTAAACCCAGAATGTAACTTAAAAAAAAAAAGGCAATAAAGCAATTCTTTCATTTTTGGAGACAGGCTGGCTTCAAATTCATGGTTCTTCGGTCTCAATTACTTAGTGGTAGGTTCTAGGATTACAGGTGTACCACGCCACTCCTGCTTGATTCTGAGAAGTATTTTAAAATAAGTGATTCCTGGGGCTGAGAAGATGGCTCAGCAGAAAGTCGCCTCTTACAAGCCTGCAGGCCTGGGTTCAATTTCCTAATACCTACATAAAACCAGATGCACAAAGTGGTGGGCGCATGCATCTGGAGTTTGTCTGCAATGATAAGAAGCCCTGGCACACCCATGGTCTCTTTCAAATAAATAAATAAAAATATTAGCCCTAATACAAATGTAATTCCTTGGACCTGCTTTAAATTGAACTACTCTGTTTAAGAAGACTCTTGTAGGCCGGGCGTGGTGGCGCATGCCTTTAATCCCAGCACTCGGGAGGCAGAGGTAGGAGGATCGCCGTGAGTTCAAGGCCACCCTGAGACTACATAGTTAATTCCAGGTCAGCCTGGGCTAGAGTAAGACCCTACCTCGAAAAACCAAAAAAAAAAAAAAAAAGAAGACTCTTGTAGTTTTAAATTTTTGGGGGGAGGGGGAGGGAGCTGGAGAAATGGCTTAGTTAAGGTTCTTTGCCTGCAAAGCATAACGACCTGGGTTCAATTCTCCAGCACCCACATAAAGCCAGATGCACAAGGTGGCACACACATCTGGAGTTTGCTGCAGCTGGAGACCCTGGCATGCCCATTCTCTGTCTCTCTTCTTGTAAATAAATAAATAAATATTTAAGTTAAAAAATGAGGGCTGGAGGGATGGCTTAGCCGTTAAGGCGTTTGCCTGCAAAGCCAACAGACCCAGATTCAATTCCCCAGGACGCACATTAGCCAGATGCACACGGGGGCTCACGCGTCTGGAGTAGTTTGCTTGCAGTGGCTGGAGGGCCTGGCACACCCATCCTCTCTCCCTCTTTCACTGTCAAATTAAAAAAATATATTACTTATATTTTTTAAAAAGTTAAAAAATGCTTTTTTTGGTAACTGGTGTGTGTGTGTGGGCACCTAGTTATCAAATTTCAGTAAGCCTGAAATACAGAAGTGATGCCTAGAAAGCTACCCTAAAGGTATTTATTTTAACATGTCATCCAACACCTAGTTCTAATTTTATTAGCAAATAAAACATTCTTCGAAGTACACACGGCTTTGTGCTACCCAACCTCCTGCTTATAGTGTCCAGAATAGGGTATATATTCCTGCACCAAAACAATCCTTTTGTTTTTGAGCCATTCCCAACCCAAAGTACTTCCAAGTGAAATCATTCTTCACCAAACAAAAGACACTGCAACTCTAGGCGACCTAACACCTCAGTAGGAACTATTATGATGTTGGGGGGGGGATGTTTTCGGTAAAAGGACACAAAGTCCAAGTAAGTGTGCCCTTGACAAATAGCAAAGGGGGAAGAAAAAAAGGGGGGGCCTGTATCTCCTGACAATTCTGTATGTGGGTAGTGTAGTTTTCAAAACCAACTAACCAACCAAAAAAGTGGTGGTGGTCGATGCTGGAATTAAAACATCTGGAGCTTTCAATCCATAAGGGAAGGGTTTGTTTCCCCCCCCCCCCATACACAGGCGATTTGACTACGGATACACACAGAACTCTGCACTTAAGCGGAGTCAGAACGAGGCTACCTGCGATTCCTTCCTTCAGGTCAGGAGGGGGAAACTTGGAAAAGGTGGGGGGATTTAAAAAAATACACATATATATTTCCGCCCGCAAACACGCAGCACCCGTCAACATAAGGCACTAATACAACACGCACAAGGATTCATTTCCACCCGCCGGCTCGCAAGCCCCCCCAACCCCGGGCACCACGGGTCTGTCTGGCTTGATCCCCCCCCACCCTCTCCGCGGGGGAGCCGATCGTCTCAGGATCCAGGAGAGGAAGAAGGGAGGAGGGGACTTGCCCCTCTCTCTGGCGCATCGTGCGCCCGGATCCGATCTGCCTGCGGGGCCTCGGGAAAACAAGTTGGTGTGTACGGGGGGGTGGGGGGGGAGGTGTCCGGGCCTGAACCCGGGCGGGCAGCGGGGCCTCTCGGTGGAGCGGGCACGGAGAGAGCACAGGCCGAGCCCGCCGCGCCGCGCCGCGCCGGAGGGGGGGATGGGGCGGGGAGCATGGACGCGGAGAACTCCCCTTTCTTCCCCCTTCTCCCCCGGCCACCGCCGCCCAGCTCGGGAGGCTCAAGGGGCCCCCCGCAAGGTGCCACGCTCAGGGCGGGAAGAGGGGCCGGGCGCCGCGAGCAAGACCCCCGGGGGGCCTAACCGCCGCCGCCCGCTCCCGGAGCGCGCCATTTCCAAGGCCCGTCTCTTCTCTTTCCCGGGGCGCTGGGGGTTGTGGGGAGGGGGGGGCTCCTCTTCGGTCCATCAGGCCGCCGCCTCTTCCTCCTCCACCCTAACCCAAGAGTGAGTACTGCAAGGTCCTTCCGGACCCCTTAAATCCTTCCTCCAACCACCCCCCCCCGCCACCACCCCCGGACTCCGCCCGGCAGGGACCCCCCCCACAACCCCCCCTCCGTGCCCGCCTTTGGCCTCACCCTCTCCCGCCGCCGAAGCTGCTGTAGGCCCGATCGTCGTAGGTGTCGAAGTCCGCCATTTGCCGTCTCCGCTCCGTGAGGAACCAGGCTGAGCGAGGAAGGACCCCGCAATATAACTCCTCCTCCCCCGCCCAGGAAGGAAGGGAGAGAGAGAAAGAGAGAGAGAGAGAGAGAGAGAAAAAAAAAAAAAACACGCACACACGCTCTCTCTCACACACACCCAAACCCGGGGCTGTCCACCGCGCTGCCTGATCGCAAATCGCACGCATGCACGCACGCACGCACGCACGGACGCATGCGTGCGCGTGCGCACTCACGTCTGCCGAGCCGAGCCGCGCGCGCGCGCCCGGCCTGGGGCGGACCCGGGCCGCGCTTGTTGGGGGAGTCCCCCGAGCGCTCTGTGGACCGCGTCGTGGGGGGCGGGGGGGCGGCGGCGGCGGCGGCCCACCCACCCACTCACCCACCCTCGCCCAGTGCTTGGCACGCATGCTCCGCAGCCCATTGTGTGCTGGCCGGTCGGGGTGGCTGACACGCACCCGCCCCTCCCTCGGTGCTCCCCTTCCCTTGGAGGCTCCCCCCTCGGACTCTCTGTTCTTGGCTGGCACCTTGCGCAGGTTGCCAGGCGCGCATCGTGCTGTCACTTTGTACATTGGGGTGCTTTTTTTTTTTTTTTTTTTTTTTTTCCTCTGGTGCTGAGATAGGGTCACATATAGCCCAGACTGCGCTCGAACTCGCCGTACAGCTGAGAATGACCTTGAACCCTTGATCTTAACGTGCTATATTCTGACCATCTTTTCTGGAAACGCCGAAATGAAGGTCACCTGTTCTAGGTGGAGGCACCCTTAATGCGGGCCACATGATTGTGGATGCCCAGGGGCCAAAGGCTGAGAAGGGTGTGGGGTGGGGAGGTGTAAGACCAAGGGACACATGCTTGCTTCGAGGGTCTACAAACCAGGCGTGGCGGTGCATAATCCCTACACTCAAGGACAGCCCGGGATACAGAAACACTGTCTCAAAAAAATAAATTAGCTGGGTGTGGTGGCTCACGCCTTTAAGCCCAGCACTTGGGAAGCAGCGGTAGGAGGATCATTATGAGTTCAAGGCCACACTGAGACTACATAGTGAGTTCCAGGTCAGCCTGAGCTACAGTGAGACCCCCACCTAGAAAACGCCCACTCCAAATTTAATTAATTAATTAAGCCATCCGGAAAAATATAAACAAAGAATAGCCCGGCGTGGTGGCACTTGTCTTTAATACCAGTACTTGGCAGGCAGAGGTAGGAGGATCTCCGTGAGTTTGAGGCCAGCCTGGTACTACAGAAGGAATTCCAGGACATTCTGGGCTACAGTGAGACCCTACCTGCAAAATAAAACAAGACAAAAAGGATGTACTGGCTGCTTGAATTCTTTTTCTTTGTTTTGTATTTTGGTTGTGTGTGTGTGTGTGTATGCGCGGGTGAGTGCACGCGCTATAGTGTGCACATGTTCTGCCCTATGGGATGTGCTTGCCTGTGGTGACTGCAGCCAAGTTGTGTTGGGGGGTCCCACTCCATCTTTCATACCATTTTTTTGGTTTTTTAAAAAATTTTATTATTATTCTGGTTTCTCGAGGTAGGGCTTCTCACACCTGGCTTCTCATACCATTTTTATTTGAGCTGGCGTCTCTTACCGATTGGCTGAGCTTGTGCAAACTTCAGCAGTTCTTTAGTCTCTGTTCCCCTAGGGATTGGGGATACCAAAGTGCATAGCCACTTGCATCTGTTTAATTGGGTTCTAGTAATCAAACTCCATTACTCTCAGGCCCTCATGCTTAGCGCTCTTAACAACTAAGACAGAAGGCTTTGCAAGCAAACACTCTTTTTTTTTTAATTTTTATTAGCATTTTCCATGATTATAAAATATATCCCATGGTAATTCCCTCCGCAAGCAAACACTCTTAAACACTGAGCCATCTCCCCTGTGCCCTTTTTTTTTTAAACTTATTTATTTATTTATTCATTAGAGACAGAGGGAGAGAGAGATAGAGAGTGAGTGAGAATGGGCATGCCAGGGCCTCTAGAGCCTCTAGATACTGCAAATGAACCCCAGACGCATGTACCTGAGACCTGGAGAATCGAACCTGGGTCCTTAGGCTTCACAGGCAAGCACCTTACCTGCTAAGCCATCTCTCCAGCCCATGCACACACACCCCTTTTTAGTCACTCATCACATACTCTTGCGGACCCAAAACAAGAGTCAGTGCTTTCATTTACTAATTTATTTACTGTAACCTCAGGCTGGCTCAAATTCAGAGTGATCCTCCTATTTCAGCCTCCCAAGTTATGGAATTAAAGGTCTGTGTCACCACCAACTGGCTCGGCCCTCTTTTTTTCTCTAAACATTCTTATTTATTTGTGCAAAGAAAGAGAGAGAGAGGGAGGGAAGACAGACATAATGGGCATGTCAGGGCCTCCAGCTGCTGCAAATGAACTCCAGATACATGTGCCACTTTGTGCATCTGGCTTTATATGGGCACTGGGGAATTGAACTGGGATTGTTAGGCTTTGTAAGCAAGTGCCTTAACCACTGAGCAATCTTTCCAGCCCACCCCCCCTTTTATAGAGACAGGGTTTCATGTATCCCAGGCTGAGCTCAAACTTACTATCTAGTTGAGGATGACCTTGAACTTCTGAACCTTCTGCCTCCACCTCTGAAGTGCTGGGATTTCAGACATGCCCCCTTATGCCCAGTGTATGGAGTACTGGGAGTCAAATCCAGGATGTTGAGCATACTAGGCAAGCACACTATCCACTGAGCCACATCCCCAGCCTTACTGCCTGCATATTTGAGATGAGAATAAGCATAGGTTGCAGCTCATAGAAATCACTGTGCTGGAACAAGAATCCCAATCAGCATGGCATCTTTTTGCAATAGCAGGGTGGGTACATGGTGAGAATTAATAATACTAAGGATGCCTTGGGCCTGTGATTGACACTGAGGTATGATAGTATGCTATTATCATTGGGTGTATCAACATTGACCAACCCTAAGGTGTCTGAGGGACAATTAAAAAGAATCTCCTCCCACCCTGAGACGACACAGTGAATTCCAGGTCAGCCTGACCTAGAGTGAGACCCCACCTCAAAAAAACAAACAAACAACAAACAAATAAAAGAAACCCTCTTCTCCCTCCCTCTTTCTCTCTCTCTCTCAAATAAATAAATAATAATAATAAAAATAAACCATAAGGGCTGGAGAGATGGCTTAGTGGTTAAGGCATTTGCCTGCAAAGCCAAAGGATCCCGGTTCGATTCTCCAGGACCAACGTAAGCCAGATGTACAGGGGGGAGCATACGTCAGGAGTTCGTTTGCAGCGGCTGGAAGCCCTGGTGTGCCCATTTTCTCTCTCTCTCTCTCTCAAATAAATAAATCATAATAAAATGAAATAAAACATAAAAAAAGAACCTCACAGTAATTCCAACTTTTAGAAAAACTGCCTATAATCTCAGCAATCAGGCAGGAGGCTGAAGCAAGTGGATTGCTACAATTTCAAGGCCAGCTTGAGCTACTTAGTGGATTCTAGATAAGCCTGGGCTAGAGTCAGTCTCGGACTCTAAATAAATAAACACAACAAAGAAAGAAAGAGAAGAAAGATGGCTGGGGGACTAATGGTTAAGATGACAGCATAGGAAGCATGCCAAAGCAGCCTAGGGAGAAAAACAAAACAAAACAAAACAAACAAACAAAACCCAGCAGTACACCCTTTTACTAAAAAGTGAAAGTGTATAAAGAATTGTCAACCATAGCAGAGAAGTAAGTAGGAGAGTTCCAGAGCATCTAGAGACCACAGAAGCAGTCAGAAGTGGCTCCAGCAGCAGGAGCACCAGGTCTGCTCGGTGGCAACAGAATCCAGGTGAGGGCATTTCCCACTAACACCAGCCTCCCCGCAAACTCGAGAAACGTGAAGAGAGGACAGCAGGGACCAGTGGAGCAGCTCGTGAGGGAGAGGATTGCGAGGACCAGGGGGAGAACTCCAGCCAACATCCACAGCCTCCCCTCCCCCAGTGCCAACACAAGCCCCAGCAAGCACCAGCACCTGGCACGGGCGATCAGAGCAGTGACCCACTGATGCAGCCAGCCTGTCTGAGCCCACAGCACAGTAAAGAGGGACCCAAACAGGCACGCAGCATAACTAAGACCAAAGCCATCCCAAAAGATAACTGGGATTACACCAGGTCAGTACCCACCCAAAAAAAAAAAAAAAAAACCCTGGTATATAGGCTTGCATCGGAAGTGCTGATTACACCTTCCATGTCAGGGCAAATTATATGTTAAATCTGATGGATGGTCAGATTTGCCCTTCTTTCCCCCCACCCCCCCCCCCAAGGTAGGGTCTCATTCTAGCTCAGGCTGACCTGGAATTCACTATGTAGTCTCAGGGTGACCTCAAACTCATAGCATTCCTCCTACATCTGTCTCCCCAGTGCTGGGGTTAAAGGCATGTGCCACCAAGCCCAGTGGATTTGCCATTCTTTTTTTTTTTTTTCTCCCTAAGATCTTATTTTTATTTATTTATTTGAGAGAGAGAGGGAAAAAGTGAGAATGGGTGCACCAGGGCCTCTAGCCACTGCAAATGAATTCCAGATGCATGTGCCACCATGTGCATTTGGCTTACATGAGACCTGGAGAATCAAACTGGAGTCCTTGGGCTTCATAGGCATGTGCCTTAACCCCTAAACCATCTCTCCAGCCTGGATTTGCCATTCTTAAATAAACTATATTTTGAGACAGAGAGAGGGAAAGAGAGAAAGTGAGAATGGGTGCACCAGGGCCTCTAGCCACTGCAAATGAACTCCAGACGCATGCGCTACCATATGCATTTGGCTCACATGGGACCTGGAGAATTGAACCAGGGTCCTTGGGCTTTGCAGGCATACGTCTTAACCACTAAGCCATCTTTCCAGTCCAGATTCGCCATTCTTTTTTTTTTTTTTTTTTTTTTGATTTTTTCAAGATAGGGTCTCACTCTAGCCCAGGCTGACCTGTAATTCACTATGGAGTCTCAGGGTGGCCTAGAACTCACGGCAATCCTCCTACCTCTGCCTCCCGAGTGCTGGGATTAAAGGCATGTGCCACCACGCCCAGCCAGATTTGCCATTCTTAAATAAACTATATTTTGGGCTTGTTATTTGTTGCTTCCTGATTTGTAGTGCCTTTGTCGCCTGTCATTCACTGGGGCAGGGTCTCACTCAGCCACAAGCTAACCTTGGAACCATCTACAGACCAGAAATCTCAGCCTCCCAGTTGACAGGATTAAGGATGTGAGGCAATACACATCCTTAGGGACTTTGACTTTGTTAGAGGATCTGTTTGTCATAGTACCTACTCATGCATAAACTGTGCTGGTTGTCATGTATATTATTTAGTTAAAATTTAGAAGTTGCCTATATTTTGTTCCACCCAGCCTATTAGAATACTCTCATAGCAGGCAAACCCAGCACCTAAGATCACTTTTGCGGTTACTCTGAGAGTCTTAAGAGCCACACCTAGCACCTTAAGCTCCTACCCTGAAGATATATGATGACAGATTGTTTGATATATCTAATAATACTGCAGATAATTAGAAAACCTAAGCACTAAATTAATCCAAGATGCAAAAATCTCTATAGTATGATACAAGAAACACAAAAAAATCAAGATGATACATACCCACCAAAAATTATAAATCCATAAGAAATGACCTCCAGTGAGACTGATTTAGATGAAATGCCTGAAAAAGATTTAAAAAGAATGATTTAAATATGCTCGAAGAAATCAACAAGGAACCCATTCTCTGTCTCTCTCTCTCTATGTTTTTCTGTTTGAAAATAAATTAAATTAAAAAAAAAAGAAATCAAAGGAATCAAAGAAGACAGAGGAAACCAATTTAATGAAATAAGGAAGTCAATACAAGACATGAATAAGGAGATAGACATAATAATAATAATAAAAAAGTCAGAAATACTAACAATGAAAAACAGTGAAATAAAAAACTCTGTAGAAATCTCACCAGTACAATGGGTAAAGGAGAGAACAGAATATCTAAACTAGCTGGGCATGGTAGCACATGCCTTAAGTCCCAGCACTAAGGAGGCAGAGGTAGGCAGATCACCATGAGTTCAATGCCACCCTGAGATTACATAGTGAATTCCAGGTCAGCCTGGGCTAAAGTGAGATCCTACCTCAAAAAAACAAAAAACAAACAACAAAACAAATAAAAACAGAATAACTAAACTAGAAGACTGGGTGGCAGATCTAATACAGTCCAACAAAGAGAAAGACAAACTAATAGGAAAGTATGCATGGGAATTTCAAGATATTCAGGACACTATGAAAAGATCCAATATAAGAATTCAGGGTATAGCAGAAGGAGAAGAATTTCACTGCAAAGGCATAGTAGGTGTTTTCAACAAAATCCCAGAAGATAACTTCAAACAGACAAAACCTAGAAAGAACCCCTTCTTACCATATTATGATTAAGTTACCAAATATGCAAACTAAAGAAAATATATTGAAAACAGTAAGAGACAAAAATAAAGTCACATACAAGGGCAAGCCCATCAGGATCAGAGCAGATTACTCAACACAAACTTTAAAAGCCACAAGGGCTTGGAGTGATGTATTCCAAGTTCTGAAAGATAACAACTGTCAACCAAAGTTACTTTATCCAGAAAATCTATCCATTCAAATAGATGGAGAAAATAAGGACATTTCACAACAAAAGCAGGCTAAAGGGATATTTGAAGACAAAAACAGCTCTACAGAAAATACTTGAGTCAGGCATGGTGGCGCATGCCTTTAATCCCAGTACTAGGGAGGCAGAGGTAGGAGTATCACCATGAGTTTGAGGCCACCCTGAGACTCCATAGCGAATTCCAGGTCAGCCTGGGCTAGAGTGAGACCCTGCCTTGAAAAACCAAAAAATAAAAATAATAATAATAAACAAAAAAAAAAAACTTGAAAGGATCCTCCATGCTGAAGAGAAAGAAAAGCACACATATAAGGAACTTGGAAAAAACAAACCATACTCAAATACTAGTTAACACAAGAGACCAAAGTTAAACAGGAAGAACTACAAAACAAGAAAAATGGCAAAAATAAACACACACCTTTCAATATAACTCTTTTTTAAAAAATTTATTTATTTGACAGAAAAGAGGGAGAGAGAGCAAGACAGTGAAAATGGGTGCGCCAGGGCCTCCAGCCACTGCAAATGAACTCCAGACGCGTGCACCCCCTTGTGCATCTGGCTAACATGGGTCTTGGGGACTCCGACCTGGGTCCTTTGGCTTTGCAGGAAAATGCCTTAACTGCTAAGCTATCCCTCCAGTCCTTAATAATAAGTCTTAATGTCAACTGCCTCAATGTCCCAACCAAAAGGCATAGGTTTGCAGACTGGGTTAAAAAACAGGATCCTTCAATTTGTTGCCTCTAAGAAACCCACCTTTCTACAAAGGATGAACACTATTTTAGGGTGAAAGGTAGGAGAATGGTGTTTCAAGCAAATGGGCCTAGAAAACAAGCAGGGGTTGCTATCCTAATATCTGACAGGTAGACTTCAGTCCAACATTAGTTAGGAAAGATAAGGAAGGTCACTTTATATTGATTAAAGGCACAGTCCAAGAGGGGGACATTAGAAGTCTAAACATATATGCACCTAACATGGGGGCTCCCAACTTAAATACTATTAGAACTAAGGTCACAGATAACACCAAACACAGTTGTAGTGGATGATTTCAACACCCCACTCTCATCAATTGATAGGTCATCTCTACAAAAAATAAACAGAGATGCATCTGGACTAAATGAGGTCATAGAAGGAATGGACCTAACAAATATATACAGGACATTTCATCCAAATGCTGCAGAATATACATTATTCTCAGCAGCACACGGAACATTCTCTAAAATAGACCATATATTAGGACACAAAGCAAATCTTAACAAATACAGGAAAATTGAAATAATTCCTTGCACTCTATCTGATCACAATGGGATCAAACTACAAATCAATAGCAAGAAAAGCTATAGAGCATATGCAAATTCATGGAAACTAGATAATAGACTACTAAATGATGAATGGGTCAATGAAGAAATCAAGAAGGAAATCAGGGCTGGAGAGATGGCTTAGCAGTTAAGCGCTTGCCTGTGAAGCCTAAGGACCCCGGTTCGAGGCTCGGTTCCCCAGGTCCCACGTTAGCCAGATGCACAAGGGGGCGCACACGTCTGGAGTTCGTTTGCAGTGGCTGGAAGCCCTGGCTCGCCCATTCTCTCTCTCTCCCTCTCTGTCTTTCTCTCTGTGTCTGTCACCTTAAGGCCAACATAATACAAAATAGCCATAGAGCATACACAAAATCATGGAAACTAAACAATACACTACTAAATGATGAATGGGTCAATGAAGAAATCAAGAAGGAAATCAAAAAATTCATAGAGTCAGACGATAATGAGAACACAACAAACCAATATCTCTGGGACACAATGAAGGCAGTCCTAAGAAGTAAATTTATAGCTTTAAGTGCCTATATTAAGAAATTAGAAAGGTCACAAGTAAATGGCCTAATGCTTCACCTTAAAGTCTTGGAAAAAGAAGAACAAGGCAAACTAAAAATCAGTAAATGGGAAAAAATAATAAAGATTAGGGCAGAAATTAGTGAAATAGAAACAAACAACAACAACAAAAATGAAACAATCCAAAGAATCAATGAAACAAAGAGTTGGTTCTTTGAAAGGATAAACAAGATTGATAAACCCTTAGCAAATCTGACCAAAAGAGAGAAGAGACACAAATTAATAAAATTAGAGATGAAAAAGGCAACATCACAACAGACACCAGAGAAATTGAAAAAATCATAGGGACATTCTATAAAAACATATACTCTACTAAGTATGAAAATCTGAAAGAAATGGATGATTTCCTTGATTTATATGACATACCTAAATTAAATCAAGATGAAATTAATAGCTTAAATAGACTCCAGACGTGTGGGCCCCTTTGTGCATCTGGCTAACATGGGTACTAGGAAATCGAGCCTCAAACTGGGGTCCTTAGGCTTCACAGGCAAGTGCTTAACCACTAAGCCATCTCTCCAGCCCCCAAGGTTTTTTTTTTTTTTTTTTTTTTAATGTGGTATGGGACTAAATAGAGAATTCTCAAAAGCAGGAATACAGAGGGCATATAAACATCTAAAAAAAGTTATACATCTCTAGCCATCAGGGAATTACAGATTAAAACTATGTTGAGATTCCATCTCACTCCTGTCAGATTGGCTACCATCATGAAAACAAATGACCATAAATGCTGGTGAGGATGTGGAAAAGAGGAATGCTTCTACACTGTTGGTGGGAATGCAAGCTGGTCCAGCCATTGTGAAAATCAGTGTGGAGTTCCTGAGACAGCTAAAAATAGATCTACCATATGACCCAGCTATACCACTCCTAGGCATATATCCTAAGGACTTATCTCACTACCTTAGAGATACATGCACATCCATGTTTATTGCTGCTCTATTCACAATAGCTAGGAAATGGAACCAGCCTAGATGTCCCTCAACTCTGATGAGTGGATAATGAAGATGTGGCACATTTATACAATGGAGTTCTACTCAGTGGTAAAGAAAATTGAAATTGCAAAATTTGCAGGAAATGGATGGGTTTGGAATGGATTGTACTTACTGAGGTAACCCAGTCCCAGAAAGGTAAACATTACATGTTCTCTCTCATGTGTGGTTCTTAGATACAAATGATTGGACTTCTATGTGAGAAGGAATAAAACTCAGTAGCAGAGGCCAGTAAGCTAGAAAGGGAATAGAAAGGGAAGGAGGGGAGCCTTAATAGGATGGTATTGTATATATTTACATATGTAAGTAGAAGAACAGATTAATAGGGATGAAAAGGCCTAAGTGAGGCCAGGGGACGAGATTGAGTAAGGAAAAGTGGAGGGAGGGCTAATCAAAATCTAAGAGGATATAAATAAGTCATATGGAAACCTACTTTTTTGGCCAATGGAACACTCAGAAGCTATAGATTGTTACTAGAAAATTTTCAGTGCCAGGGATGGGATATCCTCCTGTGAGTTGTTGGCTAGGGAGGTCCCTGATGTCCCCCAAACATTACAGGCCATTGCCGAGGCCCTTGGTTTTCCACCAGGAATAGATGGTAAGACCCTATTGCTGAAGACTCCACATACTTGAGCTTCAAGGCCACTGAGAAGTCCTGTTGGAACTGAGCTGAAAATGTCCTCCATGTAGACCAGCTGACAGAAAGCTGGAAAAAGCCACACTACATGCAGTTCAATGGGAGAGAGAGAAATCACTAGTGAAGATACTCACCAGTGGACACTGCAAGCCTTATATTTGGCCAGCCAGGACAAATGAGCCAACGGGTGCAATAGTGGCATGTCTGTTATGGGGGAAACCAACTGCTCTCTAATTTGACTTCAGGCCCACTCCATGGGAGGGAATACATCCCTGATACTGAAAACCTACAACAGGGGTAGTCGTGAGCCCTAGGGGTGTAACGTCTGCTGGTGTCTGCACTTCTTTTAATGTTCATACCGTTATATTAACGTTACCCTCACTTTTGGTTAGAGAAACATCTCTTTTCAGATGGCGGTGACCTTGGGATGCCTCAGAAGGCATCATGGTGCTTAGAAGAAGTGACAGGAGTGCTCAGCACTGAAATTTCTCTATCATATTTTCTAAGGCTCAGGGTCCATTGCAGAAGAGATGATGGAAAGAATGTAAGAGCCAAAGGAAGGGTAGGACTCCTTACAACCTGCTCCTCAGACACAAAATGGCCTGTATATCCATGACCTCACAGTGCTTGAAACCACCTATGCAAGACCATCATAAGAGGAGGAAAAGATGATGACATCAAAATGAAAGAGAGGCCGGGAGTGGTGGCGCACACCTTTAATCCCAGCACTAGGGAGGCAGAGGTAGGAGGATCACTGAGAGTTCAAGGCCACCCTGAGAGTACAGAGTGAATTCCAGGTCAGCCTGAGCTAGAATGAGACCCTACCTCAAAAAAGCAAAAAAAAAAAAAAAAAAAAAAAAAAGAGACTGATTGAGAAGGGGAGGAGATATGATGGAGAGTTGAGTTTCAAAAGGGAAAGTCAGGGGAGTGATGGAATTACCATGGATTATTGTCTACACTTATGGAAGTTGTCTATAAAATAAACAAATAAAAAAGCTGGGCATGGTGGCGCACGCCTTTAATCCCAGCACTCAGGAGTCAGTGGTAGGAGAATTGCCATGAGTTCAAGGCCACCGTGAGACTAGATAGTGAATTCCAGGTCAGCCTGGGCTAGAATGAGACCTCCCTACCTCGAAAACCACCCCCCAACAAAAAAAGAAAAATAGCCAGGCTACAAAGTGAGATCCAGGTCAGACTGGGCTAGAGTGAGACTCTACCTTGAAAAAACTGGGGGAAACAAAAAAAGAAAGAAAGTAGAAGGAAGGAAATAGCATAATGACACACACCTGTATTCTTGGCACTAGGGAGGTAGAGGCAGGAGGATCATTAATTCAAGTTCAAAGCTGGGTGTGGTGGCACATGCCTTTAATCCCAGCACTTGGGAGGTTGAGGATAGCTTTGAGTTCAATGACAGCCTGGGTTACAGAGTGAATTCCAGGTCAATTTGGGGTAGAGGAGACCCTACCTTGAACAAAAAGAAATTCAAGGTCATTCTCTGCTACACTTTGAATTGGAAACAGCCTGAGATGTTACTGTAGCTTAAAAAAATAATAAATAAAGGGCTGGAAGACAGGCGTGGTGGCGCACGCCTTTAATCCCAGCACTTGGGAGGCAGAGGTAGGAGGTTACTGTGAGTTCCAGGCCACCCTGAGACTGCAGAGTGAGTTCCAGGTCAGCCTGGGCTGGAGTGAGACCCTACCTCAAAAAACAAAAAAAAACAAGGGCTGGAGGGATGGCTTAGTGGTAAAGGCGCTTGCCTGCAAAGCCAAAGGACCCAGATTCAATTCCCCAGTACTCACATAAGCCAGATGTACAAGGGGCACATGCATCTGGAGTTTGTTTGCAGTGGCTAGAAGCCCTGGCACACCCATTCTCTTTGTCTATCTCCTCTCTCTCTCTGCTTGCAAATAAATAAATTTAATTTAATTTTAAAATAAAAGCTGCATGTGGTGGTACACCTTCAATCCCAGCACTCAGGAGGGAGTTGTAGGATTGATGTGAGTTCAACACCACCCTGAGACTACGTAATGAATTCTAGGTCAGCCTGGGCTAGAGCAAAACCCTACCTTGAAGAACCAAAAAAAAGAAAAGAAAAGAAAAGAAAATTTACTGGGGGTCAAGCATGGTAGCACATGCATTTAATTCCAGCACTTGGGAAACAGAGGTAAGAGAATCACTTTGAATTTGAGGCCAGGCTGGGGCTACAGAGTGAGTTCCAGGTCAGCCAGGACTAAAGTGACACCCTATCTACAGAGAGAGAGAGAGAGAGAGAGAGAGAGAGAGAGAAAGAGAGAGAGAGAGAGAGGGAGAGAGAGAGGGAAGTTCACTGTACTAGAGACATGTCTTAGTAGTTTAATAGTTAAGGCACTTGCCTGCAAAGCTGAAAGACTAAGGTTCAGTTCCCCAGGACCCATGCAAGCCAAATGCACAAGGTGGTGGCATGCATCTGCAGTTGTTTTGTAGTGGCTGGAGGGCCTGGCTTACCCATTCTTTCTCTCTCACTCAAATAAATTTTTTAAAGTTTACTGTAACTCAGGACTGGGTGTTTTGCCTGCAGCCACCTGAGGCATCTTGTTCACCAAGTCTCTCTTGATTTCATCAAGAGGTCATGTTGAATGACGGGCCCACACCATTCAGGTTTGGGCACAGTATGCCGCTTGCACAATGACCAGATGAACCCATGGTTCCTTTCAGAGAATGTATGCTGTCATTGAGCACCCCGTGACTGTCCTAGCTAGATGACTTCAAGCAGGTTGCTTCATCTCTCATTTCTTTGTAAAGTGGCAATAACCCTTGCTTTTTTGGTGGGGTGGTGGTGGCGGTGGTTTTGAGGTGGGGTCTTGTACTAGCCCAGGCTGACCTGGAATGAGTTCACTCTGTAGTCTGAGAATGGCCTCAAACTCACCTTAATTCCTCCTACCTCTACCTCCCGAGTGTGCTGGGATTAAATGTGTGCACCACCAAACTTGGCCTTGGTTTTCTTTTCTTTCTTTTCTCTTCTTTCTTTCCTTCCTTCTTTCTTTCTTTCTTTCTTTCTTTCTTTCTTTCTTTCTTTCTTTCTTTCTTTCTTTCTTTCTTTCTTTCTTTTTTTTTTTGAGTTAGGGTTTCACTAGTCCAGGCTGACCTGGAATTCACTCTGTAGTCTCAGGGTGGCCTCGAGCTCATGGTGATCCTCCTACCTCTGCCTCCTGAGTGCTGGGATTAAAGGCGTGCGCCACCATGGCTGGTTATTGGTTGTTTTCTTTATTCCTGTTGTTTTAAAGATCTGAATTGTTAGTGTTTTGCTAGTACAATGCCATTCATTTGTTACCTAAAATAATTTGAAATATGAATTATTCAATGTACACTCAAGAGACTGAGGTAGGAAGATTTCAGTGAGTTTAGGCCAGCCTGGTTTACAGAGTGAAATCTTCTCTATAAATAAATAAGCAAATAATATATATATATATATATATATATATATATATATATATATATATATATATATATATATATTGGTATTTCGAGGTAGGGTCTCTAGCTCAGGCTGACCTGGAATTCACTGTGAGTCTTGGGGTGGCCTCGAACTCCTACCTCTGCCTCCCGAGTGCTGGCATTAAAGGCATGCACCACCATGCCTGGTTAATAAATAAATTTTTTAGGGCTGGCTATTCCAATGTGAATATCCCCGGAGGCTGCTCTTCTCTGGGCTCTATCCAAGTGGTATAGGATAGCATATGGCTCTGCCCCATAGTGTACAGTCTCTTTCCACAACATCAGAGATGAAGCCAGACCTTGAGTCTGCACCTGGATATTACTACCGCTTCTCAGAGTCCTGTAGACCATGAGCCAGGAAACAAACCATGCAGGAAATAATGGATAACAAAAGAAGCCAGGTGAGGTGGTACACACCTTTAATCCCAGTGCTTTGGCTGAGATAGGAGGACTGCTGTGAGTTCAAGTCCAGTTTGTAGCTACAGAGTGAGTTTCAGGTTAGCCTAGGCTATCTTAAAAAAACAAACAAACAGGGGCTGGAGAGATGACTTAGCGGTTAAGCGCTTGCCTGTGAAGCCTAAGGACCCCAGTTCGAGGCTCGATTCCCTAGGACCCGCATTAGCCAGATGCACAAGGGGGCACATGCATCTGGAGTTCATTCGCAGTGGCTGGAGGCCCTGGCACATCCATTCTCTCTCTGTATTTCTCTCTCTCTCTCTCTCTGCCTCTTTCTCCCTCTGTCTGACACTCTCAAATAAATAAATAAAAATAAAACAAAATTAAAACAAACAAAGCCGGGCCAGGTGGTGCACGCCTTCAATCCCAGCACTAGGGAGGCAGAGGTAGGAAAATCACCATGAGTTCAAGGCCAGCCTGAGAATATATAGTGAATTCCAGGTCAGCCTGAGTTAGAGTGAAACCCTACCTTGAAAAACAAAACATAATAAAAACCAAACAAAAAAACCCACTGCAAACCCTCAAAATAAAATAATTAACATTTTATTTGCTGCCGTGTGTCCATGTGTATGGGCACACCAGGGTCTCTTGCAGCTCCAAATGAACTACAGATACTTGCAATACTTTTTGGTGTCTAGGTGCTTGACAACTGAACGTGGGCCATTAGGCTTTGCAAGCAAGCACCTTTAACCGCTGAGTCATTTCCCCAGCCCAAGGTCAACAGCATCTTACATTCAGTTTACATAAAAGACGTGCTGCTGACAGCCATGGTGGCACACTCCTGTAATTTTAGCACTTGAGAGGTGGAGGCAGGATTAGGACTTCAAGGTCAGCTGCAGGTAATTTTGTAGGCCAAAATCAGAAATGCCTGAGAAATATTCAGTGAGCTATACTGAAGCACCTGAAGCGTATCCACTGTGGCCATTGGAATGATCCTGAACTTTGGTCGCACATTCATTTATTTGAGACAGAATCTCATATAGGTTAGGCTGGCCTCAAACTCTCCTAAGTAGCCTAGAAAAACCTTGAACTCCTGAGCCTCCTGATTCTACCTCCTGAGTGCTGCATAGGCACACACCATCATGTCCAGTGGTGCTGGTGCTGGGATTGAACCCCAGAAATGCTCTACCTCTGAACCCTATCTCCAGCTGGTTTTTTTTTAATAATTTTTTAAAAAATTATTTATTTATTTATTTGAGAGCGACAGACACCGAGAGAAAGACAGATAGAGGGAGAGAGAGAGAATGGGCGCGCCAGGGCTTCCAGCCTCTGCAAACGAACTCCAGACGCGTGTGCCCCCTTGTGCATCTGGCTAACGTGGGACCTGGGGAACCGAGCCTCGAACCGGGGTCCTTAGGCATCACAGGCAAGCGCTTAACCGCTAAGCCATCTCTCCAGCCCCCACTAGTTGTTTTTTATTTTTATTAAGGTTAGGTCTTGCCGGCCCAGGTTAGCCTCCAAACGTTAATGTTCCTACCTCAGTAGTCTTGAGTGTTAGGATTACAAATGTGCCTCACTATACCACATTTGACTCAATCTTGTCTCTTTCTTTCTTTTTTTCTTTTTTCAAGATATGGTTTCACTCTAGTCCAGGTGACCATGACCTGAAACACACTCGATAGTCCCAGGCTGGCCTCGAACTCACCGTGATCTTCCTACCTTTGCCTCCCGAGTGCTGGGATTAGAGGGTTGTGCCACCATTGTCTTTCTTTCTTTTTTCTTTCTTTCTTTTTTTAATATTATTTAAGCCAGGCATGGTGGTGTACGTCTTTAATCCCAGCACTCGGGAGGCAGAGGTAGGAGGATCATTGTGAGTTCGAGGCCAGCCTGAGACTACATAGTGAATTCCAGGTCAGCCTGGGTTAGAGTGAGACCCTACCACAAAAAATCCAAAAATATATAAAAATCAAATATTTAAAAAAAGTATTTATTTATTTGCAAGCAGCTACAGACAGACAGAGAGAATGGGCACACCATGGCCTCCAGCTGGTGTAAACAAACTCCAGATGCATACGTCATAACCACTGACACATTCTGCAGTCCCCCGCTTTTAAATTTTGTTTTGTTTTGTTTTGTTTGAGATAGGGTCTCGCTCTAGCCCAGGCTGACCTGGGGTTCACTATGTAGTCTCAGGCTGGCCTCGAACTCATGGCGACACTGTTATCTCTGCCTCTCAAGTGCTGGGATTAAAGGAGTGTACCACCATGCCTGGCTCCCTTTTACATATTTCTATTTATGTATGTATTTGCAAGGTAGATAGATAGATAGAGAGAATGTGAGCATCAGGGCCCCCAGCCACTACAAACTCCAGATATATGTGCCACTGTGTATCTAGCTTTATGTGGGTACTGGGGAATTGAACTGGGGGGTTAGGCTTTGCAGGCAAGTGCTTAAACTACTGAGCCATCCGTCCAGATCCTCCACTGTTTTTTTTTTGAGGTAGGGTCTTGATACAGCCCAGACTGACCTGGAATTCACTACATAATCTCAGGCTGGCATCAAACCCACAGCGATCCTCCTACCTCTGTCTCCCAAGTGCTGGAATTAAAGGCATGTGCCACCATGCCCAGCCAAATGAACTCCAGATTCACGTGCCACTTTGTGTATCTGATTTATGTGGGTACTGGAGAATTAAACGTAGTTTCTAGGCTCTGCAGGCAGGTGCCTTAATCACTGAACCATCCCTCCAGCTTCCCTTCCTTCCTTCCCTTCCTTCCTTCCTCTTTATTCCCTTCCTTCCTTCCGTCCCTCCCACTTTCCCTCCCTCCCTCCTTCCCTCTCTCCTTTCTTTCTCTCCTTCCTCCCTCCCTCCCTTCTTTTTCCTCCCTTCCTTCCTTCCTTCCTTCCTTCCTTCCTGCCTGCCTGCCTGCCTGCCTGCCTGCCTGCCTGCCTTCCTTCCTTCCTTCCTTCTTCCTTCCTTTCTATTTCTTTTTGTTTTTGGAGGTAGGGTTTCACTGTAAGCCAGGCTGACCTGAAATTCACTACATAGTTTCAGGTTGGCTTTGAATTCACAGTGATCCTCCTGCCTCTGCTGCAAAGGTGTGCACTGCCACACCTGGATTCTTTCTCTTTTTTGGAGACAAGGTCTCATGTAACTTATAGCTCAGGTTGGTCTCAGGCTATGTAGACAAGGATGGCCTTGAACTCCTGATTCTCCTGTCTCTACCTCTGGTGTTCTGGGATTAGTTGTACATCTCTATTGCCTGGCCTGTCCCAGACTTTTTTTTTTTTTTTGAGAGAGAGAGAGAGAGAGAGAGAGAGAGAGAGAGAGAGAGAGAGAGAGAGAGAGAATTGGCTTGCCAGGGCCTCAGCCTCTGCAATTGGACTCCAGATGCTTGCGCCACCTAGTGGGCATATGCAACCTTGTGCTTGCATCACCTTTGTGTGTCTGGCTAACATGGGATCTGGAGACTTGAACATGGGTCCTTAGGCTTTCGCAGGCAAGTGCCTTAATCATTAAGCTATCTCTTCAGCTCCAGACATTTTTTTCTTAGCCAGTGTGTGTGTATGGGCACCCCAGGATTATTGCTGCTACAAACACCAGACACTTGGGCCATTTTTGTGTACAGCTTAAGTGTGTGGCTTGGGAATTGAACCCAGTCCAGTAGGTTTTGCAAGTAAGCACCTTTAACAGCTGAGCCGTCTCCTGAGCCCCCCACTTTTTAAAAATATTTCATTTGAAATCCCAGCACTTGGGAGGCAGAGGTAGGAGAATTGCTGTGAGTTCAAGGTCACCTTGAAACTACACAGTGAATTCAAGGTCAGTAGGGCTAGAGTGAAACCCTACCTCCATAAGCAAATAATTACAACAAAAAAAAATTCATTTGAAGGCTGGAGAGATGGCTTAGCAGTTACGGCACTTGCTGGTGAAGCCTAAGGACCCGGGTTCAATTCTCCAGTACCCACGTAAAGCTAACAGTGGCACATCCATCTGGAGTTGGTTTGCAGTGGCTGGAGGTCCTGGCGCACCCATTCACACTATGTCTTTCTCTCTCTCTGCCTCTCTTGCATAAATAAATAAATAAATAAGTAAGTAAATTTGAGAGAGAGAGGGAGAGAACTCCAGGCACATGCACACACCATCTTGTGCATCTGGATTTATGTGGGTACTGGGGCATTGAACCTGGGTCCTTGGGCTTTGCAGGCAAGTGCCTTAACCACTAAGGTATTTCTTCAGCTTCCCAAGTCCCCTATTTTTTTTTGAGGTAGGGTCTCACTGTAGCCCAGGCTGCCCTAGAATTCACTATGTAGTCTCAGGTTTCCCACATAACTCACAGTGATCCTCCTAACGGTGCCTCCCAAGTGCTGGGATTAAAGGCGTGTGCCACCACACCCAGCCCCCCCTTTATTTTTTCTGAGTTAGGTTCTCACGATAGCTCAGGCTGACCTGGAATTCACTATGTACTCTCAGGGTGGCCTCGAACTCTTGGCAATCCTCCCACCTCTGCCTCCTGAGTCTGGGATTAAAGGCGTGTGTCACCATGTCTGGTTCCATTTTTTATTTTAGACATCTTCTATAATTATAGACAATAAACCATGATAATTCCCTCCCCCACACTCTTCCCTTCAAAACTCCATTCTCCATCATATCCCCTCCCCCTCTAACCAATCTCTCTTTTGTTTTGATGTCATCATCTTTTCTTTTATTTTGTTGTCATCATCTTTTCTTCCTATTATGATGGCCTTGTGTAGGTAGTGCCAGCCATTGAGAGGTCAAGGATATCCAGGCCATTTTGTGTAAGGAGTCCTACCCTTCCTTTGGCTCTTACATTCTTTCCACCACCTCTTCCACAATGGACCCTGAGCCTTGGAAGGTGTGATAGAGATGTATCAGTGCTGGGCACTCCTCTGTCACTTCTCAGTACTATGGTTCCTTTTGAGTCATTCCAGAGGTCACCACCATCTGAAAAGAGAAGCTTCTCTAACCAAAAGTGAGAGTAGCATTAATATATGGCTATGAATGTTAAGAGAAGTGCTTACCAGACAGTTTAGGGAGTGTAATATATGCATTTAAACCAGACACCAGCAGACATTATACCCTTAGGGCTCATGACTTTCCTTGTCATAGGTTTTCAGTATCAGGGATATATTCCCTCCCATGGAGCTAGCCTCCAGTCCAACTATAGAGCAGTTGTTTTCCCCCGTAACAGACATGCCACTATTATACCTGTTGGCTCATTTGGCCTGGTTTGCAGTGTCCACTGTTGTTTATCTCCACTAATGACTTCTCTATCTCCCATTGAGCAGCATGCAGCATAGTTTTTTTCCAGCTTTATGTCAGCTGGTCTACAGGGAGGAGGTTTTCGGCTCTGATTTAGCAGGACTTCTCAGTGACCTTGCACCGCTGGCATGCGGAGTCTTCAGCAGTAGGGTCTTTCCATCTATTCCTGGTGGGAAGCCAAACGCCTCAGCAATGGCTTGTAATGCTTTGGGGTCATCAGGACCTCCCTGGCCAACAACTCAGTGGAAGGTATCCCATCCTTGACAATGAAATTTTTCTAGTAACAATCTATGGTTTCTGGGTGCACTATTGTCCCAAAATGTAGGTTTCCATATGACTTATTCATACCTTCTTAGGTTTTGATTAACCTTCCCCCTGCCCTTCTTTTACCCAATCCATTCCTCTGACCTCAATTAGGCCTTTCCATCCTTAGTAATCTGTTCTTCTACTTACATATAAATAGTACCATCCCCTTAAGTCCTCCCTTCTCCTTCCTTCTTTATACCTGCTTTCTAGCTTACTGGCCTCTACTTCTGAGTTTTATTCCAACTCACATACAAGTCCAAAAATTTTCAGCTAGGATCCACATATGACAGAGAACATGTGACATTTGGCTTTCTGAGCCTGGGTTACCTCACTAAGTATAATCCTTTCTAGATCCATCCATTTCCCTGAACATTTCATTTTTTTTTTTTTTTTCGAGGTAGGGTCTCACTCTAGCTCAAGCTGACTTGGAATTCACTATGTAGTCTCAGGGTGGCCTTGAACTCATGGTGATCCTCCTACCTTTGCCTCCTGAGTGCTGGGATTAAAGGTGTGCACCACCACGCCTGGCTCATAATTTCATTTTTTTAAAACCACTGAATAGAACTCCATTATATAAATATGCCATATCTTCATTATCCACTCGTTAGTTGAGGGACATCTAGGCTGATTCCATTTCCTAGCTATTGTGAATAGAGCAGCAATAAACATGGTTGAGCAAGTATCTCTAAGGTAGTGAGATGCGTCCTTAGGATATATGTCTAGGAGTGCTATAGCTGGATCATATGGTAGATCTGTTTATAGCTGTCTCAGGAACCTCCACACTGATTTCCACAATGGCTGTGCCAGATTACATCCATACCAACAGTGTAGAAGGATTCTTTTTTCTGCATCCTCGCCAGCATTTGTTGTCATACATTTTCTTCAAAATAGCCATTCTGGGCTAGAGAAGATGGCTTAGCGGTTAAGGCAATCACCTGCAAAGCCAAAGGACTCTGGTTCAATTCCCCAACACCCACATAAGCCAGATGCACAAGGTGGCGCATGCATCTGCAGTTTGTTTGCAATGGCTGGAGGCCCTGGCATGCCCATTCTCTCTCTCTCTCTTCCTCTCAAATAAATAAATAAAAATTTTAAAAAAATAGCCATTCTGACAGGAGTGAGATAGAATCCCAAAGTAGTTTTAAGTTGCATTTTCCTGATGGCTAAGGATGTAGAACATTTTTTAGATGTTTATAAGCCATCTGTATTAAAAAAAAATATTTATTTGAGAGTGACAGAGAGAGAAAGAGGCAAATAGAGAGAGAGGGAGAATGGGTGTGCCAGGGCCTCCAGCCACTGCAAATGAACTCCAGATGTGTGCACCCCCTTGTACATCTGGCTAACGTGGATCCTGGGGAATTGAGCCTTGAACCAGGGTTCTTAGATTTCATTGGCAAGCGCTTAACCGCTAAGCCATCTCTCCAGCCCTATTATTTTCTTTTGAGAAGTCATTGCCTATGCCAATATGTTGAAGTTTCCCTTACTTTTTCTTTTAGCAGTTTCAGAATTTCAGGTCTGGTATTAAAATCTTTGATCCATTTGGACTTCTTATTTATTTATTTATTATTTTTTATTTTTGTCGTCAGTGAATACAGTCATGTTGGTACCATTGTTAGCCTCCTCCCTGTCCTTCCCCCTTCATAGGGACCCTCCTTGTTGGGGTATATGGATCATGCATTGTAGGGTTAGCCTTCAGTTTGGGGTAGGAGGAAATGTCTCTGCGTGTCATAACCCAATGTGTGGCTCTGACATTCTTTCTGGCCCCTGTTCCGCAAATTTCCCTGAGCCATGTTGGGTTCATATTAGGTCTGCTTCAGTGTTGAGATCTTGGGGGCCTCTGTGTTTCTGGATATCTGGTTTGGTAGGAGTTGATTGTTCTCTGTGTCTATCTCCTTCACCATTGTGCTGGTTCCCGGTTCAGCAAGAAAACAGAACTCTTGCATGTTTCCCCAATTATTCTTAGTTTCAGCTGAGGCCCTTTTGAGGTATGATGGGGTGGTTCTCTCCTTAGCATCTGTGTCTATCTAAAAAAGAGAAACAGATTCTCCAACAGAGAGTAAAATTAGCATGAAGGTAATGTGATAAGCATTTAGAGAGAGTTTAATGGAGAATGGGCTCATTTTTGGATATGGTTCTGACTTGTTTCCCAGCTCCAGCTATGGGTTCCATTCCACTGAGCAGATCAGTTAGTCAAATTGAGAGCAGTTGGTTCCCCACTATGGCTATGTGCCACTATTGTACTTGTATGAGTATCACGTCAGGTTGTGGACTTAATTCTTGTTCATGGAGAGAGATAAGGATCAATTTTCATCCATCTATACATAGATATCCAGTTTTCCCAGCACCATTTGTTGAAGAGGCTGTCTTTTCTGCAATGATTTTTTTTGTTTTGTTTTGTTTTTTGCATTTTTGTCAAAGATCAGGTGGCTGTAGCTGCCCGGACTTACACCTGGGTCCTCTATTCTGTTCCATTGATCTACGTGTCTGTTTTTGTACCAGTACCATGCTGTTTTTGTTATGACTCTGCAATATAGGTTAAAATCAGGTATGGTGATATCACTTGCCTTATTTTTGTTGCTCAAAATTGTTTTAGATATTTGAGAGTTTTTGTGCTTCCAAACAAAGTTTTGGATTTCTTTTCTTGTTTTAAATATTTTATCTACTTATTGTTCATTTATTTATTTGAGAGAGGGAGAGAGAGAGAGAGAGAGAGAATGGGTGCACCAGGGCCTCCAGCCAATGCAAATGAACTCCAGATGCCTGCACCCATTTGTGCAGCTGGCTTACGTGGGTCCTGGGGAATTAAACTGGATCCTTTGGCTTTGCAGGTAAGCATCTTAACTGCTAAGCCATTGGATTGTTTTCTTCTATTTCCACAAAGAATGCCATTGGAATTTTGATGGGAATTGCATTAAAGGTATAGAATGCTTTTGGTAAGATTGACATTTTCACAAAATAATTCTCCCAATCCAAGAACATAGGAAGTCATTCTCTTTCCTATTGTCTTCTGCAATTTCTGTCTTGAGTGCTTGAAAGTTTTTATTTTAGAGATCCTTTATTTCCTTGGTTAGGCTTATTCCAAGGTACTTTTTTTTTTTAAAGGCAGTTTTAAATGGAAGTGATTCCATGATTTCATCCTCAACATGTTTGTTGTTAGTATATAGAAAGGCTGTTTATTTTGTATCCTGCTACGTTGCTAAAAGTGTTTATCAACTTTAACAGTTTGCTGGTAGAGTTTTTAGGGTCCTTTATGTATAGAATCATATAATCTGCAAATAATGATAATTTCATCTCTTCCTTTCCAATTTGCATCCCTTTTATGTTTGTCTCTTGCCTTATTGCTATAGCTAGGACTTCCAGTACTATATTAAAGTGGAAACAGTGGACACCCTTGTCTTGTTCCCAATTTTAGTGGAAAAGTTTTTCCCCATTTAGTAATATATTGGCTATAGGTTTGTCATAAACACCTTGATTATGTTGAGATATGTGTCTTCTACTCCCAGTTTCTGTAGGACTTTTATCATGAAGGAATGTTGGATTTTGTCAAATGCCTTTTCTGCAGCTATTGAGATGATCATGTGATTTTTGCCCTTCAGTCCATATATATAGTGTATTACATTTACCAATTTATGTATGTTGAACCATCCCTGCATCTCTGATGGGTGAATTTTTGATATATTCATATATATATATATTTTTTTTTTCTTTTTAAATATATCCTCTGTAGGTTGCCTCTTTGCTCTGTTCATAGTGTCCTTTGCTGCACAAAAGCTTTGTAATTTCATGAGCTCCCAGTGGCTGATTCATGGTTTGATTTCCTGAGCAACTGGGGTTATATTCAGAAAGTCTTTGCTAAGACCAATAGGTTGAAGGGTTTCTCCTACTTTTTCCTCTAGCACCTTCAGAGTTTCAGGTCTGATATTAAGATCTTTGATACATTTAGCCTTAATTCTTTTTTTTTAAATAAAGTTTTTTTTAAAATGATTTATTTATTTATTTGAGAGGGAGGGAGGAAGAGTGATACCACCAGCCTTATTTTTGTTGCTCAATTTTGTTTTATATATTTGAGGTTTTTTGTACTTCCAAATGAATTTTTAGATTTTTTTCTATTTCCATGAAGAATGTCATTGGAATTTTGATGAGAATTGCATTAAATGTATAGATTGCTTTTGATAAGATTGACATTTTCTCTTTCTTTTTCTTCTTGTTGTTATTATTATTATTATTATTATTATTCTTTTGAGGTAGGGTTTCACTCTACTCTAGGATGACCTGGAATTCACTATGTAGTCTCAGGGTGGCCTCGAACTCACCGTGATCCTCCTACCTCTGTCTTTCAAGTGCTGGGATTAAAGGTGTGCACCACTACTCCCAGTTTAAGATTGACATTTTCACAATGTTGATTCTTCCAATCCAAGAATAAGAGATGTCTTTCTGGTTCCTTGTGTCTTCTGCAATTTCTGACTTGAGTATTTGAAAGTTTTCATTGTAGACATCCTTCACTTCCTTGGTTAGGTTTATTCCAAGGCACTTTTTTTTTTGGGTGGGGGATTGTGAATGGAAGTGATTCCATGATTTCATCCTCAGCATGTTTGTTGTTCGCATATAGGAAGGCTACTGTTTTCTGTGCATTTATTTTGTAGCCGTACATGGCTATAAGTGTTTATCAGCTCTAATAATTTGCTGGTAGAGTCTTTAGGGTCCTTTATGTATAGAATCTTATCTGCAAATAATGATAACTTGGTCTCTTCCTTTCCAATTTGTATCCCTTTTATGTGTGTCTCTTGCCTTATTGCTATGGCTATGACTCCCAGTACTATATTAAATAAAAGTGGGGACAGTGGACACCCTTGTCTTGTTCCTGACTTTAGTGGAAAAGCTTCAAGTTGTTTTCCATTTAGTATTATGTTGGCTGTAGGTTTGTCATAAATAGCCTTTATTGTATTGAGATATGTTCCTTCTATTCCCAGTCTCTGTAGGACTTTTACCATGTAAAGATGTTGGATTTTGTCAAATGCTTTTTCTGCATCTAATGAGATGATCATGTGATTTTTGTCCTTCAGATAATTTATATAGTGTATTACATTTATTGATTTGCATATGTTGAACCATCCTGAATCTCTGGGGTAAAGCCTACTTGGTCAGGGTGAATGATCTTTCTGATATAATCTTGTATTCTGTTTGCCAATATTTTGTTCAGAATTTTTACATCTATGCTCATGAGGGAGATTTGTCTGTAATTTACTTTTTTTGTTCTATCTTTGCCTGGTTTTGGTATCAGGGTGATGCTGGCTTCATAGAAGGAGTTTGGTAGGATTTCTTCTTTTTGTTTTATGGAAAAGTATAAGAAGCACTGGTGTTAGTTCTTCCATGAAGGTCTGGTAAAATTCACTAGTGAATCCATCTGTGCCTGGATGTTTTTCTTTTAGTTGGGACATTTTTTTTTTTTTTTATAACTGCTTAGATCTCCATACTTGTTATAGGTCTGTTTAAATGGTTAATCTCATCTTGATTCAATTTTTGGTAGGTCATACAAATCAATGACACCATCCATTTCTTTCAGATTTTCAAACTTAGTGGAATATATATTCTTATAGTATGTCCCTATGATTTTTTGAATTTCTCTGGTATCTGTTGTGATGGTGTCATTTTCATCTCTAATTTTATTAATTTGTGTCTCTTCTCTCTTTCTTTTTTTTTTTTAATTATTTATTTATTTATTTGAGAGCGACAGACACAGAGAGAAAGACAGATAGAGGGAGAGAGAGAGAATGGGTGCGCCAGGGCTTCCAGCCTCTGCAAACGAACTCCAGACGCGTGTGCCCCCTTGTGCATCTGGCTAACGTGGGACCTGGGGAACCAAGCCTCGAACCGGGGTCCTTAGGCTTCACAGGCAAGCGCTTAACCGCTAAGTCATCTCTCCAGCCCTCTTCTCTCTTTCTTTTGGTCAGATTTGTTAAGGGTTTATCAATCTTGTTTATCCTTTCTCTCTTTTTTCTTTTCAAGGTAGGGGCTCACTCTGGCCCAGGCTGACCTGGAATTCACTATGTAGTCTCAGGGTGGCCTTGAACTCACGGCGATCCTCCTACCTCTGCCTCCCAAGTGCCGGGATTAAAGGCGTGCATCACCACACCTGGCTAATGTTAAGATTTTTGCATCTTGAGTTAATTTGATGCTTGGGTTTTCTAATTATCTACAGTGTTCTTAGTCATGTAATCCAAGTTTCTATACCTTCAGGGCAGGAGTTTAAGGTTCCAGGTGCAGCTCTTATACTTCAAGAGAAACAACAGAAGTGACCTTAGGTGTTGAGTTTGCCTGCTATTCAAATAGTCTAGTGAGCTGGGTGGAACAAGTTACTGGCAAATTGTAAAATTCAGCTGAGCAATATACACAGTCAATCCAAACCAGCACAGAGTACTTATATAGTAGTGGGGATTAATACAAAGAACTGCCCCCACCCCCCGTTTCCAATTTTCTAGAAGACCTGAGTCTCTCCTTTACGGTGGTTAATAACATATACCTTCACTTTTTGGTAGAAGAGTATATTTTACTATTTTTCTGTTTCAGGAAAACAGGCCGCTTTGGCATGGTTACTATGCTACCAATTTACCAGGAAGTAACCATCTTTTTAATTGTTCTATTTTATTTATTTATTTGTTTGTTTGTTTATTTATTTAGAAAAGAGATAAAGGAGGCAGAGAAAGGGGGGGGGGAAGGGAGGGAGAGAAAGGCCGAGAGAAAGGGCACACCAGGGCCTCTAACTGCTGTGAACTCCATACTCATGCACTACCTTGTGCATCTGGCTTACATGGGTGCTGGGGAATTGAACCTGGGTCCTTTGGCTTTGCAGGCAAGTGCCTTAACCTCTAAGCCATCTTTCTAGGCCCCCCCTCCCCGTTTTAGAGATTTTTTTTTTTTGTTTTTCAAGGTAGGGTTTCACTCTTAGCTCAAGCTGACCTGGAATTCACTAGGTAGCCTCAGGGTAGTCTTGAACTCATGGTGATCCTCCTACCTCTGCCTCCCAAGTATTGGAATTAAAGGTGTGTTCCATTACACCTGGATAAAGACTTATTTATTTGAGACAGAGATGGGGAGAGAGACAGAGAGAAAGAGTGAGAATGGGCATGCCAGGGCCTCTAGCCATTGCAAAAGAACTCCAGATGCATGTGCCACCATGTGCATCTGGCTCACGTGAGACCTGGAGAATTGAACCTGGGTTCTTAGGCTTTGTAGGCATGTGCCTTAACCATTAAGCCATCTCTCCAGAACTCTAGCCCTTCTTCTTTTTTAAAATATCTTTTAAAACATTTACTTATTTGAGAGAGAAAGAGGCAGATAGAATGGGCTCACCAAGGCCTCCAGCTGCTGCAAACAAATTCCAGATGCATGTACCACCTTTTAACTGCTAAGCAATCTCTTCAGTCCTATTTTGGGTTTCACTGTAGCCCAGTCTGACCTGGAATTAGTCTTAGGGTGGCCTTGAACTCATGGTCATCCTCATACCTCCATCTTCTGAGTGCTGGGATTAAAGGCATATGCCATCACATCCAGCTGTATTCTATTATTTATTATTTTATTTAGTAATTATTATTATTATTTTTTTTTGAGGTAGGGTCTCACTCTAGCCCAGGCTGACCTGGAATTCATTATGTATTCTCCTATGTAGTCTCAGGGTGGCCTTGAACTCATGGCAATCCTCCTACCTGCCTATGAGTGCTGGGATGAAAGGCGTGTGCCACCACACCCAGCTCTATTTGATTTTTTGAGGCAAAGTCTCACTTTGGAGCCCAGGCTGTCCTGAACTCATTACATATACCAGGCTGGCCTTGAACTCTTGGTGATCCACCTGCTTCAGCTTCCCCAGTGCTGGGATTATAGGTGTGAGCCAATGTACCTGGCTGCTGGTTTTAAAGCTTTATGCGTTTTTGGACCAACCCCAGATGGAACCAGGGCATGCTTTATATGAATGGATTGCCCTGATGTGGTGCTCAGCAGCATGCAAGAGAAATGTGCTCCAAAGGAAGGAAACTACGTAATCTATAAAGCCCTATTAATATATATAACTACGTAATCTATAAAACTCTATTAATATATATAACTAAGACAAGAAGCTTGGCTACAGAGTCTCATGTAAAACCTCAGTAATTTGATTTAACACTGACACAGAATTTTTGCCCTATAAATGATTGTTGAAATAACACAGGACTCCAACAAAAATGCAGCTTTCTTATATTAAAAAGTGTTGCAATAATTTGCCAAGATTTTATAATTTGGAAAAGGTATGACTTTCCTTATCTATGTATTTCCAAATGTCTTCATGATGTAGAATGCTACATGGTAGGGTGACTATTTAGCTGGAAAATATGACCTATATGTAGACTACAGTCTATAGTCTTTTTTTTTGTTTGTTTGTTTGTTTTATGAGATAGGGTCTCACTCTAGCCCAGGCTGACCTGGAATTCACTCTGTATTCTCAGGGTGGCCTCAAACTCATGGTGATCCTCCTACTTCTGCCTCCCGAGTGCTGCGATTAAAGGTATGCGCCACCACGCCCAGCATTTTTTTTTTTTTTTTTTGAGGTAGGGTCTCACTCTAGTCCAGGCTAACCTGGAATTCCCTGTGCAATCTCAGGGTGGCCTCGAACTCATGGCGATCCTCCTACCTCTGCCTCTCCAGTGCTGGGATTAAAGGCGTGCGCCACCATGCCCGGCTTGGACTATACTCTTGATTTACCCAAAGAATCAGTTGTTCATGACTTTCAGTGTTATACATATGTCTACCTCATAAAACTGCCATGTGACTCTCACACTTCTATAATTACTATAGCACAGGAGGTTAGGTTATTTGGATGCAAATGATAGACCACAGAAATCTTGTTTGTTTCGAGGTAGGGTATTGCTCTAGCCCAGGCTGATCGGGAATTCACTATGTCACTGGCCTTGAACTCACAGCGATCCTCCTACCTCAGCCTCCCAAGTGCTAGGATTAAAGGCGTGTGCCACCATGTCTGGCATGTGAAGCCCAGGCTGGCCTTGATCTCCTGATTCTCCTACCTCTATGTCTTCACCAATTTCCTACTAGCATGCACCACCACAACTGGCTACAATTGTTTTTCTCGTTTCTTTTTTCTCCTTTCCTTTCTTTTTTCTAAAATTTTTTTGTTTTATTTTTATTTATTTATTTGAGAGTGAATGAGAGAGAGAGAGAGAAAGGAGCAGAGGAAAGAGAGAGAGAGAATGGGCACACCAGGGCCTCCAGCCACTGCAAACGAACTCCAGATGCCTGCGCCCCCTTGTGCATCTGGCTAACGTGGGTCCTGGGGAATCAAGCCTCAAACTGGCGTCCTTAGGCTTCACCAGCAAACCCTTAACCACTAAACCACTTCTCCAGCCCATCTCCTTTCCTTTCCTTTCTCCTTCTTTTTTTCTTCTCTTCCCTTTTCTTTGTTTCTTCCTTCTTTTCTTTCTTTCTTTCTCTCTCTCTCTTTTTTTTTTTTTTCTGTTTTTTTCAAGGTAGGATTTCATTCTAGCCCAGGCTGACCTGGAATTCACTATGGGGTCTCAGGGTGGCCTTGAACTCTCACCATGATCCTCCTACCTCTGCCTCCTGAGTGCTGGGATTAAAGGCGTGCGCCACCATGCCCGGCTTTTTTTTTTTTTTTTTGTGGCAGTCTCACCCTAGCTCAGATTGACCTGGAACTCTCAGCAACCCTTCTATCTCAGCTTCTTGAATACAGGTGTAAATTGGCATACCTTCTTTTAGAAGGTCACTTGGGACTGGGGAGATGGCTCAGTGGTTAAAGGCACTTGTTTACAAAGCCTGCTGGCCTGGGTTCAACTCCCCTGCATTCACATAAAGCCAGATGACAAAGTGATGTGTGTAGTTAGAATTCATTTGCAGGGAAGAGAGGCTCCAGAGTGCATTCTCTCTCTATTCACAAATTAATAAAAACAGGGGATGGGGAGATGGTTCAGTGGTTAAGGCGCTTGCCTGCAAAGCATAATGACCTGAGTTTGATTCTCCAGCACCTGCATAAAGCCTGATGCAAAAAGCGGTGCATGTATGTGGAGTTTGTTTGCAGTGGCTAGAGGCCCTGGTGTGCCCATTCTCCCTCCCTCTCCTTGCAAATAAACAAACAAATATTAAAAAAAAAAAAACAAACCCAAAACAGAAGGCAACTGGGATGCTAGCCATGTAGCTGAGTAGGGGAACAACTGGCTGGCATCCCCAGTGAGGGCCTAGGGGAGGGGCTTTGCAGGCAAGTGCGTTCACTGCTGAGGCATTTCTCCAGCCCCATTTTATGTTTATTTTACAAGGTTTAATATGCCGAGCACAGTGGTACTTTCCTTTAATTCCAACACCTGGGAAGCGGAGGTAGGAGGGTCACTGTGGCAGCGGCTAGAGGCCCTGACGCGACCATTCTCTCTATCTCCCTCTCTCTGTAAATAAATAAATATAAAAAAAATCCAGGCTACTCGGGGCTACAGGCAAGACCAGGTCTCTAAACAAGCACACAAAACAGAAACGTCTGTGAGTGATGCTCAGGCCTCTGAGGAGGAGGCACCTTGTAGCTGGTGCACAGACTTCTGCAGACAGCTCCAGGCATCCCAGGCTGCATGTGCTGCCAAACATTTGCTTTTGCTTAAGTAATACAGACAATTCCTGGAAACCTGGAAGGATATCTGCCCTCCCTCTGTCCATCCTCCAAGATCTCTTTAAGTGTTTTCTGTCAGAAGCAAGCCAGCTGGCAAGACAGACAGACCTTCAACTGTGGGATTGTGAAATTGCCTTGGCTGTGTCTTTGACCTTGAACAGCTTTGAGCACTCGCGCAGTGTAAATGGGATATTGGAATCCCTTGACACAAAGCGTCATCTCCGCTCATCTCCCTGTCATCCTGTAGTTGCTTGAGATGAAGCAATCTTGGAAGCCAGGACCTTGACATCTACACAAAGGGTGGATTAGACTATTTCTCCATTGCTTTTATCCCTTCCTCTTCCATTGTCTTCTCCCTTCCATGAGAAATTCTAGACAGACACTCTACCACTGAGCCAAGCCCCCAGCCCCCAGCCCCTCACTGGGGGATTCTAGGCAGGGGCTCTACCACTGAGCCACGCCCCCAGCCCCTCACTGGGGGATTCTAGGCAGGAGCTCTGCCACTGAGCCACGCCCCCAGCCCCTCACTGGGGATTCTAGGCAGGAGCTCCACCACTGAGCCACGCCCCCAGCCCCTCACTGGGGGATTCTAGGCAGGAGCTCCACCACTGAGCCACGCCCCCAGCCCCTCACTGGGGATTCTAGGCAGGAGCTCTACCACCGAGCCACGCCCCCAGCCCCTCACTGGGGGATTCTAGGCAAGAGCTCTACCACTGAGCCACGCCCCCAGCCCCTCACTGGGGGATTCTAGGCAGGAGCTCTACCACTGAGCCACGCCCCCAGCCCCTCACTGGGGGATTCTAGGCAGGAGCTCCACCACTGAGCCACGCCCCCAGCCCCTCACTGGGGGATTCTAGGCAGGAGCTCTACCACTGAGCCACACCCCCAGCCCCTCACTGGGGGATTCTAGGCAGGAGCTCCACCACTGAGCCACGCCCCCAGCCCCTCACTGGGGGATTCTAGGCAGGAGCTCTACCACTGAGCCACGCCCCCAGCCCCTCACTGGAGGATTCTGACCAAGTACTGTATTGCTGAGTTACACTTCCCCCCTACCCCCCAGAGAGTCTCACTGTAGCACAAACTGACTTAGAATTCACTATATAGTCTCAGGATGGCCTCAAATTCATGGTGATCCTCTTGCCTCTGCCTCCCCAGTGATGGGATTAAAGGGTGCACCACCACACCTTGCCTAAGTCATACCTCTTTTTTTAAAAAAAAAAATTTGGTGAGTGCGTGAAGGAGGGAGGAAGAGGCAGATAGAGATAATGGGTGCACTAGGGCCTCCAGCCATTACAAATTCCAGACACATATGCCACCATATGCATCTGGCTTATGTGGGTTTTGGGGACTCAAACATGGGCCCTTAGGATTTGCAGGTAAGTGCCTTAACTGCTAAGTCATCTCTCCAGTCCTCATACCTCTTTTTAAAAATACTCATTTGAGAGAGAGAGAGAAAGGGAGGGAGACAGGGAGGGAGGGAGAGAGGGAGGAGAGAGAGAGAGGAAAAGAGAAAGGGAGGGAGGGGGAGAGAGAGAGGAGGAGAACGAGGGCTTTATAGCCATTGCAAATGAGGTCCACATGCAGGCACAACTTTGTACATCTGACCCTATGTGGGTACTAGGGAAGTAAAGAATTGAACCTGGGCCAGCAGGTTTTGTAAGCAAGCAAGTACCTTTAACTGATAAGCCACCTCTCCAGCTCCATATCTCTTTTAGATTTTTTTTGTTTTCCTTTTTCTTTTTCCTGTCTTTCTCTCTCTCTTTCTTTCTTTCTTTCTTCCTTTCTTTCTTTCTTTTTTTTTTTTTTTTGAGGTAGGGAGTCTCACTCTAGCCCAGGCTGACCTGGAATTCACTATGTAGCCTCAGGCTGGCCTCAAACTCACAGCGATCCTCCTACCTTGGTCTCCCAGTGTTGGGATTAAAGTCATGTGCCAGCCACCATGCCTGGCAGAGTTAGAGAAAGAATGGACGCACCAGGGCCTCTAACCACTGCAAACTCCAGACACACGTGCCACTTTGTTCATCTGGCTTTACAGGGGTGCTGGGGAATTGAACTCAGGTCGTTAAGTCTTTATGGGCAAGCGCCGTAAGTGCTGAGCTGCCTCTCCAGCCTGCTTTGTTCTATTTTGATGCAAGGTCACACTATCTTGGGGGTGACAGTCCCGAACCACCAGGCCTACCCTGTACTAAGTCTGATTGCTGTGGCTTAGCAGTCAAGGCACTTGCCTACAGAGCCGAAGGATCCAGGTTTGATTCCCCAGTACCCACATAAAGCCAGATACACAGGGGTGGGGTGGGGTTGCATGTGTCTGGAGTTTGTTTGCATTGGCTAGAGGCCCTGGTGCGCCCATTCTCTCTATTTGCCTCTTTCTCTCATATAAATGAATAAAATATTTAAAAAGAATTGGGCTGGAGGGATGACTTAGTGGTTAATGCGCCTGCCTGTGAAACCTAAGGACCCAGGTTTTCACCATGACCCATGTAAGCCAGACGCAAAGGGTGGCACATGTGTCTAGAGTTAGTTTGCAGTGGCTGGAGGCTCGGGAGTGCCAGTCTCTCTCTGCCTCTTTCTCTCTCTGAAATACAATAGAAGAAGAGAATACCAGAAGTCTTTTTATTTTTATTTTTATTTTTTGTCTCTTTAAGAAATATTTTATTTATTTATTTATTTATTTGAGAGACAGAGAAAGATGGAGAGGGAGAGGACATGCCAGGGCTTCTAGCCACTGCAAGTGAACTCCAGATGCATGTGCCCCCTTGTGCATCTAGCTTATGTGGGTCCTGGGGAATTGAGCCTCGGTCCTTAGGCTTCACAGGCAGGCACCTTAACTGCTAAGCCACCTTTCCAGCCCCCATTTGTCTCTTTAATTGCTATACTGAGGATGGGTGGCCAAGCTAGCTTGTTGGGGATGCCCCAGAAGTCTTTTTAAAGTTATTTATTTGACACAGACAAGCACAGAAAGAAGCAGATAAAGTGAGAATGGGCACATTTAGGGCCTCCAGCCACTGCAAACAAACTCCAGATGAATGTGCCCCTTGTGGGTCCTGGGGAATCGAGCCTCAAACCGAGGTCCTTGAGCCTCACAGGCAAGCGTTTAACTGCTAAGCCATCTCTCCATCCCCCAGAAGTCTTTTTAAAAGCAAGCAAGCAAGCAAACAAACAAAAAAGAATTTACAAGGTCAGATTTAGTTTGGGGCTGCATATTAGCTCAGGTCATGGACAAGGAGGAGAGGTTTGATGGTGATTATTAACTGGTTATCAGCTACTGTTATCTACTGTCTCACCGCTTCTAAAGGAAATTACAGGTGAGCTACTTGGTGTGGTCACAGTCAGGGTTGACCTCAAGGTACTGTCACCTGCCTGGCAGGTTGGGACCTCTAGGAAGTCTACTTTTCCCTTCAGTTGTATGACTTAAATATTTTACTTATCTGTCCATCTGAGAGGGAGAGAGAGAGAGAGAAAGGGAGAGTGGGTGTGTCATGGCCTCCTAGCCACAGCATAAGCACTCCAGATGCATATGCCACTCTGTGCATCTAGTTTTACATGGGTACCAGGGAACCGAACCCGGGTCTTTTGTCTCTGCGGTAAGTGCCTTAACCGTTAAGCCATCTCTCCGGTCCTGCCTTGTGTAATTTTTTTTTTGTTTGTTTTGTTTTTCGAGGTAGTGTCTCACTCTAGCCCAGGCTGACCTGCAATTCACTATGGAGTCTCTGGGTGGCCTCGAACTCACAGCGATCCTCCTACCTCTGCCTCCCGAGTGCTGGGACTAAAGGCGTGTGCCACCACGCCCGGCTTTGTGTAATGTTTTTAAAATTACTTTTTGCATGTATGTGTATGAGGAGTCCAGGGTCTCTCCATGCAATCAAGTACCCATCTGTCTTTACATGGGTGGCTGGGGAACTGAACCCAGGCCAGTAAGCTTTGTAGGCAGGAACCTTTATACACTGAGCCATCTCCTCAGCCCCAACCTTTTGTGTAATACTTCTTAGTGTGTGTGTAGTACATGTGGTGTGTTGCATGTATAGTGATGCAAGTGTGTGCAGATGTGCATGCCCTGTGCACACATGTGGGAAGGACAGTGTAGAACACTGGGTGTCCTCCTCTATTGCTCTTCCATGTTGTTTCTTTTCTTTTTCTTGGTTTTTCGAGGCAGGGTCTCACTCTAGCCCAGGCTGACCTGGAACCATGTTGCTTCTTTGAGACAGTCTTTCACTGAACCTGAAGCTGTGCACGCCTTTAGTCCCAGCACTCAGGAGGCAGAGGTAGGAGGATCGCTGTGAGTTTGAGGCCACCCTGAGACTACCGAGTGAATTCCAGGTCAGCCTGGGCTAGAGTGAGGCCCTACCTCGAAAACAAAAACAAAAACCCTAAAACAAATAGAACTGGGGTTACAGGCATGTGTGGCCACATCCAGCTTTTGTCATGCATGCCGGGGAACTGAACTCACGTCCTCATGCTTGTACAGCAAGCACACTTACCTGCTGAGCCATCTCCCTATACCCCCTCCCTGTTTTCTTTTAATATATATTTTATTTATTTGAGAGAGAGAGGGAGGGAGGGAGAATGGGTGCATCAGGGCCTCCAGCCACTGAAAAGGAACTCCAGATGCATGTGCTCCCTTGTGCATCTGGCTAACGTGGGTCCAGGAGAATCGAACTGGGATCCTTTGGCTTTGTTGGCAAACGCCTTAACTGCTAAGCCATCTCTCCAGTCCCCTCCCTGTTTTGTTTTTTTTTTTTCTTTTCACAATTTTTATTAACATTTTCCATGATTATAAAAAATATCCCATGGTAATACCCCCACTTTCCCCTTTGAAATTCCATTCTCCATCATATTACCTCTCCATCTCAATCATTGTACTTACATATATACAATATCAACCTATTAAATACCCTCCTCCCTTCCTTTCTCTTCCCTGTATGTCTCCTTTTTAACTTGCCTCTGCTACTAAGTATTTTCCTTCTCACGCAGAAGCCCAATCATCTGTAGCTAGGATCCACATATGAGAGAGAACATGTGGCGCTTGGCTTTCTGGGCCTGGGTTACCTCACTTAGTATAATCCTTTCCAGATCCATCCATTTTTCTGCAAATTTCATAACTTCATTTTTCTTTACTGCTGAGTAGAACTCCATTGTATAAATGTGCCACCCTCCCTGTTTTTTGAGGTGGGTCTCATTCTAGTCCCAGCTGGCCTTGAACTTACAGTGATCCTCTTACCTCTGTCTCCCAAATGCTTGGATTAAAGGCACGTACCACCGCACATGTCTCGTTAAAAAAAAATTTTTTTTTTTGAGGTAGGGTCTCAATCTAGCTCAGGCTGACCTGGAATTCACTATGCAGTCTCAGGGTGGCCTCAAACTCACTGTGATCCCCCTACCTCTCCCTCCCGAGTGCTGGGATTAAAGGCGTGCGCCACCATGCCCGGCTTAAATTTTTTTTTTTTTTTGAGGCAGGATATTACTGTATCTTAGACTGACCTGGAACTCACTCTATAGCCCAGGATGGCCTTGAACTCATATGCAGCCAAAATTATAGGTGTACATCATGGCTGGTTTTTTTTTGTGCTTTTTAAAAAATATTTTATGTATTTATTTTGAGAGAGAAAGAAGCAGATAGGGAAAGAGAATGGGCACGCCAGGGCCTCTAGCCACTGCAAACAAACTCCAGACACATGTGCCACCTTGTGCATCTGAACCACGTGGGTACTGGGGAATCAAACCCGGGTCCTTAGGCTTTGCAGACGAATGCCTTAACTGCTAAGCCATCTCTCCAGCATTTTTTTTTTTTTTTTTTTTTTGAGGTAGGTTCTCACTGTAGGCCAGGCTGACCTGGAATTCACAAAGAAGTCTCAGCCTGGCCTGGACTCACAGAGATCCTACCTCTGCCTCCCGAGTGCTGGGATTCAAGGCGTGTGCCCCCTGCCTGGCTATGCCTGGGTTTGTGTGGCTGCTAGGAGTTGAATTCGGATCCTCATGTTTCCCAGCAAGCACTTCACCACTCACCATTTCAAACACCTCCCAAGCGCTCTGAAAGTCCCCCCCCCCCATAGGATTTTGCAATGCAGCCCAGAATTGCCTGAAAATTACAGCGATCCTTCTGCTTCAGCCTCTTGAAGTCTGGAATTACAGGTGATGTGCCACCGTGTCCAGGTCTAACTCAGGTCTGTTCTTATCCTAGCTGGACTATTTCCACTCCACATCAACTGGGGTGCACTCGGGCCCCCTGCCTGGCCCTTCTCTTTTTTTATGACTTAGTTGTTAAGGCGCTTGCCTGCAAAGCCAAAGAACCTCGGTTTGATTTCCCAGGACCCACATAAGCCAGATGTACAAGGTGGCGCATGCATCTGGAGTTTGTTTGCAGTGGCTGGAAGCCCTGGCATATCCATTTTCTCTCTCTCTGCCTCTTTCCCTCTCTCAAATAAATAAATAAATAAATAAAAATAAAATATTAAAAAAGTTATTTTAAGCCAGGCATGGTGGTGCACGCCTTTAATCCCAGCACTTGGGAGGCAGAGGTAGGAGGGTGGCAGTGAGTTTGAGGCCATCCTGAGACTCCGTAGTGAATTCCAGGTCAGCCTGGGCTACAGCATGACCCAACCTGGGAAAACAAAAACAAAAACGAAATTAATTCAAATTAGAGACAGACATAGAGAATGAGCACACAAGAGCCTCTAGCTACAGCAAACGGCCTGCAGATGCATGCGGCCCTTTATGCACCTGGCTTTACGTGGCTACTGGAGAATCAAACTCAAATCATTAGGCTCTGCAGGCAAACACCTTAACTGCTGAGCCATCTCTCCAGTCTTCCTCCTGTATATTGTCTGTCCTCATGAAGCATTTAATTCCTGTCACCTTGAATCTTCCCTTGGAGCCCCCGGGCGCGCACCATACCACAGAGCCTGCACGGTGAGCACAGAATTAATTTATTGTTCTGAGTGTGAGTTCTGGTCCTTCAATATCAGCCTTGCTGGGCGGAGGCAAGTGTGTCCCGCCTAACCTCGGTCAGTTGTGGTCCCACAGAGGGGCCTGCTTGGATTTTTTTACGGGTTCAAAGTGCACTGAGAGAGATCTTCACAGTTTTAATACGTCCTGGATGCTCAACTGAGGCAAAATGACAAAATGGCCCTCCCAACCCCCACCCGCCAAAAAAAAAAAAAAAAAAACCCACCAACAACAAAAAAACAAAAAACAAAACCAAACAACAAAAACAACCCGAACCCCCCCCACCACCCCCAGCTGCTGCTGCTACAGCCATATGAAAAAATAATACAAACTCTTCTTAAAAAATAGATTACACAGAAAGAATGCAGAGGCCAGAGGCACAAGAGGGAGGAGAGGACGCCGAGATGAACCTGGGGCTGCCGGGGAACTGGTGGGTACCTGGCTCACCCTCGGCACAGCATGGGGCACGTGGCCAGCTCCTCCAAGTCAGCCCCATGCCTCCTCCTCCTCTTCCTCGAGGGACCCCTGTCCACCCTGAGGCCTGGTACCTGCTTCTCACTAAAGTGGCTTTGATCGAGAAATGAAAAAGACCCCAAAGCAAGAGCGAGAGTTGGGGCTGGGCCGGTGGAGTCGGCTCTCTTTCTGCTCTGGGGTTCGGACCATCTGATACCTGCTATTCGTACGCCCCCCCCCCCCACTCCCCCGGGGAGGCTGATGGAGCCCCAGATTTACTGTTTGGCTCCTGAGAATGTATTCTCTCTCTCTCTTGGCACACACCGTCCTCCGTGCCTGGCTATCACATGACCTTCCCAGCCCAGCCTCGCCCGTGTGTGTGGGCACCGCGGGCAGGCGCAGTGTGCGGACGGCTGGGGGCAGTGCATGGAATGGGCTCAGCTCCCCGATCCTCCAGCTCATGCAAGGACAAGTGTGGGGGGTGGCCCCACCGAGATGGAGGTAAGGCAGGGCAATGGAACAATGGGCGTGTGGCCTGGGGCTGGAGGCAGAGACCACGGTGGCATGGTGAGTGAGGGGAGAAGGCCTGGCTCACAGGGGGAAGGGCCTGGGCACCCCCGTCTCAACTGAGACGACTCCACGCTGAGCCACCTCGTGCAGAGGAAACTTGTGAGGGTAGATTCTCTGGAGATGGGGTCAGGGTTGGATGGGAGGGCCAGGCTCAGTCGGGGACCTCGGGGTGGGCAGGCAGTCCACTCTCGCCCCGCCGGTAAGTCTCCCAGAAGCCCCTGTCCAGTTGTTCCAGCTGTGGGCCCAGTGGTAGGTGGCCGGCCAAGTGCATGCGGAGGGTCTCCAGCCACTGCTCCAGTTTCACAAAGGAGGGCCTGAGGTGACAGATGGGTGGGCGGTGGGTCTGGCTCTCCTTGAATCCACCCCTAAGGTACCTGAGCATTGCACGAACCCCCCCCCCCCACCCGCAACTCACCTCTTCTCAGGGTCCAGGTCACAGCAACGCACAGTGATGGGGAAGAAGCTTGGGGGGCAGTTTGGTGGACAGTAGCGGTCCAGGAAACCACGCACATTGAGGCCAAAGTCCATAGTGCGGGGCAGGTAGTCGGGGTCTGCGTTCACCCGCCCGATGATCTGTCCAGCACAAAGCTTGGCAGTTAATCTGGGGCCTTGTGGCCTGGGGGATCTGGGTATCATATCCTTGGGGGTAGGTGGGGGAGAGGGCAGGTCACAGAAGGCACTGACCATACTACCCATCTGTGACCAGGCAATCCCCCCAACTCCTGCTCTGGGAAGCACTGGTCCCAGGAGCCTCCCTGGCTGGCAGTCCCTATGGAGGTCCAGGGTGGAGTTGGGGAGCAGGAGGAGGAGGAGAGAGGTGCCTGACAGTCCCCGATGCCCTTGCTTCCCACATGACCTACCTCACACAAGACGATGCCAAAGGAAAACACGTCCACCTTCTCGTCATAGCTGCGGCCTGGAGGGAGACCAAGCGTGAGGAGGGCGAGGGGGACAGGGACACGCAGGTGGGATCAGGAACAGATGACAGGGACTTTCAGGCCTGGCCCCCATCTCCGCTAGGTTCCTACGAGCCCTTGGGAGTGCTTGCAGGTAGTGACAACTGATCTGAACAAGGGGCTCTAGGCTCTGCGGGGTGACTCTGGACAAGTCAGTCATGCTGTAAGCCCCCCCCCCCCAAAAAAAAGCCAGCGACATCTAATCCCTGGAATTTATGAATGTTACTAAATTGGAGAAAAGATCTCAGGGTGGAGTGTGATGGGAAGGCACTGAGTTTAATCCTGAACACCATACAAAAGACAAAAGGAAGTTTAAAAAAAAATTTTTTTTTTTTGAGGTAGTGTTTCACTCTAGCCCAGGCTGATCTGGAATTTACTATGTAGTTTTAGGGTGGCTTGGAACTCCTCACAGGGAGCCTCCTACCTCTGCCTCCAGGGTCCTGGGATTAAAGGCTTGCACCATCACACCTGGCTATAAACACACTTCTAAAAACAATTTTGTAGCCGGGCGTGGTGGCGCATGCCTTTAATCCCAGCACTCTGGAGGCAGAGGATCGCCGTGAGTTCTAGGCCACCCTGAGACTCCATAGTGAATTCCAGGTCAGCCTGGGCTAGAGTGAGACGCTACCTAGAAAAATAATAAAAAAAAAAAACCCAAAAAACAAAAAACAATTTTGTGTGTGTGTGTGCGCGTGTGTATGAGTGATGTTTTTGTGTGTGTGCTGGTGTGCGTGCATGTGGAGGCCAGAGGTTGCCATTGGGCGTCTTCCTCAGTTGCTCCCCACCTAATTCTTTAAAAATGTTTTCATTTTTGTATTTTTATTATTTATTTCTAAGCTGGCACAGATAGATAAAAAAGATAGAAGGAGGGAGTATATAGGCCGGATGTGGTGAGGCACGCCTTTAATCTCAGCACTAGGGAGGCAGAGTTAGGAGGATCGTTGTAAATTTGAGGCCAGCTTGAGACTACATAGTGAATTCCAGGTCAGCCCGGGTTATAGCAAGACCCTACCTCAAAAAATAAGCTGGGCGTGGGCTGGAGAGATGGCTTAGCGGTTAAGCACTTGCCTGTGAAGCCTAAGGACCCCGGTTCGAGGCTTGGTTGCCCAGGTCCCACGTTAGCCAGATGCACAAGGGGGCGCACGCGCCTGGAGTTTGTTTGCAGTGGCTGGAGGCCCTGGTGTGCCCATTCTCTCTCTTTCCCTCTATCTGTCTTTCTCTCTATGTCTGTCGCTCTCAAATAAATAAATAAAAAATGATCAAAAAAATATTAAAAAAAAATAAGCTGGGCGTGGTGGTGCATGCCTTTAATCCCAGTACTTGGGAGGCAGAGGTAGGAGGATCACCGTCAGTTGGAAGCCACCCTGAGACTACATAATGAATTTCAGGTCAGCCTGGGCTAGAGTGAGACCCTACTTCAAAAAGCAAAACAAACAAACAAACAAAAATAAAAATAAATAAAAGAAATAAACAAACAGTTCTACTGTAGAGGCTAGAGGCCTTCGTGTGCCAATTCTCTCTCATTTATAAAAAAAAAAAAAGATATGATGGAGAATGGAATGTCAAAGGGGAAAGTGTGGGGGGGGGAGGGAGGAGGGTATTACCATGGGATTTTTTTTATAATCATGGAAAATATTAATAAAAATTAAATTAAAAAAAGAAGAAGAAGAGGGGCTGGAGAGATGGCTTAGCAGTTAAGTCACATGCCTGCAAAGGCTAAGGACCCAGGTTCAATTCTCCAGGTCCCATGCAAGCCAGATAGATGCACATGGTGGTTGCATGCATCTGAAGTTGGTTTGCAGTGGCTAGAGGTCCTGGTGCGCCTATTCTCTATCTCTTAAAAAAAAAAAAAAAAGGGCTGGAGAGATGGCTTAGCGGTTGAGCGCTTGCCTGTGAAGCCTAAGAACCCCGGTTCGAGGCTCGGTTCCCCAGGTCCCACGTTAGCCAGATGCACAAGGGGGCGCACGCGTCTGGACTTCGTTTGCAGAGGCTGGAAGCCCTGGCGTGCCCATTCTCTCTCTCCCTCTATCTGCCTTTCTCTCTGTGTCTGTCTATCTCAAATAAATTAAAAAAATAAAATAAAAATAAATAAAAAAAAAAAAAAGAGGAGGAGGAGGAGCACTAGTAATAGCTGATACAGGGGCTGAGGAGATGCTCAGAGGTTAAATTTGCCGGCCTGAATTTTATTCCCCAGCCCCCATATAAAGCCAGATACAAAGTGATATACTTGGCTGGTGTTTGTTTGCAAGCACAAGAGACTCTGGTTCCCGCATGCAAATGAAGAAATCAATCAATAAACAGAAGTTAAAAAATAAAGAGGTGACTATGTTACTTGGTGGGGGGTAACAAGGGGTGGAGTGGCATGAAGAGGCTGGGGTGTGGGGTGGCGTGCCTCTTCCTGGGGCCCCCGGGGGTAACTCCCGAGGGCACGTGGCTGGCCCAGCCACCCACTCACCGTTGATCATCTCAGGGGCCATCCAGTAGGGGTTGCCCACCACGGTGTAGCGCTTCTTGCGGTCGGGCTTCTTGAGGCTCCGCACGTCTTCTGACTGAGTCTTCTCATCTACCATGAGCCGTGCCAGCCCGAAGTCGGCCACTACCACGTTCTTGTTCTGGCAATTCCATGACGCACGGTTAGCACTGAGACCTGGGGCTAGCTCTGTCTGCTCCAAGCTGGGGCACCCCTGCTTCCCCTCCGGCCCACAGTGGACCAGAGAACACACCAGCCATCAAGGAACTGCAGGGAGCGGAGCCACGCCCTCTGTCCCCAATGCTCCCTGCTGTTGGCTAAAAGTGCCACTGTGGGGCCTGGGGGTGTGGTGCAACAGCAGAACACTTGCTTAACAAGACCAAAAAGACAAAATTAAGGCCTGGTGTGGTGGCCCATGCTTGTAATTCTAGCCTTCAGGACAGAGGAAGGAGAATTAGTCCTGGGTCAGCCTGGACTACACAGCTCTAAACCCCTACTTAAAAAAAAAATTATATATATATACATATATATATACATAGATAGATAGATAGATAGATAGATAGAGAGATAGATAATTGTTGCTTTTTTTTTTTAGGTAGGGTTTTACTGTAGCCCAGACTGACCTGGAATTCACTATCTAATCTCAGGGTGGCATTGAACTCACAGCAATCCTCCTACCTCTGCCTCCCAAGTACTGGGATTAAAGGCATGCACCACTGTGCCTAGCTTTTTTTTGTTTAAATTTTTTATTTATTTATTTGAAAGTGACAGACACAGAGAGAAAGACAGATAGAGGGAGAGAGAGAGAATGGGCGCGCCAGGGCTTCCAGCCTCTGCAAACGAACTCCAGACGCGTGTGCCCCCTTGTGCATCTGGCTAACGTGGGACCTGGGGAACCGAGCCTCGAACCGGGGTCCTTAGGCTTCACAGGCAAGCGCTTAACCGCTAAGCCATCTCTCCAGCCCTTTTTTTTTTTTTTTTGACAGAAAGGGGGAGAGAGGGAGAGAGAGAACGGGCACATCAGGACTTTCGGCCACTGTAAACGAACTCCAGATGCATGCGCCCTCTTGTGCATCTGGCTAACATGGGTCCTGGGGAATCAAACCTGAGTCCTTTGGCTTTGCAGACAAATACCTTAACCACTAAGCCATCCCTCCAGCCCTAAGCCTTTACTTTTTGAGAAACAGTCCTATGTAGATTAAAAAAAAAAAAGTGGCCTAACGGGTTTGAGGATATAGCTAGCCGCAGATCTCTTCAGGTGACCTCCTCACCGTGGCTATGGTAAGTTCTTGCCTTTGGAGTGACCCTTGCCTCCTCTCTTTCTTTGGGCCACTTCTCAATGCTTATGTATAGTGCCCGACCCTGCAGCTGCAAACAGGGTGCAGGTCACCAGGACCCCACACATCAAGCTCAAGCAGGCTGTGTACTAGCTTAAGGGCTACTGGCTGCTGTCACACCAATGCCCAGTGCTTTGTCCTTGTCCTTCACCTCCCAGGATGCCCCTGCCCAGGTTTTCTTGTCTTGCTAGAGAAGCCTAGCACTTAGCCTTGCTTCTGTCCAGCACCCTAGGACTCTGAACCTCTAATAAAAGTAAAAGGGCTGTGTGTCCTGGCTTAGGATGTCAGCTCTGTCACTAACAAGCTAGGTGGTCTTAAAGAACTTTCTTCTTTTCCCCCACTGGTATTGGTGGTGACTGAATTCAGAGGCAACATGGTAGGAAAGTGCTCTACCACTGAGCCACACCCCAGCCCCTCACTGGGGATTCTAGGCAGGAGTTCTACCATTGAGCCACACCCCCAGCCCCTCACTGGGGGATTCTAGGCAGGAGCTCTACCACTGAGCCACACCCCAGCCCCTCACTGGGGGATTCAAGGCAGGAGCTCTACCACTGAGCCACACCCCCAGCCCCTCACTGGGGGATTCTAGGCAGGAGCTCTACCACTGAGCCACGGCCCCAGCCCCTCACTGGGGATTCTAGGCAGGAGCTCTGCAACTGAGCCATGCCCCCAACCCCTCACTGGGGGATTCTAGGGAGGTGCTCTACCACTGAGCCACGCCCCCAGCCCCTCACTAGGGGATTCTAGACAGGAGCTCTACCACTGAGCCACGCCCCAGCCCCTCACTGGGGGATTCTAGACAGGAGCTCTACCACTGAGCCACACCCCAGCCCCTCACTGGGGGATTCTAGACAGGAGCTCTACCACTGAGCCACACCCCAGCCCCTCACTAGGGGATTCTAGACAGGAGCTCTACCACTGAGCCACGCCCCCAGCCTCTCACTGGGGGATTCTAGACAGGAGCTCTACCACTGAGCCACGCCCCCAGCCCCTCACTGGGGGTTCTAGGCAGGTGCTCTACCACTGAGCATGCCCCTAGCCACTCACTGGGGGAGTCTAGGCAGGAGCTCTACCACTGAGCCATATCCCCAGCCCCTCACTGGGGGATTCTAGGCAGGAGCTCTACCACTGAGCCACGCCCCCAGCCCCTCACTGGGGGATTCTAGACAGGGGCTCTACCACTGAGCCACACCCCCAGCCCCTCATTGGGGGATTCTAGGCAGGAGCTCTACCACTGAGCCACGCCCCCAGCCCCTCACTGGGGATTCTAGGCAGGAGCTCTACCACTGAGCCATTCCCCCAGCCCCTCACTGGGGTATGCTAGACAGGAGCTCTACCACTGAGCCACACCCCCAGCCCCTCACTGGGGGATGATAGGCAGGAGCTCTACCACTGAGCCACACCCCAGCCCCTCACTGGGGGATTCTAGGCAGGTGCTCTACCACTGAGCCACGCCCCCAGCCCCTCACTGGCAATTCTGGTCAAATCAGTGCTCTAAGTTTGAATTACATCCCAGCTGTAAGCCTCTATATTTCGAGACACAGTCCTTTGTAGCTCAAGCTGGTCTTAAATTTGCTATGTAGTGTAAGATGATCTTGAACTCCCGATGCTCCTGCCTCCACCTCCCGACTGCAGAGATCACAGGCAATGCCACCATGCCCGGCTTATATAGCAGAGATGAGGACAGAACCCAAGGTTTCTTGCATGCTAGGCAAGCACTCTCCCAACTGAGCTACATCCTTCACCCCATCCTCTCACCTCTGTACTTTGCATTTGGAGACAAAGTACCCAGGCTGGCCTTGAACTTACTTTGTGGACCAGGCAGGCCTTGAACTTGTGGTTCTACTGCCTCAGCCTCTGAGTAGCTCTGATGACAGACCTGTACCACTGGGCCTCGGTGAGTTTGGCAGCGAAACAAGGAGCCTGCTTCCTTGCTCCTCCGCACTGTGTGGAGCCCCAGGGGGCCCCTCAACAATTAAGTTGCAGACCCCCCCCCCGAGGCTGCTTGTCTCTACCTGCCCTGCTTTCACAGAAATGCATCCTGCCAGGAGGCCTGCCCTGATGACCCTATCCGTATGGCGATGCCCCCGTTGTAAGTCATACCTCTTTAGCCAGTGGTCCCTGTGGTGTGGCTGTCCTCCGTAAACCCCTTCCCGTCACTTTCTCAACACTGACTTACCGAGCTACTGCTGGTTTGGAGGGCAGGCTGTTGCCATGCTGGGAGTGGCAGAACCTGGATGGCACACCAGGTCTGCTTTCTGCCTCCTGCCCTGGGGCTACTTCGCCACAGGCTGCTGCCCTGCCCTCCGATGGCAGGGAAATCCTTAGGCAAGGAGTACACAGCAGGTGCTGTTGCCCCACAGCCACGGCCGCTTCACCGCCCCGTCCTCCACCGGCGCCTTGCTTACCTCGCGTACCAGGCAGTTGTGAGAGTTGAGGTCTCGGTGGATGATGTTCATGGAATGGAGGTAGGCCTGGAAAACCGAGGAAGGGAGGTCAGCAGATCCCCCCTCTCCCCGGCCCCCTCCGCCCCTGCTGCAGCCCTGACTGTCCCCCTCCCCCTCCCCCCCATCAGGCCAGTGAGAGATTCTAGGCAAGGGCTCTACTACTGAGTGACCCCTGAGGCCTCTCTCTGGAGTACTACAGATCGATACAGCCTCACCCCAGTTTCCCTGTGGTTGCAGGTTAGTGGCAAGTAACTTACCATGCCTGATGCGATGTCCTTTGCAAAGCTAACCCTCTGGCTCCATGGGTACTGGCTGTCCTGGGGACACAGAGGAGTGTCTGGGTTGGAGCCCAGCACGGACTTTAGGGATGGTGACAAATGGGAGCCATGGGCACGAGTGGTGGTAGGTCTGTTGTTGCCTCCCCTTTCTCCTCCTCCTCCCCGTCTTTTTTGTGGGGTGTATGTGTGTTTTTGAGGGTTAGGTAGGGTCTCACTCTAGCCCAGGCTGACCTGGAACTCACTCTGTAGTCCTTAGGCTGGCCTTGAACTCACCGTGATCCTCCTACCCCTGCCTCCCGAGTGCTGGGATTAAAGGCGTGTGCCAACCACACCTGTATTTGTTTTTCTTTTTCTTTTTTAATATTTTATTTATTTACAAGCAGAGAGATAGAGGCACATGTATCTGGAGTTCATTTGCAGCAGCTGGAGAGCCTTGCGTGCCCATTCTCTCTCTCCCCCTCTCTTTCAAATAAATATATCAAAATCAAAATAAATATTAACAAATATTTAATTATAGTAATGTTGTATTAACCTACACAATTCTCCTGCATACTTTTTTTTTTTTTTTTTTTTGAGGTAGAGTCTCACTCTAGCCCAGGCTGACCTGGAACTCACTATGTAGTCTCAGGGTGGCCTCAAACTCATGGTGATCCTCCTACCTGTGCCTCCTGAATGCTGGGATTAAAGGTGTGAATCACCATGCTTGACTTCTATTTATTTTTATCTACCACTTCTTTTTAAAAAAAAAATATCTGGGCTGGAGAGATGGCTTAGCGGTTAAGCACTTGCCTGTGAAGCCTAAGGACCCCGGTTCGAAGCCTAAGGACCCCGGTTCGAGGCTCGGTTCCCCAGGTCCCACGTTAGCCAGATGCACAAGGGGGCGCACGCGTCTGGAGTTCGTTTGCAGTGGCTGGAAGCCCTGGCTCGCCCATTCTGTCTCTCCCTCTATCTGTCTTTCTGTCACTCTCAAATAAATAAATAAATAAATAAATTGAACAAAAAATATACTAAAAAAAAATCAATCAATCAATCAATCAACCAATCAATCAATCGTCTATCCATCATTTGCATGTGTGTGTATGTGCACACCTGGGTCTCTTGCTGCTCCAAGTGAATACCAGATGTTTGAACCACTTTTTGCATCTGGTACAGGGAATTGAACCCAAGTCATCATGTTTAGCAAGCAAGTACTTTTAACCAGTAAGCCACCTCCCTACCCCTTTTTTTGTGGCTTGTTGAGATAGAAGCCCGTGCTGGGCTGGAACTCATGATCCTCATGCCTCAGTCTCCCGCATGCTGGGATCACGGGAGTGCATGTGACAGCACACCTTGCTTCCATAGGCTTTACGTCATTTCCAGATGACATTATCTAATACAGCGCAAAGGCCGCGCAAACGGTGGTTATGCCGCAGTAGTCAGGGCCTAATGGCGGGGGAAAATATCTGCACAAGTTTGTAAACACGAAACTGTTTTCATCCTGGCTGTGTTCAGTCTGGGATGGTTGAATGTGAAGATGCTGGATCAGGGGACATGGAGGGCTGACTGTATGTTCTACAGAACCCCTGTCCTTCCGTGTTGTATTTATTTTTTAAAATATATTTTTATTTATTTGAGAAAGAAAGAGGCAGAGAGAGAAGGGCGCATCAGGGCCTCCAGCCACTGCAAACGAAGTGCCGATGTGTGCGACCCCTTGTGCATCTGGCTTACGTGGGTCCTGGGGAATTGAACCAGGATTCTTTGGCTTTGTAGGCAAACGCCTTAACCGCTAAGCCATCTCTCCAGCCCTTATTTATTTATTTACTTTTGGTTGAGACAGGGTCTCTAACCCAGGCTGTCCTTAAGCCGGGGATAACCCTGAATTTATGTTCCTCCTGCCTCCACCTCTCTGATGCTGGCATTACAGGTGTGTGCATCACCACACTTGGCATTTTACATGGGTGCCAGGGAGGCCAACTCAGGTTCTCACGCTTGGACAGCAAGTGTCTCCCACTGTGCCACCCCCGCGCTCGTGTGTGTGTGTGTGTGTGTGTGTGTGTGTGTGTGAGAGAGAGAGAGAGAGAGAGAGAGAGAGAGAGAGACAGTCTCAAGAATGTCAGACCGACCTCAAACTGACTATGTAGCTGAGGCTAGCCTTGAACTTCTGATCCTCTTGCTGTCACCAAATGTGGATTACAAGTGTGCACTATGTCTTCTAGCTCTTTTTTTTTTTTCCCTAAAGTTGGATTTACAGGGCTGCCGGGATGGCTGAGCCGTTAAGGTGTTTGCTGCGAAGCCAAAGGATCCAGGTTTGATTCCCCAGGACTCACGTTAGCCAGCTGCACAAGGGGGCTCACGCATCTGGAGTTCATCTGCAGTGGCTGGAGGCCCTGGTGTGCCTATTGTCTCTCTCTCTCTCCCTCATCCTCTGTCAAATAAATAAATAAAATATTTAAAAAAATAAAAAAGGCTGGATTTGCAGTTTCAGACAAATCACCAAAGACAGGTCTGAGTTGCTTGGAATGTGTTAAGTGGTGAAAACGGTTTAGCTCTACTATAGCAAATCACAGGCCCAACCATGGGTTGGTCATGGGGACACCTGCCTCTTAGAGTTTCTGCGTAGCATACGTGTTGTAGGCTCCGGCTGCTTGGAGGTGACAAAGAGCTCAGTAGGCAGGTGACTGGAATAGCTGCCAGATGCCCTTAGAGAAACTGCCACCCTCCATGACGCTTAGCTTGTACATGCTCTTGGCCACTTCTCGAAGCTAGGAGCATGCTTATAATCCCAACACTTGGGAGGGTGAGGTAGGAGGATAGCAAGGTTCAAAGCCAGCCTAGTATCCAGAATGAGACCCTATTTCACAAAACACCATAACCAGCGCCTGGGGCGATGAAGACTAAAATTTCAATTCCTACCACCCATGCACAAGCCTGGTGGGTGTGGAGGCCCACCCATAATCCTGGGAGGCAGAGATGGGGAATCTTTTTTTTTCTAAATTTTTATTAACATTTTCCATGATTATAAAAAATATCCCATGGTAATACCCTCCTTTCCCCCACTTTCCCCTTTGAAACTCCATTCTCCATCATATTCGAGATGAGGAATCTTGAGGCAAGCTGGCTAGCTAAACTAACCAGCTGGTGAACTCTGGCTTCAAGTGAGAGACCCTACCTGTATAAATAAAGTGGAAAGAGGGCTGGAGAAATGGCTTAGCAGTTAAGGTGCTTTCCTGAGAAGCCTAAGGACCCAGGTTCGATTCCCCAGTACCCACATAAGCCAGATGCACAAGTTGGTACATGCATCTGGAGTTCCTTTGCAGTGGCTGGAGCCCCTGGCACACCCATTCTCTCTTTCTCTCTCTCCCTCAAATGAATAAATAAAACAATTTGAAAATAAAAAATGGAAAGAAATCAAAGACTTCTGCCCTCTAAATGCACATGCAACGTGTGTGCCCACACACATGCAAACACACATATACATACACATGCACATCACATACAAAACAAAACAAAACAAAACAGCCCAGGTGTGGTGGCACACACCTTTAGGAGGATTGTGTGACTTCAAGGCTAGTCTGAGACTACTTAGTGAATTCCAGGTCAGCCTGGACTAGAGTGAGACCTTATCTCGAGGAAGAAAAATAAAAAGAAAAGAACTGCTGGGCGTGGTGGCGCACGCCTTTAATCCCAGCACTCGGGAGGCAGAACTAGGAGGATCCCCATGAGTTCGAGGCCACCCTGAGCCTATATAGTGAATTCCAGGTCAGCCTGGGCTAGAGTGAGACCCTACCTCGAAACACCAAAACAAACAAAACAAAGAACACACCCCTGGCGGTTTGGATGTCAATCGTCCCCCACAGCCTCCAGTGTCTGTGATGAAGCCTCCCATTTACTCCCTAGCTGGTGCAGCCCTTGGGAGGTGCAGTCTTGCTGGAGCGACTTGTGTCACTGGGGTGGGGCCTTGGGGTTTAATCAGTTCAGCCCACTTGCTGGTGGTGGCTGGCTCAGACTAGTTCCTTCCTGCTGCTGTGACCAGATGTGAGCCCTGCTGTTGGCTCTGTCATGCCTTCCCCCCATGATGAAACCTCCCCTCACACGGAGAGCCCAAGTAAACCCTTTTCCTCCCTCAGGGCAGGTGCTTCGTCCCAGTAACAAGAAGGTTAACTGCTGCAGTACCAAGACCATTATTAACGCAGGCTTAGGAGGATGTTGGAGAGCCCTGTGGCCAGTCCCCACTGAACAAAGAAACCGATGCCCTGAGAGGGAGCTGCCTTGCGCGGGCCACACGGTGGGAGGGGTGCAATGGTGGATGTGGGCTGTTCCAGGCACAAATCATGCATTTTTTTTCTTTTTTTTCGAGGTAGGGTCTCACTCTAGCCCAGGCTGACCTGGAATTCACTATGGAGTCTCAGGGTGGCCTCGAACTCACGGCAATCTGCCTACTTCTGCCTCCCGAGTGCTGGGATTAAAGGTGTGTGCCACCACACCCGGCCAAATCATGCTTTCTTTAAAAACCAACAACAACTACTTTTTTTTTTTTTTTTTTTTTTTTTTTTTTTAATTTGGGAGAGAAAGACAGAATTGGCACCCCAGGGCCTCGGCCACTGCAATCAAATGCACCACCTACTGGGCATGTGCGACTTTGTGCTTGCCTCACCTTTGTGTGTCCAGCTAATGTGAGAACTGCAGAGTAGAAATGAGTCCTTAGGTTCTGCAGGCAAGTGACTTAACTGCTAGGCCATCTCTCCAGCCCCTCAAGATTTTTTAAAAATTTATTTTACGATTTATTTTAAATATTTTATTTATTTGCAAGAGGTGGGGGGGGGAGAGAGAGAGATAAGGAGGGAGGGAGAGAAAGAAAGAGAGAGAATGGGTGCACCAGGGCCTCTAGCCATTGCCAACAAACTCCAGATGAGTGTGCCATTTTATGCACCTGGCTTTATGTGGATACTGGGGAATCAAACCTGGGTCCTTAGGCTTTGTGGCCAAGTGCTTAACTGCTGAGCCATCTCTCCAGCCCCTACTTTATGTTTTGTTTTTTTTTTTTTTTTGAGGTAGGATCTCACTCTAGCCTCCAGGCCAACCTGGATCTCACTCTGTAGTCCCAGGCTGGCCTGGAACTCAAAGCAATCCTTGTACCTCTGCCTCCCAAGAGTCAGGATGTGTGCCATCAAGCCTGGAAATTTTTTTTTAATTTTTATTTATTTGAGAGAAGGAGAAAGAGAGGAAGATACAGAGAGAGAGAAAATGGGAGCACCAGGGCCTGCAGCTACTGCAAACAAATTCCAGATGCATGAGCCACCTTTTGCATCTGGCTCACGTGGTCACTGGGGAATCAAACCTAGGTCCTTAGGCTTCTCAGGTAAATAAATGCCTTAGTCACTAAACCATCACTCCAGTGCCAAAATTATTTATTTACTTATTTTTACTTTTTTGTTTTTTTGAGGTAGGGTCTCAATCTAGCTCAGGTTGACCTGGAATTCACTATGTAGTCCCAGGGTGGCCTCGAACTCATGGCGATCCTCCTACCTCTGCCTCCCAAGTGCCGGGATTAAAGGTATGTGCCACCACACCAGGCCAGCCAAAATTTTTTATATTTGAGACAAGATCTTGCTATGTAGCTGTGGCTGGCCTGAAACCCCTGATCTTCCTGCCTCCACCTCCCAAATGCTGGCATTACAGACGTTTGTTCGTCACCAGGTTGGCCTCAAACTTGCTTTGTATGAGGGTGACCTTGAACTTCCAATCCTTCTGACTCCTCCTCCCAAATGCTGGGGTGACTGGGGCACACTTCCATTCCTGCTATATCTGGCACTGGGGACTGGAACCTAGAGGTTTCCTGCATGCCAGGAAAACGCTCTACCCACCGAGCTGTGTGCCAGTCCCACTCACCATGCCCTTGATGATGCCCCGTAGGGTGCCGCCCTTGATGTACTCTGTGATGAAGTTCAGCCGCTTGTCCTTGTATAGCACCCCGATGAATTTGAGCACGTTGGGGTGCTCCAGGCACCGCATGACTTTCACCTGGAGGGACAGACACATGCGGGCCTGCACTTCCTGCCCCCGCTGTCCTAAGAGCGGGGGCCTCCGCCTCCCCCAGCTCAGGCTGACTGCTGCAACTCAGGGACTTTTTATTTTAATTTATTTATTTGCAAGCAGATTGGGGGGGGGTGAGGAAAGAGGGAAGGAGGATGGGAAGGAGGGAGAATGGGCACACTAGGGCCTCTAGATGCTGCAAGCAAACTCCAGATGCACGTGCCAGCCTGCACATCTGGCTCTATGTGGGTACTGGGGAATTGAACCTAGGTCATTAGGCTTCGCAGGCCAGCACCTTAACCACTGAAGCCATCTCTCTAGCCCCAGATTGATGTTTATTATTATTATTATTATTATTAGTTAGTACACAATGTATACAGTCATGTTGGTACCATCGTTAGCCTCCTCCCTGTCCTCTCCTCCTGATTTTTTTTTTTTTTTGGTTTTTTGAGGTAGTGTCTCACCCTAGCTCAGGCTGACCTGGAATTCACTACGTGGTTTCAGGCTGGCCTTGACCTCACAGCAATCCTCCTACCTCTGTCTCCTGAGTGCTGGGATTAAAAGTATGTGCCACCACCTGGCTCAGTATTTTTTTTTTAAAGATTTATTTACTTATTTATTTATTTAATTATTAGAGACAGAGTGAGAATATGCGTGCCAGGGCCTCCAGCCACTGCAAATGAACTCCAGATGCGTGCGCCACCTTGTGCATCTGGCTTATGTGGGACCTGGAGAATTGAACCTGGGTCCTTAGGTTTCGTAGGCAAACGCCTTAACCACTGAGCCATCTCTCCAGCTCTTGATTGATGTATTTGTGAGACAAGAACTTGTAGCCCAGGATACTTTTAAACTTGCTATGTAGCCAAAGATGACCTTGAACTCCCGCTCCACCTGCCTCCACCTCCCAAGCGCCGCGATGGCAGGTGTGTGTACATGGTGTCCAGATGATGCGGTGCTGGGGGCGGAACCCAGGGCTTCCTGTGCGCTAGGCAGGCCCTCTACCCGCCCAGCCGCTTTCCCAGTCCGTGGCTTTTGTATCTTTGCTCAGGCTGCTCCCACTTCCAATGATACTGGACCCCTGTTGTCCTTCAGGCAGACCCCTTCCCTTTCAACATGTGGCTTGAGGTTCACATCCTCCTGGAACAACCCTCTGTCACCCCTCCTCAATGGAGAAGTAGGCGGGGACCTGCATATCTAGTCCACAGGCCTCTGATGGCTCCTCCCCACTGACCTCCTTGAGGAATGTCCTCTGGGTCTCCTCATCGAAGCGGATGAGTTCCTTCATCACCATCACCTCGCCTGTTTCTCGATGCGTCACCTACATTGGGAACAAGGAGAGGCACAAAGACTCAGGGCAAGGCCTGGCATGGTGGCACATGCCTGTAATTCCAGCTACTTGGGAGGGTGAAGTATAGAGGGATCTCAAGTTCAAGGTCAGTCTGGGCTACATAGTAAGAAACTAGCCTGGGGGCTGGAGGGATGGCTTAACGGTTAAGGCGTTTGCTTGCAAAGCCAAAGGACCCAGGTTCAATTCCCCAGAACCCACGTTAGCCAGCTGCACAAGGGGGTGCATGTGTCTGAAGGCCCTGGCATGCCCATTCTCTCTCTCTCTCTTTCCCTCTTCCAACCTCCCCCTACCTTTCTCTGTTGAACAAATAAATAAAAATAAAATATATATATATATAAAAAAACTAGCCTGACTAAGCAGACAAGACAAAGCCAGACAGGGTGGCATGTGTCTGTAATCTTAGCATCTGGGAGGTGGAGGCAGGAGGAGAATCAGGAGTTCAAGACCAGCCTTGGCTACATAATGAGTTTGAGGCCAGCATATATACTACATGAGAATTTGTCTCGATAAAACAAATAAGGGGTGCTGGTGGCGAGAGATCAGATCCCCAGCCGCCGGCGCCCACATAAGCACAGGGTGGGCACAGAGGCCACCTGTAATACTAGCTCAACAGAGGTGGAGATGGGGTCAGCGAGGCGCTAGCTGGAGTAGATGAGCTGGTGAATACAAGTAACAGACCCTGCCTCGGCAAATAAAGTGGGACACGGTCGAGGAAGACCCCGATGTCAGCCTCTGGTCTCCACAAGCTCACACGCTACACATGCGCACACAAAATAAAAATGTTAAAAGCAAAAAAAAAACCCCAAAACATTCCGAGTCTACCTGTGGAAGTGTTAGTTCCCTCACTGGTTCAGGGAGACCACAGTGAAGGCTGGAACGTGGCTAGAGATCCTCTACAATGGACTTCCAGGAGGCAGGGCTCAGAGAAGGGGAGTCAGCCTGCCCTCACCCCAGAGCCTTGTACCTTGATGGCCTGGCCGAAGCAGCCTTTGCCCAACACCTCCCCGTGGATGAGATCCGACGGCCGGAAGATGCGGTGTGGCCGGCAGACGACACGGAGGGATTCGGACCGACCGAGGTCCTTGCGCTGCGATGCTGGGGAGGCCAGAGAGCCGGCACCGGGAGACGCGTCGATGCTGCTACTCCTCCTGGGAAGACACGGGAGCCGGGCTATCCGTCTGGCGCCCCGCCCTCTACTTCCTCCTGACTTCTGGTCCCATATACACACATCCGCCTATGGAGCCCAACCCCCGTTCTGGTACCACAGCCCAGCGTCCTGTGGTGGTCCCAAACCTGCCTTCTCCTCTGCAGGTGCCCATGGCCTCCTCTGCCTGGTGGCCCAGGGTCACATGTTTTGTCTCTATGCTCTGAGATACCCGTCACACAGCCTCCTCACTTGTGACCAGAGCTTCCAATGAATACTAAGAAATTACGTGCCATTAACAGCACCACCTAGAAGTAGAAGGAGGTGGTCACCTAAGAAAGTATCCCGCCAAAAGGCTTCCCCAAGCATCCCGAGCAGATCCCGCTGTACGGAGGGAAGGCAAGGACCAGGCTACCCCTGGTTGGTTCCTTGTGCCCCTCCTACTACGTTTGCAGGTTCAAGGATAGGGGAGCCTTGGTATCTGCTGCCTGGACCACTACAGTAGTCCACTAGCCACCTTCTGCTCTGGGATATCCATTAAGTCCAGGACATCTATTAAGTCCTTCCCATTTGGCGGATACACATGTGACAGACAGGCCTTTGCTGTGATACCCCTGCAAGGGGACCTGCCTGCCAGGCACACACCTCATTGTCCTGGAATTAGCCTCTGCCTCAAGGCCCACCCTCCCAAGCCCCCGATGCTCTCATCATGCTGGGCTGGTCACTGACTGCTCCCTGAAGCTGAGGTCCTGGTCAGCCTTAAAGTCTCTGGCACCTGCACCTCTATGCTGGTAGATGGTCCTGGGTCCTAGTTCCCCAAACCTTGGCACCAGAGACAATGTCTGCAAGAGTCAAATATCAGGGACTGGGGCTGGAGGGATGGCTTAGTGGTTAAGGCATTTGTCTGCAAAGCCGAAGGACCCAGGTTCGATTCCCCAGAACCCATATTAGCCAGATGCATAAGGGGGCACACACATCTGGAGTTCGTTTGCAGTGGCTGGAATCCCTGGAGCACCCATTTTCTCTCTCTCTCTTTCTCTGTCAAATAAATAAATAAAAAAATAAAAATAAACTATTAAAAAAATATATCAGGACTGGAGCCGGGTGTGGTAGCACACACCTTTAATCCCAGCACTTGGGAGGCAGAGGTAGGAGGATTACTGTAAGTTCAAGGCCACCCTGAGACTACATAGTGAATTCCAGATCAGCCTGGGCTAAAGTGAAACCCTACCTTGAAAAACAAAACAAAACAAAATATCAGGGACTAGAGAGATGGTTCAACACTTAGGCACTTGCTTGCAAAACCTAATGGCCTGGGTTCAATTCCCCAGTACTCATGTAAAGCCAGATGCACAAAGTGGTACATGTATCTGGAGTTCGTGTGCAGTGGCAAGAGGCTCTGGTGTATTCATTCTCTCTGTTTGCAAATAAATAAAAAATTTTTTTTTAGGGTTGGGGAGATGGCTTAGCAGTAAGGCACTTGCATGCAAAGCCAAAGGACTTGGTTCAATTCCCCAGGACCTACATAAGCCAGATGCACAAGGGGGCGCACGCGTCTGGAGTTCATCTGCAGTGGCTGGAGGCCCTGGAGTGCCCATTCTCTCTCTGCTTCTCTCTCTCAAATAAATAAATTAATTAAATTAAATAAAAAGTTTTTTTAAATATGTATTTTTAAGCTGGGCATGGTGGCACATGCCTTTAATCCCAGTACTTTGGAGACAGAGGTAGGAAGAGGATTGCCTTGAGTTGGGGGCCATCCTGAGACTACATAGTGAATTCAGGTCAGCCTGAGTTACAGTGAGACCCTACTTCAAAAAAACAAAAAATATTCATGCAAGAGGGGGCAGAAAGATTGTTAGAGCCACAAGTTGGGACATTATGCACAGAGACATTGCCTCTTCCCCATTAACTGATCGTTATCCCCACAATGCATGATCCACAATCCCAATGGGGATAACTGGCAATCCCAACGAGGACGGTACCAACATCTGCTGTTTACACACCGAGTATGTACATTTCTAATAAAGCAAAGAAAAAAAAACACAAAAAACTATATATACACACATACATATAGATATACACATATATTTTTATATACATATGTATATTTTTAAAAAGTCAAATATCAGGGCTGGAGAGATGGTTTAGCAGTTAAGGTGCTTCCCCGCGAAGCCTAAGGACCCAGGTTTGATTCCCCAGATCCAGCATAAGCCATATGCACAAGGTGACACATACATCTAGAGTTTGTTTGCAGTGGCTAGAGGCTCCAGTGTGCCCATTCTCTCTCTCTACTCTCTAATAAAAAATATTTTTAGGGCTGGAGAGATGGCTTAGTGGTTAAGCGCTTGCCTGTGAAGCCTAAGGACCCCAGTTCGAGGCTCGATTCCCCAGGACCCACATTAGCCAGATGCACAAGGGGGTGCACGCGTCTGGAGTTCGTTTGCAGAGGCTGGAAGCCCTGGCGCGCCCATTCTCTCTCTCTCCCTCTATCTGTCTTTCTCTCTGTGTCTGTCGCTCTCAAATAAATAAATAAATAGGTAATTAAAAAAAAAAAAAGGTGTGTGCCACCATGCCACGACAGGCAGGTTTATTTAAAAAAAAAAAAAAAATTTTTAAAGCCGGGCATGGTGGCGCATGCCTTTAATCCCAGCACTTGGGAGGCAGAGGTAGGAGGATTGCAGGGAGTTCAAGGCCACCCTGAGATTACATAGTTAATTCCAGGTCAGCCTGGGCTACAGTGAGACCCCACCCCAAAAAATATAGTTTTATCTATATCTATATCTACATATATATATATATTTTTTATATGAATATATCAGGTGACTTACAAGACAGGTTTCTGCCGGGCAGAGGTGCCAGGCTGGCCACCAGGAGTGTGTATTGGGGAACTCAGCGGGCTGGGATCGGACGCTGGCCCAGGGCCCAGCAAGTCATGAGGGTCGTGTTCGAGGGTCAGCTGGAGCAGACGGCTAGTCTCCTGGATCAAGAGGTCGATCTGGCGGAATTAAGGTAGGCTTGTGAGTCTACCTTGGTGGCAGTGGAGTGGGGACCCAGGTGGGACAGCTCTACCTCCATTAATTCCCACCCCACTCCTCAGCCTTCACTCCCAACCTCATCCAACGGAACATTCTGGATGGGCGTGCCGTTGATTTCCAAGATGCGGTCTCCCACGTGTATGGAATTCTTCACATCTGGGCTCATGCAGCCTGGGTCCACTCTGGGGATAGAATAGAGGTCAGACTGGCTCTCACCTGTCCCCTGGAATCCTAGCAGGAAGCCAAATATTCAGGGGGACCAGATGTGGGACAAGAAGGCAATGATTCTAACTTGCAAAAGATTATCAGGAATGCTGAGGGCCTTTTGTTTACACACACACACACACTTTTTTCTTTCTTTTTTCTTTTCTTTTCTTTTTTTGAGGCAGGGTCTTGCTGTAGCTTAGGCTGACCTGGAATTCACTATGTGGTCTCAGGGTGGCCTCACACTCACAGCGATCCTCCTACCTCTGCCTCCTGAGTGCTGGGATTAAAGGTGTGCGCCACCACGCCCGGCCTGATTTAACTTTTTAACTCACACTGTTCCTCCTCCTACTGCCTCCCAAGTGCTGGGATTAAAGGTATATGCCACCAACCCCAGCTAAAGTGGTTCAATTTTTTAAAGTTGTTTTTCCTGAAATTTATTTTTATTATCATTTTGTTTATTTTGGCAGGTGTGTTTAATATGTGTGGTATGGTATATGTGCAGAATACTCACATGTGTGTGCAGACACATGAGCCCAATGCATGTGCATGAAGAGGACCAACAACATGGGCTGCCTTCCTCTCTCTCTCTTCTGTGGGGTCTCCTTGAGATGGGAGTCCCTCAGTGAACCTGGAAACTGCTGTTTACTCAGTGAGGCTCCTATCTCATCCCCCTCAGTGCTGGGGTTGCAGGTATAAATGGTTATGCCCAGTTTTCTTAATCTTTTAAAAATTTTATTTACTTATTTATTAAGAGAGAGAATGGGCATGCCAGGGCCACTGCAAACAAACTCCAGATGCATGCGCCCCTTGAGCATCTGGCTTATGTGGGACCTGGGCAATTGAACCTGGGTCCTTTGGCTTTGCAGGCAAACACCTTAGCCACTAAGCCAACTCTCCAGCCCAACATGTTCATATTTTGTCTCGCATCTACAGTCATGTTCACAGACGATTACAGCAGGCGTCTGCTGAACCAGTGTTGTGACTTGGATATGAAGTGTTTCCCCCAAAGGCTCATGTGTTGGGGGGCTTGGTCTCCAATGGGTGGTGCTATTTGGGAGGCTGTGGAAACATTTAAGAGGTGGAATCAGCTGGGCATGGTGGCGCACGACTTTAATCCCAGCACTTGGGAGGCAGAGGTTGGGGGATTGCTGTGAGTTCGAGGCCACCCTGAGACTACATAGTGAATTCCAGGTCAGCCTGGGCTAGAGAGAGACCCTACCTCAAAAAAGGGGAAAAAAGCCGGGCGCGGTGGCGCATGCCTTTAATCCCAGCACTTGGGAGGCAGAGGTAGGAGGATCGCCGTGAGTTTGAGGCCACCCTGAGACTACATAGTGAATTCCAGGTCAGCCTGAGCCAGAGTGAGACCCTACCTCGAAAAAAAAAAAAAAAAAAAAAAAAAGAGGGGGTGTGGAACCTATCTGGAGGAAGTAGGTCACTGGAGGTGGAACTTTGAAGGTCACAGCTAGTCCCTAATCCCTTTCTCTCTCTCTGCTTCCTATCTGCCAACAGGTGAATAGTCACTTTCTCACACCCCTTACCATGGTAACCTGCCTTCTCACAGGACCACATCCACAGAGCCAAAGACTATGGACTGAATCCTCTGAAACCATGGGTTAAAAATCAATCTTTCCTTCTTACATTAAGTCAGGTCTTTTGTCACAGCAATCAAAACTAAGTAAGGGAGTTGGAGAGATGGCTTGGCAAATAAGGTGCTTGCCGGCAAAGCCAAAGGACCCTGGTTCGGCTCCCCAGGACCCACGGAAAGCCAGATGCACAAGGTGGTGCATGTGTCGAGTTTGTTTGCAGTAGCTAGGAGGCCTTGGCGTGCCCATTCTCTCTACCCGCCTCTCTCTCAAATAAATCAGTATTTTAAATAAAGCTAACTAAGAAGGGTGGGGAGGTGGCTCATTGAGTATTGTGCCTGCCGTGCAAGTGTGGGGACTTGAGTCTGCACCCGCGGCACCCAATCAAAGTCGGGGCATTGCGGCCTGCTCCTCGTATAATCCTGGCGCTGGGGAGGCAGACACAGGAGGATCTCTGGGGCTTGCTGGTTCACTAGCCTAGAAGGATTGGGGAGCTCCAGGTTCAGTGAAAGACCCTGCACACACACATGCCCACACACGTACAAAGATGCAAACACATGTGCACACACGTCACATAAACACACACGCACGCATACATGTATGTATGTATGTATGGAGAAAGAAAGAAATGCTGATTTAATCGGGCAGCCACAGCCAAGCCCCATCTGCACGCACATGCTAAGACATTCTCAAGGGTCCACAGCCGGAGGTCTGCCACAGCCACACCACCGCGATCACTCACGCCGGGCCGCCACTCACCCCTGGACGCGGACGGTGTGTGAGTGCTCTGAGCCGCAGCCTGGCGGGCCGTGAGGAGGGTCGATGGAGACCGACAGGCCTCGCTTGCCATGGGCGGAGGCTGGGATGGACACCAAGGTGACCGTGTGGGGCAGGTGGGAGCCAGGGGAGTCAGGCAGGATCTGCTCGATGACCGGGGTCACCACTGTCTGAAAGTAGCAGTGCCTGCTGTGGAGGCCATTGGTGGTGGGGACCCAAAGGGACAGAAGGTCAGTGTCAGCGGAGGGGTTAGCCTCATCTCCCAGCACCACCCCAGCCCCAAACCCTTGGCTCCATCTCCTTCCCCTCTCCTGTTGCCCACGGCAGAGTGGCGAGAGCCAGGGTGAGCACTGAGCTTGGGATCAGACGTCCCGGTTATTTTGGCTTTGTCTCTTCCCTGTGACAGTGTCAGATGGCCAAGATGAGGCCCAGAGAGACATCCAGTTTGGGAGGAAGTCATTAAAAACCCATTCGGGATGAAGTCACGCTGTTCCCTAATCCACCATTATTGGTGTTGTATAAGTAAGGATTTGTCTGGTCTTTGTCCCCAGTTCCTGGGAGAGAGACTCTAAGTCCTTGGAACAGGGGGATCTTTGTTATTTATGAGCCCCTCGGAGGGTGCCTGCGTCTATGCTAATGAGATGAGTCAGATCAGGGCTGGTCTCTAGGAAGACTGACAAGGGGTGAAGGCTAGGGGCTTCCAGCCAGCCTGGCTTTGTTGGGGGACGGGGACAGGCAAGAGAGCTAGACACAGAGCTTAACCATGAGATGATTTTAAAATGACTCCCTAACGAAATCCCAGAGAGAAACCCCCAGGAGACCTGGGAAGTGATCTCACTTGGTGGCTTCTAGGCTGTACCCTTTGTAACTGCAATGTAATCCAAAGTGTAGTGTGCTTCCCCGTCAGTAGGTTATCACATTTGAGGGGACCCCTGCACTTGGAGCCAGGTGGTTTGAAATGTAGGAATAACCTGGGGACCTTTGATCTTGCAGCGGATGTCTGGAGCTGGGCCAAGCTTGCTGGGAGCAGCAGCTGTAGCTTGTGGGGACTGTGCCAGCTCCAGTGGCCAGTGTCAGAACTGCACTGGGGTGGTGGGCTGGGAAGAGGGAGGCTCTGTCTGTCACTGTCTGGTTGTCTTCTTGCAGGAGTAAGGAAGGTTTGAACCCAGGGCCTCACGTATGCCAGGTAAGTGCTCTCTCCCCCTGAGCCATGCCTCCAGCCTCTCGGTGTGTGTGTGTGTGTGTGGTGGGGGAGAGGGTTTCTAGGCAGGTGTTTTACCACTGAACCGCACGCCCCAGTTCCTTGTCGGGGGATTTGAGGCAAGTCAGCTACATCCTCAGCCCTCTTTTTAGTTTTTATGTTGGGACAGGTTCTTACCAAGTTGCCCAAGCTGACCTTGAGCTCACTCTGCAGCCCAGGTTAGCCTGGCACTTGCAATCCCTCAGCCTTAGCCTCCCACTCAGGAGGCTGGGATGACAAGCCCGTGCCACCAGATGTGACAGCGTCTGTCGTGGCGATGCCAAGGAGGAGAATGGAAGCAGGGAGGGATGGCATCCGCACCCCTTAAACTTCACCCAATGAAAACACAAGCCCGGGCGTGGGAGCACCAGCGCCCTTGAGCTCCTGCGACGTGGGCGGGTGCTCTAGGCGCGGAGAGGGTCCGCGGCACTTACCAGTATAGCTTGGAGTGCTCCACCAGGGTGTAGGTGTCCCCGTCACCGATGAAGGTGCCACATGTGAGGCAGATGAAACACTCGGGGTGATACTTCAGCTCCCCAGCCACCTGGCAGAGAGGTGGTGGGGGGGGGGGCGACAACGCGGCTCAGTGCTGCCTGCAGCCCCCATTGCTGCTCCCACCCTCCTGTCAGAAGGACAGACACGGATGGCCCTGCACACAACTGGCTGCGCGGATAGCGGACTGAGGAACGTCGACGGATGCGCTTGGAGCGCACGGAAACCCGCGGAGACATGTGCATGTTTGCGCACTCGTGCACACGCACGCCTGGCCGGGGGGAAGGGCGGGGGAGGGGAGCTCACCATGACCAGCCCTTTGGTGATGTGCTCTGAGCACCCGTGGCAAGACTCCCCGTAGCGGGCCCAGTAGTCCTTCTTGCAGAACAGCTGTCCATCCTTCTCGTAGTACTGCTGGGACAGGGAGGCGCTGCAGTCACAGCACCTGGGCGGAGAGGAGGGTAGGGCTGAGGAGGGCCGTGCCCACCATCCCCACCCGCCTGTAGGTATCTCCGTAAGAATTCCAAAGAAGCAACCCCCCCTCCGCCCGTGAATGGCACTGGTCACACCGGCGCGATGACCCGAGTTTGGACCCCCAGCACTCATGTAAAGCTGAGTCTACAGCCTTTGTGGCTGCGATCCCAGTGGGACTCTGCCCAAATGAGAGGTGGAGGATGGCAGGACAGCGAGTCGGCTTACACAGTGGCAAACAGCTGCCCCAGGCAACGTGGAGCTGGGCGTGGTGGCGCACGCCTTTAATCCCAGCACTTGAGAAGCAGAGGGAGGAGGATCGCAGCATAGTGAATTTCAGGTTAGCCTGAGCTTGAGTGAGACCCTACCTCAAAAAAAAAAAAAAAAAAAAAAAAGCATGGTGGAAAGGAAGGACTGGCACCCAGCTTTACCCTCTGACCTCCAAAAATGAAAAATAAGGGTAGGCACAGCAGCTGAAAGCACCTACTTGCAAAGCCTGCTGGCCTGGGTTCAAGTCCCCAGAACCCACGGAAAGCCAGACGCTCAAAATGGCGCAGGCATCTCGAGTTCGTTCGGTGTGCCCATTCTCTCGGGCCTCTCTCTCTCTTTCAAATAAACAAAAGTATTTTACATCCAGGCGTGGTGGTGCACGCCTTTAATCCAAGCACTCAGGAGGCAGAGGCAGGCATTCGCCATGAGTTTGAGACCACCCTGAGGCTACAGAGTGAATTCCAGGACAGCCTGGGATAAAGTGAGACCCTATCTCAACCGCCCCCCAATATGTATGTATATTAAAAAAATTAGGCTGCATGTGGTGGCTCACACCTATAATCCCAGCACTCAGGAAGTTGAGGTAAAAAGAATGCCATGACTTCAAGGCCAGCCTGGGGTTCAAGGAGCTCCAGGTCATCTTGGGATAGTGTGAGACCCTGTCTTAAAACAGACAGACAGACACACAATAAGAAGGGGGCTTGTGATGGAACTGAGCTGATAATCTCCTCCATGTAGACTAGCTGACAGAAAGCTGGAAGAAGCCATTCTGCATGCAGTTCAATGGGAGAGAGAGAAATCACCAGTGAAGATACTCAACAGTGGACACTGCAAGCCTTATATTTGGCCAGCCAGGCCAAATGAGCCAACGGGTGAAATAGTGGCACGTCTGTCATGGTGGAAACCAACTGCCCTCTAATTGGACTGGAGGCCCACTCCATGGGAGGAAATACATCCCTGATACTGGAAACTTACAACAGGGGTAGTTATGAGCCCTAGGGGTGTAACATCTGCTGCTGTCTGGGTAAATGTATATACTATGCTTATCAAACTGCCCAGTAAACACTTCTCTTAATGTTCATACCCGTTTATTAATGCTACTCTCACTTTTGGTAGACAATCTTCTCTTTTCAGATGGCAGTGACCTAGGGATGACTCAGAAGGCATCATGGTGCTGGATAGAAGTAACAGGAGTGCTCAGCACTGCAATATCTCTATCACACCTTCCAGGGTTCAGGGTCCACTGTGGAAGAGGTGGCGGAAAGAATGTAAGAGCCAAAGGAGGGTAGGACTCCTTACAACGTGCTCCTCCAGACACAAAATGGCCTGGATATCCATGACCTCACAGTGCCTGACACTACCTACACAAGACCATCATAATGGGAGGAAAAGATCATGACATCAAAATAAAAGAGACTGATTGAGAGGGGGAGGGCATAGGATGGAGAGTGGAGTTTCAAAGGGGAAAGTGGGGGGAGGGAGGGTATTACCATGGGATATTTTTTATAATCATGGAAGTTGTTAGTAAAAATTTGTATGCCTGTAATCTTGGAAGTTGGGAGGATTGCCAAATTTGAGGCCAGAGTGGGATACCTATTGAGACCACATCACCAGCCAGCCAAGGGCTGGAGAGATGGCTCAGTGGGTAAAGTGTTTGCTGCATAAGTGTGAGGACCTGAGTTCAGATCCCCAGCACCCAAATACAGCTAGATGCAGTGAGCCTATAACCCCAGTTTTGGGGAGGAGGAGACTGGGGTGGGGGATATGGAAGAATCAGGAGTTTAGGATCATCCTTGGCTACATGGTGAGTTTAAGGCCAGCCCAGGCTATATGAGACCTTGTCTCAAAAATCTGAAGATGGGCTGGAGAAATGGCTCAGTGGTAAAGTGTGCTTCCTGCAGAAGCACAAAGGCCAGAGGGGGCCTGACACTGCCTGAGTTCAAATCTCCAGGACCCACGTACATAGCGGGGCATGGTCACAACACATGCATAAGCCCAGTCCTGCAGGGAGCAGAAACCAGAGGACCGCTGGGGCTCGTGAATGGTCCTGATCCAGTAATAAGAGACTGCGTAGCAAGGACAATCAGGCAGGTAAGTGATGGAGGAGAACTCCCTAGGTTCTTCTGCTGCAGGAGAGCCCCTGTGCGGTACCACAGGTGAGCACAGAGAGGACCACATTGGCACATACACGTGCGTACATCACACCACACATGCTATGCATATGCACACAATCCAGAGACAAAATGACAATAAATGACAACAACAACGATAATAGAAAAAGACCATGTCTCATCTCTGAGTCTCTGGGCATAAGCAGCCTGTGCTGAGGCCCAGGGCTAGGCAATGAGGAACAGGGCACAGACTGGACCCCTACAGCATTGGGAGTGGCCATCCGTAGAAGTTCTGTAGACAGAGGGTCTGGCCCTCCTACTAGCCGCGGGGGTGGGGGGTGAGAGGTGCTTCTCATCTGGACCACCATGCAAGGAACACCATCTGGAAGGCGGGTGACTTGCTCTAAGTCACCAGCTGGACAGACAGAGGAAGGGATGGATACTGGAGCGTGGGTTGCAGGGGCACAGGATGGAGTCACCCAAGGCCTCGCTCCTACGGGCCACGGGGCTTCCTACGCCCCTCTCCCCAAGCCCCCAGCAGTTCAGGTCGCAGGCGCAGCTGGCCATGAAACCCGCAGCATTTCTCTCTCTATCTCTCTTTTTTTCTTTTTATATTTGAGAGAGAGGGCTGGAGGGATGGTTTAGCACTTAAGGCATTTGCCTGCAAAGCCAAAGGACCCAGGTTTGATTCCCCAGGACCCATGCATGTTAGCCAGATGCACAAGGGGGTGCATGTGTCTGGAGTTCGTTTGCAGTGGCTGGAGGCCATTCTCTCTCTCTCTGTCTCTCTCCCTCTCCCTCCCTCTTTCTCTGTCAAATAAATAAATAATAAAATATTTTTAAAAAATATTTGAGAGAGAATGGGCATGTCAATGCCTCTAGCCTCTACAAATGAACTCCAGATGGTCCATCCTGTGCATCTGGCTTTATGTGGGTACTGGGGAATCAAACCCAGGTCTTTAGGCTTTGCAGGCAAACTCCTTACCTACTGAGCCATCTCTCCAGCCTCCTTTCTGCTTTTTAGTGAAACTTAACCTTCACAGGAAGATGGCCCAAGGCCCCATGGGTGGGTGCCCCAGGCCCTGCAATGCTATTCTGTTTCACTAAGATGCAAGGTAGTGATTGGGCTTAGTGTAGACCAGGATGGAGAGCCAGGCTTGGGCCACAGAAGAACCAGGATGCCCTAGATTCCCAGAGCCCAGAATCCTTCAATTGCCCACCACAGCATCAATATGCCCAGCTTCCCCGAAGAAACCAGCCCAGTCACCCAGGGTCATCCAAAGCCAGTGACGACCCCCCCCCCCCACCATCCCCAGACTTAAGGAACTTCCAAAGAGGCTGGGATGGGAGCTGAAGGGTGGCTGGGGAGATGTGACTTCCAGCAGAAGCATCCTAGTGCTGTGGGATCTGGAGAGCGAGCCTCAGGATCCCCGCACACGGGTGTGCGTGGGGCAGAGTGCACACATGTGCAGAAAGCTGGCGGGCACTGAACAGGAGGGGAGCCAAGCACTACTGGGTAACAGTCCAGGAAAGGTAGGGAAGAAAAAGACCCAGAGTTATGTGAGACTGCCTGGCCCTCCCCGTCCACCACACTGGGGGCTTACTCAGGATTAAGAGATCAAGCGAGAGGGGCTGGGAATGAGGAGGGTGGTGGGACGGTGCCAGACTGCTGGCGAGGCAGGGTCCCTTTAAGTAGATGCAGCCAGCTCCTCTTCGTATGGGCACCTGTGGGCGGGAGCTGAGGCCAGTGAGGCCGCAGGAAGCCTAAGAGTGGGGTTGCACCCAGGAAGGGAGCCTGATCAGATCACCCCAGGGGTGAGTAAAGGGCTTGCAGGGAAGGAGCCTTGAAGGGGAGCGGCATCACACGAGGTGGTAGCTAAGGAGGTGGGAGGCGCCTCAGAATGGGGAGGTCTGGGGCTGGAGACATGCTTACTGGTTAAGGAACTTGCCTCGGAAGCCTAAGAGCCGGGGTTAGATTTCCCAGGACCCACACAGACCAGATGCACAAGGTGGTGCATGCGTCTGGAGTTCGTTTACAGTGGCTAGAGGCCCTGGCACGCTCATTCTCTCTCTGTCTTAAATAATAATAATAATAATAATAATAATAATAATAATAATAATAATAATAAAAGAATGGGGAGGGCTGGGGAAATGACTCAGCGGTTAAGGCACCTGACTGCGAAGCCTAAGGATCCTGGTTCAATTCCCCAGGACTCATATTAAGTCAGAGGCACAAGGAGGCGCATGCATCTGGAGTTTGTTTGCAGTGGCTGGAGGCTCTGGCGTGCCCATTCTCTTTTTCTCTGCCTCTTCCTCTCTCAAATAAATAAATAATATTTTTTTAAAATGGGGAGATCTGGGTGCACCCTTAAGGGAAGACGCAGTGGGAAGGATTTCACTGTGCCCGGTCAGGAAAGCTTCCAAGCGCCCATTTCCCGAGGCCTGGCACCATCAGAAACCCACTCCCTGCTCTTCCAAGGCTCACAGAAGCTTCACGCAAGGTCTGTCCCTCACTGTCCTGCGCCATGCTGCAGAAAGGAGGGGGCTTCCACCTGCCTCCCGAGCTTGGGGATTCAGAAGCAGCCGCCCTAAGGCAAAAACTGGGAAGAAACTCCTGAGTGACAACACACTCATCACCAACGCTCATCAAGGCTGCCTTCCAGGGAAAGCCACAGAGAGATGTGACTGTGGCTTGCCCAAGAGCTCTGGAAGTGCTCAAGGTCTCCTGCCTGAAGCCCTTCCCAGCCCCCAAGGCTCTCACGCAAGGCTACACTGCCACCCTTGGCTCATCCACCAGCTCAGCCAGGCACCTGCTGGCAGGCGCTCTGACCTGGACCTCACAGACACACTTTGGAGGACATCAGGTTTGCTCAGGACAGGCGCGCAGGTTGTGCCCAGGTGGAAACAGATCCCAGCCAGCAGCCTCAGGACTGCTCCAGGGTACCCATCTCTGTTTCTCCCTCTCCAAATTACATTTGACCTTGAACTTCTGATAGAATGCTGGAATTATAAGCATGTGTCACCATACTGGGTTTCTGTCTGTTTTGGACCAGCTGAGGCCTGAACCGTGCTCACACAGTGACTGGCCCTGACAGAGTTCCTGACTCTGTCCATTCTTTAGCTCGCATCCAGCTAGGAACCCTAGAGGATAGAACAGGGCAGGGCTGGGGCGGGGTGGGGGTGGGGACTGGCTTGGCCCCCTGCAAAACATGCCAAGAGGGGATGTTAGTTCAGTGGGCAGAGCACTTGCCTAGCATGCATGTAGCCCCAGGTTCGATCCCCAGCATAGCATAGGCTGGGTGTGGGGGTGCACACCTGCAATCCTAGCACTTGGAGGTGGAGGCAGGAGGGGCAGGAGTTCAAGACAGGCCTCGCTGGGGGCTGACTGCAGAGCTGGCTCAGGGCCAAGCAAGGTGGAATCCCTAGGAGACTGGTTCTCTAGTCTTCTCTGGAAGAACCAGCCGTGGGGAGGAGGGAACAGTGTGGGCAGGGGAGGCTCTGACACACATGAGGCCCCTCTCTCCGCATCCCTGGACACCGGGGAAGGCATGTAAGCAGCTGGAAGGTCTGCCTCAAGCAGGAGCTCACCCCAGAGGCTGCAGAAGCGGCCTGCACCCCCCCACGGCCGGCTGACCTGATCAAGAAGTTTCGGTTCTGCCTCACAACCAGCCCCAGATGGGTCTGTCCCACAATGCCCTCAGACGCCGGTCCCAACCATCAAGCCAGGGGCCAGGGCCCTGGGACAGGTGAGGTGGCGAGCTCTGCACTTACTTAGCCCCTCGGAGAAAGCGTCTCTTTCTCAGGGCCGGTAGCATCCTCTGCAGCTGTGGCTGGAGGCTCTGTGGGCCTGCTGGAACCCACGGGTGGCCTGGCCAGAGCTTCCCCATGCTACTGCGGGGGCTCAGGATTGGAGGCTGTGAAGGGTGGGGCCAGCCTGGCCACACCACAGGGGAGGAGAGAACAGCAGTGGGTGAGAGAAACCTTGCTCTGAGTTTCCAACAGGAAGCCTCTGACCCGCCTTCAGCTTGGGCTTCGGTTTAGGTAGGGAGGGGAGGGATCCAGTCTCTGACCCTAGGCAGAGAAATGAGGAAGGAACGATCTAAGCTCTGACCCCAGGCAGAGGAAGGGATCCCAGGAGGCAAGGATCTAGGCTCCCACCCTGCGTAGAAAGGTAGGAGCACAGGCGAGAAGTGCATCCCCAGGGCTCTCAACCTAAGGCAGTTAGGCAGGTAGGGGATCCAGGCTCTGACCACAGGCAGGGGGTGGGGATGGGATGCAGGCTCTGACACCAATCAGGGAAGTGGGGAAGGAGGAGTCTGAGATCTGATCCTGCGCTGCCCTTAGTCCTCCACATCTGGAAAAAAGCACTCTGCGTGCTCCTTGGCCTCAGCTTGGACAAAGGCACTGAGAAGAGCTTGGGCCTCCCTGGGGACAAGGACAAGCTTAACAGCAGCTGGCTCTTCCGGTGCCGCTCCCAGGGGAATGGAGACCCGCTTCCCAGGCTCAGCTCATCCTCCATGCATGGAAGGTTCCCCCCCCCCCCCCGCACCCAGAAGAGGAGGTGTCTGCAGCCCAAATCCAGGCTCCCACTGCCAGCCGGCTACACATTCACCCTTCCTCGTTTAGGGCGGGTTTCCTCGGCCTCCAGAGAGACCCAGGCTACAGCAGCCCGAGGACTCCTGGGCCAGAGGTTTCTGGGAGGGGACCTTGTCGATATGGCCTGTAGTGGTAGCAGCTGGGCCAAAGGGAACCTCGGTCTGCCGGCCTGACCATAATCTCCTGGGAGGTGGGGCCCACAAGAGGCGAGGGCCTCTGGGAGACAAAGCTGGTGCACATGCCACGCGTCCTCACACTGTCCACGGAAAGCGTGTGGTGGCGGTACTCGTTGGGTCACAGCATCTGTGGCCCCATCCGTCCCACCAGCCCGAGAGGCCTCCTCCTGCAGGGCGAGGGGGGGGGGGGCAAGGGGAGCGCAGATGCACACCAGCCCAGCGACCTGCTGTGAACTGCGGCAGCTCCCTGCAAGATGCCCATGATTCCACCCAGTCTACCAGCCTGCTCGCTGATCCCTGGATGTGCCCAGCACTCCTCATCAGTCTGAACACCGTGTGCTCTCTGGCTTCCTGCCACTCGCTCCCCACCTCTGACACTGCATCTGTCTCCTCCTTGGCTTGCTTGCCCACTGGAAGGCAGGGCTCCTGTGCCTGGTAAGGGTGGGATGGAGTCGTGGCTGCGGGTACAGCGCTGCTTCTGTAGCCAGGCTGCCTGGGAGACCCGGGAGGACCTATGACTACCTCCCGCCTCATCAAGCAACCACCTCCAAGGGGATCCTGAGTGGGCCTGTGCAGAGTAGGTGCTCGTGAGTGGCTGACACTACAGAAGGTCATGGAAGGGCCCGGAAGACAGGACGATGACAATTCATGAACTACCGCCCTTCCCCTGGGGCTGAGGAGCCATCTGGACAGCCTACCTGCCTTAGGAGTTTCAGGGACAAAGGTCTCAATGTCAACAACAGTGTAGCATCTAGAGCCTTGGGCGTCCTGCTGGAAGCCAGCCTGGCTGCCGGTCAGCCGTGCTCCTGGCCACTGGTGTTAACAACCCTTTTCTGACCTGCTTTCCTATCCGCCAGTTAGAGGGGTCTTGGGAGCAACATCTCTCCTTGGACCAGGACAGAGATGGGAGGGGTGGAAAGGGAGGGATCTGGGTTCTAACAATAGGTAGAAAGGGTCCTAGGCTCTAAGCGCAGGAAGGGAGATGGGAAGAGGGATGCAGGCTCTGACTATAGTCAGGGTGCAAACTAGGCTCTGAGCAAAGGAAGGGAGACAAGGATGGATCTAGGATCTGAGCACAGGAAGGGAGATGGGAAGAGGGATGCAGGCTCTGACTACAGTCAGGGTGTAATCTAGGCTCTGAGCACAGGGAGGGAGGGATCAAAGTTCCGACTTGCTATGATGTGAGTTTTGTTCTCACTGTGTGTGGGTCCTCCCTCACTAATGGGACCCTTGTGTCCCTCATGCCAGGGGCAACCAGGACATGCCTTCTCTCTAGAGTCCCCCGTTGGGCCTCATCCCACTCAAGGCAATGCAAGGCCGGGCTACTCCAAAGGCAGGGACCCAGCAACCTGCTTCGCACTACACTGGGGTCTCCCAGAAAGGTCTTCTCTGGGTTCCTATGGCCTCACTGCAAATCTCCCTGCCACCTGAGTGCCGGTTCTGAAATCTTTCAACTGCCACGGACAGGCACAACCAACCTGGCCCCTGACTCCACCTGCACCAACAGACTACCCCTTCCCAGTGCACAGCTTATAAAACCAGACCTTCCATTCACTGGCACCCAGAAAGGCAAGATGGGTCTGACCCCAGCTGCCACGGTCACACCCCTCAGCAAGGCGCTGGCTTCCCTCCTACGTACACTGGCTCTAAGGGCCACACCACCAGTTGAATGAGTTCATAGTCAAAGAATGCTTGAGGGGCTGGGGAGATTGCTTAGTGGTTAAGGCACTTGCCTGCAAAGCCAAAGGACCCAGGTTCGATTCCCCAGGACCCATGTAAAGCCAGACATACAAGGTGGCACATGTGTCTGGAGTTTGTTTTCAGTGTAATCTGAGTTCAATTCCCCAGTACCCATGTGAAGTCAGATGAGTGGTGCATGCCTCTGGAGTCCATTTGCAGTGGCTAGAGGCCCTGGCATACCCATCCTCTCTGGCTGTTTCTCTTCAATCTCTCTCTGCTTGCAAATAAATAAGTAATTTTTTAAAGAAAAGAGCATACGCCGGGCGTGGTGGCGCACGCCTTTAATCCCAGCACTCGGGAGGCAGAGGTAGGAGGATCGCCATGAGTTTGAGGCCACCCTGAGACTACACAGTGAATTCCAGGTCAGCCTGAGCTACAGTGAGACCCTACCTCGAAAAGCAAACAAACAAAAAGATATATGATATGATTTGATGGGGCTGGGGAGATGGCTCAGTGTTTAAAGGCACTTGCTTGCAAAGCCTGCTGGCCTGGGTTCAACTCCCCAGTACTCACACATAAAGCCACATGCACAACATGGCACCTGTGTCTGGAGTTTGTTTGCAAGAGGCAAGAGACGTGGTCGGCCCTGGAAGCCCTCACTCTCATTAAGAAAGAAAAATATTTTAAAAGCATATGGTAAGTTATGGTTAATGTGACTAACGCAGAATGACTGAGTACCCCTTACCTCAAAAGCCTGAAGTGTTTCAGACCTGGCACGATTCTGAATGTTTGCACAGGCATAATGAGATCTCTTAGAAATGGAAACCAAGTCAAAACAGGACATCATTTATGTTTCTGATACACCTTACACTGAGCCTGAAGGTAATTTTGTGCAATTAAAAAAAAATTATTTATTTGCTGCCGGGCATGGTGGCACACCTTTAATCCCAGCACTCAGGAGACAGAGGTAGGAGGATGAGTTCAAGGCTACCCTGAGACTATACAGTGAATTCCAGGTCAGCCTGGGCTAGAGTTGAGACCCTACTTCAAAAAACCAAAAAAATAAAATAAAATAAAATAAAATAAAATAAAATAAAATAAAATAAAATAAAATAAAATAAAATAAAATAAAATAAAGTAAAAAAAATTATTTATTTGCAAGAGCATACCAGGGTCTCTAGACATTGCAAACAAATTCCAGATACGTGTACCAATTTGTGTATCTGGTTTTACATGGGTATTGGGGAATTGAAACCAGGTCATTAGACTTTACAAACAAGTGCCTTAACTGCTGAGCTATGCCTCCAGCGTCCTCCCTTTTTGTATTTTACTTCTCTCTCTCTCTCTCTCTCTCTCTCCATGTGTGTGTGTGAGAGAGAGAGGGGGGCAGAGGGGGGGAGGCAGATAGCAGCCCAGCCACTGTAAACAAGCTCCACAAGCACCACCTTGTGCATCTGGCTTATGTGGGTACTGGGGAATCAAACCTGTGTCCTTAGGCTTTACAGGAAAGTACTCTAACCAGTGAGCCATTTCTCCAGCCCCTTATTTTTATATTTATTTACAAGCAGAGAGAGAGGGAGATAAGAGAAAATGAATGGGCATTCTAGGGCCTCTATCCCCTGCAAACAAACTCCAGATGCTTGTGCCACTCTGTACATCTGGCTTTAAGTGGGCATTGGGGAATTGAGCCTGGGCCATCAGGTATTGCAAACAAGCACCTTTAACTGCTGAGCTATCTCTCCAGCCTTTACTTTTTTTTTTTTTTTCTTTACAGTGCGGCATTTTATTCCTTTTTTTGTTGTTTATTTTTATTTATTTGAGAGCGACACAGAGGGAAAGAGGCAGGGAGAGAGGGAGGGAGGCAGAATGGGTGCTCCAGGGCTTCGGCCACTGCGAACGAACTCCAGATGCGTGTGCCCCCTTGTGCATCTGGTTAACGTGGGTCCTGGGGAATGAGCCTCGAACCGGGGTCCTTAGGCTTCTCAGGCAAGCACTTAACCACTAAGCCACCTCTCTAGCCCTATGTCTGTTTTCTTTACACCCCTAGAACAAGAAGCCTAGGAGTCTCCCTCCTGTGTGTTTTCATCTTGCTTCCTCCTGGCCCATGATGCCAGCTGAGGTTGTTGGTACAGAAACCAAACTGACGGGATGGGAGCAAACTATTCTGCCGTTTATTTAGTATTTTATTTATTTGAGACACAGAAAGAGAGAGACACACACACACAGAGGCTGTACCAGAGCCTCCAGCCACTGCAAATGCACTCCAGATGCATGTGCCACCTTGTGCATCTGGCTTACGTGGGTCCTGGGGAATACAGGTCCTTAGGCTTCCCAGGCAAGTGGCTTTACCTCTGAGCCATCTCTCCAGCTCCTATTCTGCCAGTCTTCGAGTGTGTACATCAAATCTGGGGCTGATCACTTCCACGCCTGTTTAACCTGCAATCTTCCCAGCGCTGTGATCACTGATTTCAAACTCGCCAACGTGACCTTGCTTCACCACCGCACGTAGAAACCTGACAAGGACTTGGGAGCGGGCTTAGTAAGGACCTGGCATTTGCCTTTTTCAGCATTGTTGATGTGCACCATGATGGCAGTACAGAGAGATGGCAGAAAGAAAATTTTTTAAAAAAAAATTTTTATTCAGTGTTACTTATTTCTTAATTAGACACGGAGAGAGGAAGAGCCAGATAAGAGAGAAACAGAATGGGGGCTGGAGAGATGGCTTAGCCGTTAAGGTGCTTGCCTGAGAAGCCTGAGGATCCAGGTTTGATTCTCCAGGTCCCACACAAGCCAGATGCACATGGTGGCCCATGTGTTTGGCGTTTGTCTGCAGTGGCTACAGGCCTGACGTGCCCATTCTTACATATATACACTCTGCCTCTCCCTGTCTGTAATAAACAAATAAATGAAAATAAATCAGAGAAAAACAGAATGAGCATGACAGGGCATCCAGACACTGCAAACAAATTCCTGATGCATACACCACCTTGTGCATCTGGCTTACGTAGGTCCTGGGGAATTGAACCTGGGTCCTTAGGCTTTGTAAGCAAGAGCCTTAACTGCTAAGCCATCTCTCCAGAACCCGCCCCATCCATACACACACCTTTTCAAAATTCAAGGTAGGGTCCCTCTCTAGCCCAGGCTTACCTAGAACCCATTCTGTAGTCCCAGGCTGGCCTTGAACTAGCAGCATTTCTCCTACCTCTGCCACCTGAGTCCTGATATGCATATGCCATTATGACCACCTTCGAAAGTTACCTTTTTAAAATTTTTTTAAGTTTTATTTTCAAGCAGAGAAGTAAGAGACAGAGAGAATGGGCACACCAAAGTCTCTAGCCACTGCAAACAAACTCCAAATGCATGTACCATCTTGTGCATCTGGCTCTAAACTGGTACTGGGGAATTGAACTTAGGCCCTTAGGCATTGCAGACAAATGCCTTAACTGCTAAGCCATCTCTCCAGCCCCAACTTTTTTTTTAAAAAATGAATTTTGGCTTTATTTTTTAAATTTTATTTTTTTATTTGACAGAGGAAGAGGGGGAAAGAATGAGAGAATGGGCACGCCAGGACCTCCGGCCACTGCGGACGAACTCCAGATGCATGCGCCCTCTTCTGCTTCTGGCTAATGTGGGTCTGGGGGAATCGAACCTGGGTCCTTTGGCTTTGCAGGCGAGTGCCTTAACCGCTAAGCCATCCCTCTAGCCCAGCCCCAACCTTTTTATTTTTAGTTTTTTGAGCAGCTTGGATCAGGGATGTGCCAAAGGTACTTGCCAAATACCATCCCTCTGTATCGGAATCCACTTCCTTCAGTCACACCTAAGTCAAGCATATGACTCAGACCCCTGAACTACTGTGACAGTCTCTCCCTGCAGCCTGCTACCATCTGCCCAACGGGGATGGCGCCCTTCAACAAACAGCAACCCCCCCCCCCCCCCCCGTCTGCTGCCTCTCTATCGTCTTCAGATAGGCTAATCCTGGCATTCAAAGCCTGCCCTAGCTCCATCCCATCTTTGCCTATTAGCCACACCCCTCACCTCATGTTGCTCCTATCAGTAGTTGGTAAGGCTGCGTCCCCTTGTGTGGGTGGCTTCCTGTGTGTCAAGAACCCTCTAAGCCTTCCCAAGGTGTCCTTCTGAGCACCTAATTCGAATCACCTGCCTGTCTCCTGGTTGCACCAGCCAGAGTGAGCGCTGTGCGTTCCTATCACTCCCTGGCTGTGTGACTTTGGGCAAGAGAATGAATCTCTCTGTGTCCCAATTTTCCTGTGGGAAAATGGACATAATTCAGTATATGACTACACAAAGCAGTAACAACAAATGTTTGGGCTGGAGAGCTGGCTTAGCAGTTAAGGTGCTTGCCTGCAAAGCTCAAGGACCCAGGTTCGATTCCCTAGCACATGCAGTTTGTTTGCAGAGGCTAGAGGCCCTGGTGCGCCTATTCTCTCTCTCTCTCTCTCTTGCTCCTTCCATGCCTCTCTCTGTCGCAAATAAATAAGTAAATAAAGTAATTTTTAAAGGACAAATGCTTAGCTTCTGCTAAATGCTAGAAAGTACTGACTTATTTATTTTTGGTTTATCGAGGTAGGGTTTTGCTCTGGCCCCTAGGCTGAACTGGAATTCACTATGTAGTCTCAGGTTGGCCTCGAACCCACAGTGATACTCCTACCTCTGCCACCAAGTGCTGGGATTAAAGGTGTGTGCCACATGCCTGCCTGGCTCCACCTTCTTCTCTTAAAAAAAATTTATTTATTTATTATTTTGACAGAGAAAGAGAGAATGGGCACACCAGGGCCTCCAGCTGCAAATGAACTCCAGATGCGAGTGCCCCCTTATGCATCTGACTAACGTAGGTCCTGGGGAATCGAACCTGGGTCTTTTGGCTTTGCAGGCAAATGCCTTAACTGCTAAGCCATCCCTCCAGCCCCACCTTATTTTTTGAGATAGGGTCTCTCACTAAAACTGAAGCTCATAATTCATCTAGACTAGCTGGCCAGTGAGCTCCAGGGATCTTCCTGTCTCTCCTTGTGTAGCTCTGGGATTACAAGCTTATACTGCTATGCTTGGCTTTTAAATGGGTTTTGCAAATCCAAACTCAGGTCTTTGGGAGGCAAGCTCTTTACCCACTGAGCCATAACCGCCCCCCCCCAACCCTTTCTGTTTGTTTGAGACAAGGTCTCATGTCCCTTAGGCTGACCTTGAATAACCTTTGCACCTCCCTTCTCAGGAAGCTCCTAGTGGGTCACTGGACCACCGTCGTGTGTCCAGTATTCTCCTTTGTCCTTGGCCACAGCCCTGTCCCCTCGCTGCCCTTGCTTGTGTCTGGAGGTCAGGGCTGTCGTCAAGGCCTGTGCATCTCCGCAACCAGCTGGATCCCAGGGACGGTGGCTCATCTTTTTTGGGGCCCTGACTAACTGTCTCCCCCTTCCATTGGAGCAAGAGCGCTCAGGGAGGCTGGGGCACGCCGAGCTCCAGGAGGCCTCGGCATTACAGGCCAAGCCCCTCTCTCATACGGGCCCCCCATGACGAGCTTGGCAAGTCTCGGATAGAAAATATTCAGAAAAGGGGCTGGCAAGATGGCCCAGTGGAGAGGAAGGCTTGCTGCACCAGCATGAGGCTCTGAGTTTAATCCCCAGCATCCATGTAGAAAGCCAGGCATGGGCACGGATGTCTGCAAACCCGGCGCTGGGGTGGGGTGGGGGGGGCGGGGCATAGGCAGGACGCTAGCTGCGGTCTCCCTGGTAAGGCAGTCTGGCTGCAAAGTGAGTTCGGGTTCAGTGAAAAATGCTGTCATAAGGACATAAGCTTGGACAATGAGGAAGACACGTGATGGCCTGCTCTGACTTCCATATGCAGGCAATGTGAGACACACACATGTGCATACACACATACATGAAAAAAATATTCAGGGAAAAATAATTACATTTGAACATACAGACTTGTCACTGTTCCCTAAACAATACAATGTAGTTATTGACACAACAGCTACCTTGCATTAAGTATTAGAAGTCATCTAAAGAGGGTTGTTTTTTTTTTTTTTTCTGAGTGTGGTGGCACATACCTTCAATCCCAACCTGGGGAGGCAGAGGTAGAAGAATTGCTGTGCATTCAAGGCCAGCCTGGGACTACCTAGTGAATTCCAGGTCAGCCTGGGCTAGAGTGAGACCCTACCTTGAAAAACCAAAAAGAAGGCTGGAGAGATGGCTTAGCAGTTAACCACTTGCCTGTGAAGCCTAAGGACCCCGGTTCAAGGCTAGATTCCCCAAGACCCACATTAGCCAGATGTATGAGGGGGCGCATGCATCTGGAGTTCATTTGCAGTGGCTGGAGGCCCTGGCGCACCCATTCTCTTACTCTCTCTGCCTCTTTATCTCTCTGTCACTCTCAAATAAATAAATAAAAATGAACAAAAAGTTTTTTTTTTTTTTTTAAATAAAGTCTTAAAAGAAAACCAAAAAGAGTTTAAGGCCAACCTGGGCAACACAGCAAGTTCAAGGCCAGCCTAGGCTACACAGTAAGACCCTGTCTCAGAACAAAACCAAAGCAAAATAAAACAAAACGTATGTTGCAGGATGTGTGTAGGCAATATGCGAGTATTATGCCATTTTATAGAAAAGACGTGTGTGTGTGTGTGTGTGTGTGTGTGTGTGTGTGTGTGGTGTTTCTGGAACAATGCTCTGTGGTTATCAAGGGACCACTGCGCTGGCTCAGAAGTGGTTTATCTTCCACCCCCTCCTTAAAAATCCAGAAGGACAACCCAAAACGTCTTTTTTTAGGGATGGAGTGGGTTAGAGGTTAAGGCACTTGCCTGCAAAGCCTAAAGACCCAGGTTCGATTCTCCAGTACACACGTAAGGCCAGATGCACAAAGTGGTGCATGTGTCTGGAGTTCGTTTGCAGAGGCTAGAGGCCCTGGAGTGCCCCTTCTGTCTGTCTCTTTCTCTCAAATAATTAAAATCAAATTAAAAATGCCTTTTTTAGAGCTGTAGGCATGGTTCACTCAGCAAGAGAACTTGGCTAGGATCACCAGTGAGCCTTCTCCCCAGTCTCCTCCGCCTTACTCTTTGATTTCTTTTTTTCTTTTTTTTTTTTCAAGGAAAGGTTTCATTCTAGCCCAGGCTGACCTGGAATTCACTCTGTAGTCCCAGGCTGGACTCAAACTCACAGTGATTCTCCTCCCTCTGCCTAGAATTCCCATTGAGGGGCTGGGGGCATGGCTCAGTGGTAACTGCTGCTTAGATTCCCCCAGTGAGGGGCTGGGGGCGTGGCTCAGTGGTAGAGCTCCTGCCTAGAATCTCCCAGTGAGGGGCTGGAGGCATGGCTCAGTGGTAGAGCTCCTGCCTAGAATCCCCAGTGAGGGGTTGGGGTGGCTCAGTAGTAGAGCTCCTGCCTGGAATCCCCCAGTGAGAGGCTGGGGCGTGGCTCAGTGGTAGAGCTCCTGCCTAGAATCCCCCAGTGAGGGGCTGAGGGCGTGGCTCAGTGGTAGAGTTCCTGCCTAGAATCCCACATGAGGGGCTGAGGGTGTGGCTCAGTGGCAGAGCTCCTGCCTAGAATCCCCCAGTGAGGGGCTGGGGGTATGGCTCAGTGGTAGAGCTCCTGCCTAGAATCCCACATGAGGGGCTGAGGGTGTGGCTCAGTGGCAGAGCTCCTGCCTAGAATCCCCAGTGAGGGGCTGGGGCGTGGCTCAGTGGTGGAGCTCCTGCCTAGAATCCCCCAGTGAGGGGCTGGGGCCCTGGCTCAGTGATAGAGCTCCTGCCTAGAATCTCCCAGTGAGGGGCTGGGGGCGTGACTCAGTGGTAGCGCTCCTGCCTAGAATCCCCCAGTGAGGGGCTGGGTGCAGGGCTCAGTGGTAGAGCTCCTGCCTAGAATCCCCCAGTGAGGGGCTGGGGCCCTGGCTCAGTGATAGAGCTCCTGCCTAGAATCCCCCAGTGAGGGGCTGGGGGCATGACTCAGTGGTAGAGCTCCTGCCTAGAATCTCCCAGTGAGGGGCTGGGGGCGTGACTCAGTGGTAGAGCTCCTGCCTAGAATCTCTCAGTGAGGGGCTGGGGGCGTGACTCAGTGGTAGAGCTCCTGCCTAGAATCCCCAGTGAGAGGCTGGGGCGTGGCTCAGTGGTAGAGCTCCTGCCTAGAATCCCCCAGTGAGGGGCTGGGAGTGTGGCTTAGTGGTAGAGCACTGTGGTGGTTTGATTCAGGTGTCCCCCATAAACTTAGGTGTTCTGGATGCTAGGTTCCCAGCTGATGGATATTTGGGAATTAAATCCTCCTGGAGGAAGTGTATTGTTGGGGGCGGGCTTATGGGCCCTGTTCTTCAAAGTCTGCTTTAATCCCCCCTGGATTAACAAATTGGCACCCTACCTGATATCGTGGAGTATAAGAAATGCTGGAAAGAGGGTCATTGAGTTTGCAACACGGTCTTGTGTTTTGGAAATGGCCATGGGCAGTGTGAAGCGGGTTTGCTGGTTGCCTGCATAGAGACCCCATGGGGCCATGAGGATGAACTGTGGCTTGCAGTGGAGACCCAGTGGAGATGCCGGGACCATGAGATGGCTGCCGAGGAGCTGCCGGCCCCAATGAAGTTTCCCAGGACTGTGAGTAGCCTAGCTGGAGGGGCGGAATTGGAATGCCAGAGACTTGTTGCTGGTTAGAATTATTGGAATTGAAGATTTGTCACTGGTTAGAGTTGCTGGACTTGAAGCTACAGAGTTTGATGTTTGCCCTGGTTGTTTTAAATCTGGTATTGGTTGAATGTTCCTTTGCTATGCCCAATGCCATCTTTTGCAGTGTGAATATTTATTCTGTGTCATTATGGGTTTGAGGTTATATTTTGGTATATGGCTCAGTTAAAAGATCTTGAACTATGGGGATGTATGAACATCATTGAGATTGATAAAAACTATGGGGACTTTTAAAGTCAGACTGAAAGCATTGTATTTTACATCATGTATGGATATCAGTTTATGGGGGCCAGGGGCGGAATGTGGTGGTTTGATTCAGGTGTCCCCCATAAACTTAGGTGTTCTGAATGCTAGGTTCCCAGCTAATGGATATTTGGGAATCAAATCCTCCTGGAGGAAGGTATTGTTGGGGGCGGGCTTATGGACTTTATAGCCAGTTTCCCCATGCCAGTGTTTGGCACACTCTCCTGTTGCTGTGGTCCACCTTCTCTTGGCCAGGGGGTGATGTCCACCCTCTGCTTATGCCATCGTTTTCCCCTGCCATCGTGAAGCTTCCCCTCAAGCCTGTAAGCCAAAATAAATCTTTTTTCCCAGAAGCTACTCTTGTTGGGTGATTTCTACCAGCAATGTGAACCGGACTGCAACAAGCACCAACCTCGAATTCCCAGTGAAGGGCTGGAGGCGTGGCTCAGCAAGCCTATTTGCCTAGAATCCCCTAGTAAGAGGCTGAGGGTGTGGCTCTGTGGTAGAACAGCTGCCTAGAATCCCCTGCAGTGGTTAAGGGCATGGCTCAGTGGTAAAGTGCTTGCTTGGCAATTACAAAGCCCTGGGGTCAATCCTCAACATTAAAACACACTCCTTGCTTTACACACGGGGAAACTGAGGTCAACTACCGGCAGGTAACAAGCGTATGAAGCACCAGGAGGAGCATCCGAGTCTCTGACACGCCTTGCCGAGAGCACCCAACCCTGGCCAGCCCAGCTTACCTGAAACAGTCTGCATGCCAGTCAGCGTCCAGGGCCTGGAGGTACCGGCCGTCATAGATCCTCTGGCCGCAGCTTGCACACACGGGCAGCTCACTTCCTGCAGGGGTGGAAGCAGAGTAAGACACTGTTCTTTTTCTTTTCTTTTCTTTTTATTGTTTTTGAATTTTGAAAGAGAGCGGGCATCGGTGCACAAGGGCCTCCAGCCACTGTAATCTAACTCCAAACGCACGTGCCACCTTGTACACCAGTGTCATCTTTGTGGTTTTTTTTTTTTTTTTTTTTTGGTTTTTCGAGGTAGGGACTCACTCTGGCCCAGGCTGACCTGGAATTCACTATGGAGTCTCAGGGTGGCCTCGAACTCACGGCGATCCTCCTACCTCTGCCTCCCAAGTGCTGGGATCAAAGGCGCGCACCAGCACTAGTATCACCTTGTGTGTCTGCTTATGTGGGATCTGGAGAGTTGAACATAGGGTCTTAGGCTTCGCAGGCAAACGCCTTAACCTCTAAGCCATCTCTCCGACCCCATTCTTTTTTTTTTTTTCAATATTTTATTTACTTATTTATTTATTTATATGGGGGGGGGGGAGAGAGGAAAATAGAAAATGAGTACACCAGGGTCTCTAGTCACTGTAAATGAACTCAAGATGCAAGTGCCACTTTGTCCATCTGGCTTTATGTGGGTCCTGGGGAATCAAACCTGAGTCCATTGGCTTTGCAGGCAAGCCACTTAACCACTAAGCCATCTCTCTGGCCCAAGACATTATTGTTATGGGCGCAGTTTGCTGGTGTTCCAGCCTGTTCCGTAGACTGCCAGGCGACTTAGCATGCACACACAGCACCCAGGCTGAATGGTCACTGCGCCATCCGAGAGAAGCAAGAGAGAAGCAAGGATTGCTGGAGTGAGTTCTGCTAGACAATGGCAAAGTTACCAAGTCCCTCTGTGCCTCAGTCTCCCCTTCTGCAACCTCCCTTCAGGCAGTGTGTCTTTTGACTCAGTATCTGGCAAAGTAAATGGGGAGAAAGAAAGCAGAGAGAGTGACTCTTTTTCTTTTTTTTTTTTTTTTTTGAGGTAGGGTCTTGCTGTAGCCCCGGCTGACCTGGTGTTCACTATGTAGTCTCAGGATGGCCTTGAAGAGAGTGACATTCTTGTCACTGCCACTTTAGTCTCCTGCCTGGTCAGAAAGGTAGGGACTATGCAAGGCTGGGATGGACCACGCTGGGCGGCTAGGGGCAAGGTGGGTGCTGGCTTTAAGGGTACCTTAGTGAAAGGCTGGAACTGCATGAGCCAGGCTTTTTCACACCTCCTTAAGCCAGCTTCCAGCCATGCTTAGTCATCCCTGGGACCTGGCCACCCCTGGAGCTGGTGTGCCCTGCGAGATGTCCCAGGAGTGGGAACTGAGCCCCAGACAAGGCAAGACTTGCTTACACCACAGAGCCAGGCTTCAAAGCCTGGCCCTCCACGTACCCAAGAAACCTAAGATGATGTGACAAGGTTAAGGTGGGCTTATATATCTCATGCTGGTAATCATGGGCCTGTGGAGAGAGCGGAGGGGAGGGGAGGGCTGGTGAGATCAGCACCTGCTTTGGGCCCATGTAAGGACTTGGGGGGGAACCCAGGTGAGACCCCCCCAGACTCTGAAGCAGGCTGAGGGTGTCTCGGGGGTCTTTGGGTGCTAACAGCAGTGTAGCTTTAAGCCTGGGGTCCCCAGTGAAGGGGAAGAGACTAAAGTGGACACTGGGATGGGCATCCCAGCCAAGACAGATGATAAGCACCAGGTTTGGTGCAGAAAGAAGGGAGGGCCCAGAGGGGGGGGGTCCCCCTGCAGTATTTTGTTACTAGATCCCTGAACAACTATCTCTTAACTGTGCCCATCGTATCCCGGTGAGCGGTACCAGAAACCAGCTACCTTATCCTGAAATGCATAGACGGGGGAAACTGAGGCCCAGGGTTGCGTTAGCTCTTGGCTTGGTTCAAGGTCACAGAGCCCTGCAAAATGCGGGCTGGTGACTCAGACCCACGGCTGCGGCTAGAGTTTTCTCAGATGAGGCTGGACACTGGATAAAGGGTGGGAGGGTGGGGAAAGGGGCGGGGAAGGGGAGTGTGTGTGTGGGTGATGAGGCCCCGGGTTGGACAGAGGCTGAGGTAGCGGAGCCTGGGAATCCTTGGGGGCCCGAGTAGAGCCCAGCGGGGATGGAGCGGAGAGAGAGCGGGGATGGAGCGGAGAGAGAGGATGGCAAGGATGAGAAAGAGGGGTTCTCTTCACCCACGGGGGCGCAGTCCATCCCGAGGTGCGGGGACCGAGGGCCTCCCCAGGAAGGAGGAACCCGGGTGGAGAGGGTGACAGGGAGGGGCCCGCAGAAGGACGAGCGCGTCCCCAGGAGGCAGGGGCGCGGCCTCTCTGCAGCCAAGGGTCCCCACCGATGTCTGCAGCTCCCCTCCCCCGCCCGCCCGCCCGCGGCAGCGAGGTGTCCCGTCTCCATCCTCCAAGCCCGGTCGCCCCGCACCCCCGACCCCGGCGCACCTTCCTCTCCCATACGTTCTTCCCTCCAGGTGCAACAAAGTAGCGTCAACCTCATGCACTCGGCGGAGAACCGGAGCCGGGCGGCTGCAAGATTCTTGGCCGGGCCCGCAAGCTCACCCGCCGCCGGCCCGGCAAGGCTCCGGGAGGCGGGGAGCGCGGGCCGGGAGCCGAAGCGCTCGGAGCTCGCGGGACCGCTGCTGCCGCCGTCGCCGTCGCCGTCGCCCCCTCCACCGCCGCCACCGCCGCCACCGCCGCCGCGTCTGGTTTCTTGGGTCTGGGACGCCGGGCTCAGCGCCGCGGCGGCCTGGCGGAGGGGAGGGGAGCGGAGGGGAGCGCGCCCGGCGGGCGGAGCCTGCGAGCTGCGGCAGGGGCGGGGCGCGCGCGCGGGAACCGGCCCTGCGCGGTCCCGGCCCTCGGCGGTGGCCGCCGGACAGGCCCGGGCTGCGGAGCTTGCGTGGTCAACGCCCACGAGTCGAAGTCCCGCCCGTAATTCTAACCACGCCTCTCCCGCCCCTTCCTCCGCCCTTTCCTCCTTTCATTCATTAATTCTGCGAGCTGGGCGCGGCCAGGCTGCAGTTGGTGTGGTCCTTTTGGAGACTTGCTCTAGGGGGAACCCCCCCCACCCCCACCCCCAGCACCAAGAGAAGAGGAACCTGTGTGCCTCCTCCATCGGGGAGCCCCTCTGACCCAAGCCAACATCTCAGGATTGGTGGAGGGCCTTGTGGATCCTGAGGAAGCTGCTCGTGGTGGTGGTGGCTTTGGGGAGGGGACACCAGCTGCGTCCTCCTCCCTTTCCTCTTCTGCAGTGGGCTTGCAGGCCCCGGAAGGGGAAAGCTACGGTGCACGTCTCACCCCGGCCCCTCGGAAGCTGCACCAGGCGCTAATGTACAGGACCTGGGAGAGGAGCGAAGCTCTGCTGAGCTGCCACCAGTGTGCTCAGAGTTTGCCTTGACCTCGCCCGGGGTTCGGGAGAACGCACAGCTCAATAGGGATTGGATTAAGTCAAGTGACGAAAGAAATGAGGCTGCCCATCACTGGAAGGTTGGAGCACTCTGATACATGTGGAAAGTTCTAGAATGGGCACGCCAGGGCCTCCAGTCACTGCAAACAAATTCCAGACGCATGCATGCATGCTCCACCTTCTGCATCTGGCATAGGTGGGTCCTGGGGGATCAGGCATGGGTCCTTTGGCTTTGCTGGCAAGTGCCTTAGCTGCTAAGCCATCTCTCCAGCCCTTAAATTTTTATTTTACTTATTGCATGTGCATATGTGTGTTTATATGTGTGGGTATGAATGTAGGTGTGTGCTTGAGTGTGGAGGCTACAGACTGACATCTGGTGTTTTCTTCCATTGCTCATCATGCTATTTACTGAGGCAGGGTCTCTCACATGAACCCAGAGTTCACTGACCATCTAATCTGGCTAGCTGCCTTGCCCCAGAGATCCCCTGTCTCCTCCTCCTGAGTGCTTGGATGAGAGGCTGGGCTGCCATGCCCACCCATAATTTACATAGGTGCTGGGGGTCCACACTCCTGTCTGCACACTGGCAAGGCAAGTCCTTTACCCACTAAGTCATCTCCTCACGCAAATTTTATTATTATTACTCTTATTATTGTTTTTTCAAAGTAGGGTTTCACTGTAGTCCAGGCTGACCTGGAATTCACTATGTAGTCTCAGGGTGGCCTTGAACTCACAGTGATCCTCCTACCCCTGCCTCCCGAGTGCTGGGATTAAAGATGTACGCAATGGGCCGGAGAGATGGCTTAGCGGTTAAGCGCTTGCCTGTGAAGCCTAAGGACCCCAGTTCGAGGCTCGGTTCCCCAGGTCCCACGTTAGCCAGATGCACAAGGGGGCGCATGTGTCTGGAGTTCGTTTGCAGAGGCTGGAAGCCCTGGCGCCCCATTCTCTACCTATCTGTCTCTTTCTGTCTGTTGCTCTCAAATAAATAAATAAAAGAGAAAACAAAAATTAAATTAAAAAGTTGTATGAGCCGGGCGTGGTGGCCCACGCCTTTAATCCCAGCACTCGGGAGGCAGAGGTAGGAGGATTGCCATGAGTTCGAGGCCACCCTGAGACTACATAGTGAATTCCAGGTCAGCCTGAGCCAGAGTGAGACCCTACCTTGAAAAACCAAAAAAAAAAAAAAAAAAAAAAAAAAAAAAAGTTGTATGCCACCATATCTGGCTCCAATTTTTTTTTAGTATATTTTATTTATTTAAGAGAGAGTGTGTGCATATGGGCTTACCAGGGCCTTCTGCCACTGCAAATGAACTCAAGATGCATGTGCTACTTTGTGCATCTGGCTTTACATGGGTACCGGGGAATCGAATCTGGGCCATCAGACTTTCCAAGCCAGTGCCTTTAACCACTGAACCATATCTCCAGCCCTATTTTAAGTTTTTTTTTCTTTTTCTTTCTTTTTTTTTTTTTAATTTTTTTTGGTTTATTTTATTTATTTATTTGAGAGTGACAGACAGAGAAAGAGGCAGAGAGAAAGAGAGAATGGGCGCGCCAGGGCTTCCAGCCGCTACAGACAAATTCCAGACGCGTGCGCCCCTGTGTGCATCTGGCTAACGTGGGACCTGGGGAATCGAGCCTCGAACCGGGGTCCTTAGGCTTCACAGGCAAGCGCTTAACCGCTAAGCCATCTCTCCAGCCCCCCCTTTTTTTTTTTTTTTGACACAGGGTCTTAATGTAGCCCAGGCCTCAAACACAGTATGTAGCTGAGGATGGCTTGGAACTGATCCTCCCACTTCCACCTCCTGAATGCTGGGATGGCAGGCATAAAACACCACACCTGCTTTGTTCTTGAGACAAGGCTCCATATGTTGCCCAGGCTGGTCTTGAATTCCTAGTCCAGTCTTACATCTGACTTTTGCCCTCTGCCGTCACTTCCAGTTAGCAAAACTCATGTGAACGTCAGGCAGGGCAGTGTTGATGCCACGCTGCGCCCAGGGCTCAAACTGGGGAAGGACGCAGAGTGGCCTTGAAGGGGCTGTGCACCTGTGCCAGGTTAGCTGCATGGTCTCGTCCAATTTTTAAAAAATAATTTTAAAATATTTATTTATTTGCAAACACAGAAAAAGACAGGGAGAGAGACAGAGAAAGAGAGAGAATGGGCGTGCCAGGGCTTCATGCTGATGCAAATGAACTTCAGATGCATGTGCCACCTGGTGCATTTGGCATTACATGGGTACTGAGGAATCGAACCATGGCCATCAGGCATTGTAATCAAGGGCCTTAACCATGGAGCCATCTATTCAGCCTTGATCTCGTCCAGTTTTTTTTTTTTTTAAACTGACATTCATGGGGCCTGGAGAGATGGCTTAGTGGTTCAGATGCTTGCCTGCAAAGTCAAAGGACATATGTTTGATTCCCCAGTCCCACGTAAACCACATGGACAAGGTGGTGCATGTGTCTGGAGTTTGCTTGCAGCAGCTAGAAGCCCTGACGTGCCCATTCTCTCTCCTTCCTTTTTTCTCCTCTCAAATAAATAAGTAAAAATAAAAATGTTTCTTTTAAAAGGCAATCTTGCTAACACTCATGGAATGAAAAAAAGGTGGGAAAGATCCTGAAAAGAAAGCCACAGAGTGGGTCATGGTACTGCATGCTTATAATCCTAACCCTGAAGTTGAGGCAGGAGAATCTCAAATTTGAGGGCATTCTGGGCTACATAGCAAAACTCTGCCTCAAAAAGTTGGGGGTAGGGCTGGAGAGATGGCTTAGCAGTTAAGCTCTTGCCTGTGAAGCCTAAGGACCCCGGTTCGAGGCTCGGTTCCCCAGGTCCCACGTTAGCCAGATGCACAAGGGGGCGCACGCGTCTGGAGTTCGTTTGCAGAGGCTGGAAGCCCTGGCGCGCCCATTCTCTCTCTCTCCCTCTATCTGTCTTTCTCTCTGTGTCTGTCACTCTCAAATAAATAAATAAAAAATTAAAAAAAAAAAGTTGGGGGTAAAAAAGCCAGGCGTGGTGGCACACACTTTTAATTCCAGCACTCAGGAGGCAGAGGTAGGAGGATTGCCATGAGTTTGAAGCCACCCTGAGACTACCTAGTGAATTTCTGGTCAGCCTGAGCTAGAGTGAGGCCCTACCTCGAAAAACCAACCAACCAACCAAACAACAACAACAAAAAAGAGGCAGATAGAGAGAGAATGGGTGTGCCAGAGCCTCCAGGCACTGCAAACAAACTCCAGACACATGTGCCATCTTGTATATCTGGTTTATGTGGGTCCTGGGGAATTGAACCTAGGTCCTTTGGCTTTGCAGGCAAATGCCTTAGCCACTAAGCCATCTCTGCAACCCAATTTTTTTTTTTTTTTTTTTTTTTTAGGCTCTCACTCTAGCCTAGACTGACCTAGAAGTAACTACAGGCTAGCCTTGAACTCATAAATAGCCTTCTACCTTAGACCCCTGGGTGCTGGGATGATAGGTGTGATCCACAATGGCCAGAAAAAAAAATTTTTTTAAACTGAAATCAAAAGACTTACCACTTTTAGTCACTAAAATCTTTTTTTTTTTTTCGAGGTAGGGTCTCACTCTAGCCCAGGCTGACCTGGAATTCACTATGGAGTCTCTGGGTAGCCTCGAACTCATGGCAATCCTCCTACCTCTGCCTACTGAGTGCTGGGAGCAAAGGCGTGTGCCACCACGCCCGACAATAAAATCGTTTTTAAATATGCATGCTTCTGGGCTGGAGCGATGGCTTAGCAGTTAAGCGCTTGCCTGTGAAGCCTCAGGACCCCGGTTTGAGGCTCAATTCCCCAGGACCCACATTAGTCAGATGCACAAGGGGGGCGCACGCGTCTGGAGTTCATTTGCAGTGGCTGGAAGCCCTGGCGCGCCCATTCTCTCCCTCTCTTTCTTTCTCTCTCTCTCTGCCTCTTTCTCTCTCAAATAAATAAATAAAAATTTTAAAATGCATGCTTCTCCTCTACCTCCAGTATTGTGAGAACCCAGAACATTTCAACATTGCATATGCCAGGCAAGTTTTCTTTCTACCTCTGACCCAGGTCTTGAGCCCCTCACTGGGGGATTCTAGGCAAGTATTCTACTGCCAAGCTATACTCCAGTCCTCACTATGCAGCCAAGCTGGCCTGGGACTGAGAGATTGCAGGCATGCACTGAACTCAAAGACATATATATATATATATATATATATAATTATTATTATTTTGATTTTTCAAGGTAGGGTCTCACTCTAGTCCAGGCTAACCTGGAATTTACTACGTATTCTCAGGGTGGCCTCGAACTCATGGTGATGCACCTACCTCTGCCTCCCAAGTGCTGGGATTAAAGGCATGTACCATCACGTCTGGTGACTTTTTAAAAAATTATTTATTATTGAGAGAGAGGAAGACGCAAGGGGGGGGGGAGAGAATGGGCACACCAGGACCTCCAGCCACTGCAAACGAACTCTAGATGCATGCGCCCTCTTGTTTTTCGAGGCAGGGTTTCTCTCTAGCCCAGGCTGACCTGGAGATCACTATGTAGTCTCAGGGTGGCCTTGAACTCACAATGATCCTTCTACCACTGCCTCCTGAGAGTGCTGAGATTAAAGGTGTGCACCACCGCGCCCGGCTACAAAGGTATTTTAACTAAAGATGCTGCTGTTCTAAGTGAGAGGTCGGTTCCCCTGTGGCCGAATCACTTACTCCAGCTCAGTGATTGGATAATTGCAAACTTGCCAAGTTGGTGCCTGTCCGATTACATGGTGTCTGCAAGTAAGAGGCTCCCTGGAGATGGTGCCACAGCGCTGGGCCCAAGACTGGTGCTAAGGCAGGGGGCGGAGCTGGGGGTAGCAGAGGGCTGCCATCCTGGGATCCCTGGTGTCAGGCTTGATCTGCCCGCCCCTCCTCACCCACTCTGGGGACTGTCACTGCGACAAGTAAGTTTGGTGACTCTTGAACTGCTGTCACAGTGTGTCCTCAGAGTCTATTTGACGACACAGGCGCCTTCCACTTAGCACCGGGCTCAGGGCCCTAATTTGTGCGTCTCTTGCTCCCTCTCCGCCCCGGTTGTTTCTCATCCCAGTAAAATGATGCTGCCAGCGCCCAGCAGTTCAGATGCAACTCACCGACCTGCAGGTGTCCTTCACCCTCTCCTCCTCCCTGCATCTGCTCCCGCAGCAGACTCGACCGGCTCTATGTGAAACTCTATCTAGAACCCACCAGAAGCTTCCTCCCTTCTCCTCATTATAGCTTTGTGTGCAACAGGCTGAGTCGTGTCCCACTCTCGCGGCAAGCTTGTGAGCATGTGGGTGGGTGGTGACACTTTCTGGCTCTTTAAACCCAAAATCCTAGCGAGGCATGCTGGTGCAAGTCTGCCTTCTCGGCTACTAGGGAAGAGAAGGCAGGATGATCTAAAGTTTGGAGCCTGCATGAGCTGCAGAATGAATTCAAGGATGGCCTGCAAAACAAGGAGACCCTGTTACAAAAGAACACAAAACTAGAGAGAGGTAGTTCAGTGATAGAGTGTCTGCATGGCCCTGTGTGAGGCCCTAAATTTGATCCTTAGCACTTGAATGAATGAATGATGAATGAGTGAACAAACCCAAAATCCTGGGGCTGGGCATCATGGCCCAGCAGTAAGAGCACCTGCCTTGAATCCCCCAGGGAGGGGCTGCGGTGTGGCTCAGTGGTAGAGCTCCTGCCTAGAATCCCCCAGTGAGGGGCTGGGGGCGTGGCTCAGTGGCAGAGCTCCTGCCTAGAATCCCCCAGTGAGGGGCTGGGGGCGTGGCTCAGTGGTAGAGCTCCTGCCTAGAATCCCCAGTGAGGGGCTGGGGCGTGGCTCAGTGGTAGAGCTCATCCCTAGAATCCCCAGTGAGGGGCTGGGGGCGGGGCTCAGTGGTAGAGCTCCTGCCTAGAATCCCCCAGTGAGGGGCTGGGGGCGTGGCTCAGTGGTAGAGCTCCTGCCTAGAATCCCCCAGTGAGGGGCTGGGGGCGTGGCTCAGTGGTAGAGCTCCTGCCTAGAATCCCCCAGTGAGGGGCTGGGGGCGTGGCTCAGTGGTAGAGCCCCCGCCTAGAATCCCCCAGTGAGGGGCTGGGGGCGTGGCTCAGTGGTAGAGCTCCTGCCTAGAATCCCCCAGTGAGGGGCTGGGGGCGTGGCTCAGTGGTAGAGTACTTGCTGGGTTTTCCCTCCCTCACTGCAATTAACAAACCCCAGGTCCTTACTTCTGTCCTTGTGACTAGCTCTTAGCACTCATTTCTTCTCTTTGTAGTCACTTTTTTGAAAACGTGACATTTTTCTCAGCTGTTCCAGCTTCCTGAGCAGGGACTAGCACAGAGTTAGTACCTGAGCTCAGGTCTCTACATACTGATTTCTTACTTTCTCTTTCACTAGTGTTGTTTGTTTGTTCCGTTTTTTAAGGTAGGCTGTCACTCTAGCCCAGGCTGACCTGGAATTCACTATGTAGTCTCAGGGTGTCCTCGAACTCATGGCGATCCTCCTACCTCTGCCTCCTGAGTGTTGGGGTTAAAGGCGTGTGAAACCATGGTTGGCGTGTGTGTGTGTGTGTGTGTGCATGTGTGATGTTCATGTCCGTGTACACATTTTCATGTGAGTGGGTGCATCTGTGTGGAGGCCAGAGATTGATATTGGGTGTCTTCATCTCTCTTTAGCTCATTTACTGAGGAAGTGTCTCTGACTTGGACCAAGCCTCACTGCTTCCCTAGCCTCGCTACCCAGTTTCCTGCAGGAATCCCTTAACTGCCCCGTTGTTGGGATTACAGGCAGGCCGCTACTCCTGCCCAGCATTTATGTGAATTTCTGAACCTCCTCCACCCATCTTCCCTGTTCTGGGACCACAGATATGCGCCGGCACCCCTGGTTTACGCAGTGGTGGGGAGGGAACCCAGGGCTGGCTAGAGGACAGCACTCTACAACTGAGCTATATCCCAACACCCTATGTTTCATTTTTATAAAAAATATATTTTAGGGTTGGAGAGATGGCTTAGCGGTTAAGCACTTGCCTGTGAAGCCTAAGGACTCCGGTTCGATGCTCCATTCCCCAGGTCCCACGATAGCCAGATGCACAAGAGGGCGCACGCGTCAGGAGTTCGTTTGCAGTGGCTGGAGGCCCTGGCGTGCCCATTCTTTCTCTATCTATCTATCTGTCTTTCTTTATTGCTCTCAAGTAAAAAAATGAACAAAAAAATTAAAAAAAAATTTACTTATTTGAGAGAGAGAAAGACGTAGAGAGAGAGAGAGAGAGAGAGAGAGAGAGAAGGGTGGGGGGGAGAGAATGGGTGCACCAAGGCCACTGCAAACAAACTCCAGATGCATGCACCCCCTTGTGCATCTGGCTTATGTGGGTCCTGGAGAATCAAACCAGGGTCCTTTGGCTTTGCAGGCAAATGCCTTAACCACTAAGCCACCTCTCCCGCCCTCAGTTTGTTTGTTTGTTTCATTTTTGTTTTTGTTTTTTTGAGGTAGGGTCTCACTCTAGCCCCAGCTGATTTGGAATGTATGGAGTCTCAGGGTGGCCTCGAACTTAGAGTGAACTTCCTACCTTTGCCTCCCAAGTGCTGGGATTAAAGGCATGCACCACCACACCTGGCATCTTCAATTCTTTAATTTTTTTCAATTAAATTTTTTTTAATTGGGCTGGAGAGATGGCTTAGCGGTTAAGTGCTTGCCTGTGAAGCCTAAGGACCCCGGTTTGAGGCTCGGTTCCCCAGGTCCCATGTTAGCCAGATGCACAAGGGGGCACACGTGTCTGGAGTTCGTTTGCAGAGGCTGGAAGCCCTGGAACTCCCATTCTCTCTCTCTCCCTCTATCTGTCTTTCTCTCTGTGTCTGTCGCTCTTAAATAAATAAATAAACAAATAAATAATTTTTTTTAAATTAACAACTTCCATGATTATAAAAAATATCCCATGGTAATGCCTTCCCAACCTCCCACTTTCTCCTTTGAAACTCCATTCTCCATCATATCCCCTCCCCCTCTCAATCAGTCTCTCTTTTATTTTGATGTCATGATTTTTTTCTCCTATTATGATGGTCTTATGTAGGTGGTGTCAGGCACTGTGAGGTCATGGATATCCAGGCCATTTTTTTTCACCTTTCATTAAAGTTTTCTTAATGTGGTAAAAAATAAAAAATCACACATAGAACCCACCATGTTAAAATGTACAACTCAGGGTTGGGAGATGGCTTAGTGGTTAAGCGCTTGGCTGTGAAGCCTAAGGACTCCGGTTTGAGGCTCAATTCCCCAGGACCCACATTAGCCAGATGCACAAGGGGGTGCATGCATCTGGAGTTCCTTTGCAGTGGCTGGAGGCCCTGGTGTGCCCATTTTCTCTCTCTTTCTATCTGCCTTTCTCTCTCTGTCTGTCGCTCTCAAATAAACAAATTTTAAAAAATGAACAAAAAACTGTACAACTCAGTGGCACTAAATACGATGTTAACTACCATTCCTGCCCATTTCTAGAGTTTTTTTTTCCCAGTTACAAAGATGATACTTAATTAGAATAAGTTGTACTATAAGTGACTGAAAATCCAAAATTGACACAAGTACCAGAGATCACCATATTTCTTTTTTACGTGTATATGATGGATTTTGATCACATCTGCCTCTCATTACCTTCCCACTCAGCCTCTTCTTCCTAGGGTTTGTAAAGACAGGGTCTTGCTATGTAGATCCTCTTGCCTCTGTACCCTGAGTTCTGAGAAACGCCCCACCATGTGAGGTCTTTTGTGACTACAGGACCAGAACAGAACCAAGCTTCTGGGTTTTGAGCGGAATAGACTTGGTGTGCTTACATGTGCATTACAAGCAATCCATTGTAGAAATAATAGGAAATCTGAGGTGGAGAAAACTCATTTGGTCTTTTACAGCATTTGACTTGTTTCTTCATTTCTGAAATCAGGATTTCTAGACAGCCTTGAAAGTTCTAACTTTAATGTCCCAGTTACAGTTTCTCTTCTCGGTTCCAGAATTTCATGAAGATTTGTAGTCTTACTAAAGCCTCTCTTGAAACTACTATGTGATATAGCAAGGGATGCTAGCCTGACACCTGAATCCACTAAGACAGCTCTGCTGCAGGAGGCCACACACCACCTGATTCTCCTGGACCACTGCTCTCGAGGACAGGTAAAGGTAAGGCAGTTTCAGTCAGGCCTCATTGCCCTGAGCTACTTTCTACTTTTTATTTTATTTTTTAAAATTTCTTTGAGAACAACAGACAGAGAAAGAGACAGATATATATATAGAGAGAGAGAATAGGCACGCCAGGGCCTTCAGCCACTGCAGACGAACTTCAGATGCGTGCGTCCCCTTGTGCGTCTGGCTAACGTGGGTCCTGGGGAGTTGAGCCTCGAACCGGGGTCCTTAGGCTTCATAGGCAAGCACTTAACCGCTAAGCCATCTCTCCAGCCCTACTTTCTACTTTTATTATTGACTCCTGCTGTGTCTGGCCAAGCTTGGAAGTGGACACAGGATTCTGAGTTTCCTTCTCTGCCTACTAGACTTCCATAGCGTGTATTCTACTACTGAGCTAACCCCTAACTGTCAAAGCTGTTTAGAACCCCTAAACAGTAAGATATAAGCGGATTAGATGTTACTAGACTTAAGGACATGAATGAATGAAAGCCCTATGATGGAAATTTAAAAAATTTCTGTTCTAGTCTTTTGGATTAAAAACAATAAAGTACAGAGAATTAATGAGCTAGCTGTAAACTACCAAGGAATAACAATGTAATTGAGATTAATAGAAATGTTCCCACAGGGTTATCTCCATGTTTGCTCATATGGGAATTCTTCCTTTGGCTTCATACTCCATGTTAAGTCAGTAGTTCTAAGAGCTATGTGTACAATCACAAGCATAAAACCAGTCTCACTTTTTTTTGTCTTGTTTTTGTTTTTCAGGGTAGGGTCTGACTCTAGCCCAGGTTGACCTGGAATTCACTATGTAGTTTCAGGGTGGCCTCAAAGGGTGATCCACCTACCTCTGCCTCCCAAGTGCTGGGATTAAAGGCATGTACCATCATGCCCAGCCTCCAGGCCATTTTGTGTGTGGGGGGACGGGGGAACATGTTGTAAGGAGTCCTACCCTTTCTTTGGCTCTTACATTCTTTCCGCCACCTCTTCTGCAATAGACCCTGAGCCTTGGAAGGTGTGATAGAGATACTGCTGTGCTGAGCACTCCTGTCACTTCTTTCCAGCACCATGATGCCTTCTGAGCCATCCCAAGGTCACTGCCATCTGAAAAGAGAAGATTCTCTACCAAAAGTGAGAGTAGCATTAATATAAGAGTATGAACATTAAGAGAAGTGCTTACTGGGCAGTTTGATAAGCATAGGATATACATTTAGCCAGACAGCAGCAGAAGTTACACCCCAAGGGCTCATAACTACCCCTGTTTTAAGTTTTCAGTATCAGGGATGTATTCCCTCCCATGGAGTGGGCCTCTAGTCCAATTAGAGGGCAGTTGGTTTCCACCATGACAGATGTGCACCCCTTGCTTCATTTGGCCTGGCTGGCCAAATATAAGGCTTGCAGTGTCCACTGTTGTGAATCTTCAGTAGTGATTTCTCTTTCTCCCATTGAACTGCATGCAGCATGGCTTCTTCCAGCTTTCTGTCAGCTGGTCCAGCAGGATTTCTCAGTGGCCTTGCAGCCCAAGTATGTGGAGTCTTCAGCAATAGGGTCTTACCATCTATTCCTGGTGGGAAACCAAGGGCCTCAGCAATGGCCTATAATGTTTTGGGGGCATCAGGGACCTCCCTGGCCAACAACTCACTGGAAGGTATCCCATCCCTGGCATGGAAAATTTTCTAGCAACAATCTATGGCTCCAGAGTGTTCCATTGTCCAAAAAAGTAGGTTTCCATATGATGTATTTATATCCTCTTAGATTTTGATGAATGCTTCCTCCACCTTTCCTTTACTTAATATTTCCCCCTGACCTCACTTGGGCCTTAATTTAATTCTTTTAGTATAGTATATTACATTGATTGATTTTCATATGTTGAATGAACTTTCTCATGTAGGGATAAGCCCCTGTTGGTTATGAAGTATAATCTTGTGTGTGTGTGTGTGTGTGTGTGTGTGTGTGTGTGTGTGTATGTTCCTGTTTTGGGGTGTTGGTCCTGGCCTTGCACCTCATTAGAGGCAGTCTCTCATTCTTGTTCATTGTTGCATTTACCAGCTAGCTGGTCTGTGAGCTTTCTAGGAAATTCTTTCTCATTTCTCCATCAGTGTTTTGGGATGACAGAAGCCTGCCATGGTTTCCAGCTTTTACCTGGGGTCTGGGGATCTGAACTTGGGTATTGAAGCTTCAGTGGTAAGTACTTTATCCACTGAGCCATTTTCCCAGCCCATGAGGTATAATCTTTTCCATGTGGTGTTGAATCTGTTTTGATAGCATTTTGTGGCATATTTTGTGTCATATATATATTTTTTAAGGCAAGCCCAATAGACTGACTGAGAGAGGGAGAGAGAGAGAGAGAGAGAGAGAGAGAGAGAGAGAGAGAGAGAATGAATTAGCACACCAGGGCCTCCAGCCATTGTAATTGAACTCCAGATATGTGTGGCACCTTGTGTGCATGTGCAACCTTGCACACTTGTGTGACCTTTGTGTATCTGGCTTATGTGGGACCTGGAGAGTCAAACATGGGTCCTTAGGCTTCACAGGCAAGTGACTTAACTGATAAGCCATCTCTCCAGCCCTGTTTTTATTTTATTTTATTTTATTTTATTTTTAAGAGAGAGAGAGAATAGGCATACTAGGGCCTCCAGTTACTGCAAATGAACTCCAGGCACAGGTACCGCCTTGTGCATCTGGCTTACATGAATGAAACCTGGGTCCTTCTCAGGCAAACACCTTAACCATTAAGCCATTTCTCTAGCCCTCCATTTTGCATTTTGAGACAGAATTTCACTGTAGCCCAGGCTGACATGTCACTCACCATATAATGTAGTCTAGGCTGGCCTTGAATTCATGGTGATCCTCCCGCCTCAGCCTCCAGAGTGCTGGGTTGCAGGTGTGAACCACTACACCTGGATCTTATTTTTACTTCTTAAATATTTATTTATTTATTTAGGTTTTCAAGGTAAGATCTCACTGTAGCCCAGGCTGACCTGGAATTCGCTATGTAGTCTCAGGGTGGCTTCAAACTCATAGCAATCCTCCTACCTCTGCCTCCCCAGTGCTGAGATTAAAAGTGTGCACTACCACACCTGGCTTATTTTTTAAATTAAAAAATTATTTATTTTTAAGCAGAGAGAGAGAGATAGAGGAGAGAGAGAAGAGAGAGAATGGATGTGCTAGGGCTTCCTTCCTGTTTTTCCTTCCCTTCCTCCTGCCTTCCTTCTCTCTCTCTTCCCTCCTCAGGGTGTCCTGTAGCCCAGGCTGTCCTAGAACTCTCAAGTAGCAGAAGACAGTCTTGAACTTTTGAATCTCCTGCGTCAGCCTCCCGTGTGCTGGGTTATGAGAGTGTGTCTGCCTTGCCCGGCTTTGTACTTTTTCCTTGTGTCATTGTCTCACTTTGGTAGTAGAGCAATGCCACCTACTTAATATAGGATTAGAAATGTTCCCTCTTCCTTTTTTTGGGCGGGGGGAAGAATTTGGGGAGGATTGGCGTGAACTCTTTCAGTGTTGGCAGGATTCTTCAGGGAAGCCATCTGTCCCTCGGCTTCTCTTTGTTGGAATTTTTATTAATAATTCAACTCCTTACTCATTATTGATCTGTTTCAGATTGTCTATTTCTTGATGATTCAGTCCTGGTAGGTTGTGTGTTTGTAGAAATTTACTTATTTTCTCTAGATTTTCTAACTTGTTGGCATACATTTCTAGCTTCTTACAAGGATGTCTTTTTTTTTTTTTTTTTCCCGAGGTAAGGTCTCACTCTAGCCCAGGCTGACCTGGAATTCAGTATGCAGTCTCAGGGTGGCCTTGAACACATGGTGACCCTCCTACCTCTGCTTCCTGAGAGCTGGAATTAAAGGTGTGCGCCTGGCTAAGGATGTCTTTAAAAAAAAATTTCAAGCCGGCCGTGGTGGCGCACGCCTTTAATCCCAGCACTTGGGAGGCAGAGGTAGGAGGATCACCGTGAGTTCAAGGCCACCCTGAGACTCCGTAGTGAATTCCAGGTCAGCCTGAGCTAGAGTGAGACCCCACCTCGAAAAACAAAAAAACAAAAACAAATTTCATTCTACCCAGGCTGACCTAGAACTTACTCTGTCGTCCCAGGCTGGCCTTGAACTCACAGCTGTCATTGGACATCTGCTTCCCAAACGCTGTGATTAAAGGTGTGCACTACCACACACACCTGGCACCAGGATGCCTCTATTTTGCTTTGGGGGTGCTGGAGGTCAAAGCCAAGGCCTGGTTTATGTTAGGTGTGTTAGTTCCTGTAAGAAAAAAAAACAAAACAAAACTGACAGAAGCAAACCAAGGAGAAAGGATTTATTTTGGGTCATAGCTTGAGGGGATATCATCCGTCTTGGAGAAGAAGGAGGGTGAGGTGGCTAGTCATCCTGGCAGCGGACAGACAGTAAATAGGACCAGGATATAACATTCACCGTCTACCTCTAATGGCCTACATCTCTCAGCTAGGCTGTTTGCCACGGGTTCCATAGCTTCCAAAACACTGCCACCAACTGGTGAGCCACTAGTGAAACACTTTTTTTTTTTTGGTATTGTTTTGTCAGGGTAGGGTTTCATTCTAGCCCAGGCTGACCCGGAATTAAGTCTCAGGGGTACCTTGAACTCTCGGCGATCCTCCTACTTCTGCCTCCCAAGTGCTGGGATTAAAGGCATGTGCCACCACACCAGGTGAAATACACTTTTATTTATTTATTTTTTAATGTTAGAGTGAGAGAAAGAAGAGAGAGAGAGAGAGAGAGAGAGAGAGAATTGGCACGCCAGGGCTTCCAGCCACTGTAATCTGAACTCCAGATGCGTGTGCCACCTCGTGCATATGTGGGACCTTGCGCTCTTGCCTCATCTTGTGTGTCTGGCTTATGTGGGATCTAGAGAGTTGAACATGGGTCCTTAGACTTCTCAGACAAGTGCCTTAATTTATAAGTCATCTCTCTAGCCCGAAACACATTTTTAAAAATAATAATTTTGAGCTGGAGAGATGGCTTAGTGGTTAAGCGCTTGCCTGTGAAGCCTAAGGACCCCAGTTTGAGGCTCAATTCCCCAGGACCCACGTTAGCCAGATGCATAAGGGGGCGCACACGTCTGGAGTTCATTTGCAGATGCACTAGCACATCCATTCTCTCTCTCTCTCTGCCTCTTTCTCCCTCTGTCACTCTCAAATAAATAAATAAAAATGAATAACATATTAAAAAATAATAATTATTTTGCTGAGTGTGGTGGCACACACCATTCATCCCAGCACTTGGAAGGCAGAGGTAGGAGTTAGGAGTTTGAGGCCACCCTCAGACTACATAGTGAATTCCAGGTCAACCTGGGCTAGAATGAGACCCTATATCAAAAAACCAAAAAAAAAAAATTTTTTTTTATTTGTAAACAGAAAAAGAGAAAGAAGCCGAGCATGGTGGCTCATGCCTTTAATCCCAGCACTCGGGAGGCAGAGGTAGGAGGATTGCCGTGAGTTCAAGGCCACCCTGAGACTCCATAGTGAATTCCAGGTCAGCCTGGGCTAGAGTGAGACCCTACCTTGAAAAACCAAAAAAAAAAAAAGAGAGAGAAAGAGAGAATTAGAAAGAAGAGAGACAGAAAGTGAGAGAGAGGGAGAGAATGGGTGCACCAGGGCCTCCTGCCACTGCAAACGAACTCCAGATGCATGAGCCACTTTGTGCCTCTGGATTTACATTGGTACTGGAGAATCAAACCTGGATCATCAGGCTTGGCAGGCAAGCGCCTTAACTGCTGAGCCATCTCTCCAGCCCTGACTAGTGAAACACATTTATTTGATTTATTTTTGGTTTTTCGAGGTAGGGTCTTGCTGTAGCCCAGGCTGACTTGGAATTCACTGTGTAGTCTCAGGATGGTCTTGAACTCATGGCGATCCTCCTACTTCTGCCTCCCGAGTGCTGGGATTAAAGGTGTGCGCCACCACGCCTGGCTATGAGACACATCTAAACCGTGACACTAGACAAGTGCTCTACCGCTGAACCACACCCCTCAGTTCCTCACTGGGGGATTCTAGGCAGGAGCTCTACCACTGAGCCACGCCCCCAGCCCCTCACTGGGGATTCTAGGCAGGAGCTCTACCACTGAGCCAGGCCCCCAGCCCCTCACTGGGGGATTCTAGGCAGGAGCTCTACCACTGAGTCACACCCCCAGCCCCTCACTGGGGATTCTAGGCAGGAGCTCTACCACTGAGTCACACCCCCAGCCCCTCACTGGGGACTCTAGGCAGGAGCTCTACCACTGAGCCACGCCCCCAGCCCCTCACTGGGGGATTCTAGGCAGGAGCTCTACCACTGAGCCACGGCCCCAGCCCCTCACTGGGGGATTCTAGGCAGGTGCTCTGTCACTGAGCCACGCCCCCAGCCCCTCACTGGGGATTCTAGGTAACTGCTCTACCACTGAGCCACACCCCCAGTCCCTGACTGGGAGATTTTGGAGAGGCATGCTAAGGCTGAACCATGCTTTCAGGACCTGCTGGGTCAGAAGCCTCCCCTACACAGTCTGGGAAGTGGAGGTTTCCCGCATCAGAACTCGATGTTCCCCACAGAGCCAGGAGTTGAAGGCAGATGACAAAGATGACAAAACACAAGGAAACCCAATTTCCTTTAAAAGGTTTTCATTTATTAATCTTTTCTGAAGCAGTTAATTCTCTTTTCTTATTTTTTTTTAAATGTGTGTTTCATCCAGAGTTATATCAAAGTGATTAAAATGAATTTTCTCCTGAGGCTACAGCTCCCCAGATTAGAAAAAAAAAAAAAAAGATGTTTTTGTTTTCAATTAATCACAAAAATAAAACCCCAAGAGCACATCAACAATCAAATATATTCCCCAAATATCCAGGACAAAAAATAAAATATTTATTGATCTATCACAGCGAGACACAAAGAGATGGGTGGGAAGGGGTGAGACATGCTCTGGTGGTATACAGTGGCTTTAGGGGACAGGGGATACAGTACTGCATGTGGGGAGGGACATTTCTGCCCCAGCCCGCACAGCCCATCACACCCTGGGCCAGCATTGAGCTGGCATGTGGCGGGATGGGAGAGGGCACAGGCCATCATGCCAGATGAACCAGGTTGATGGTGGGTGTGCCCAGGCAGTCAACTGCGGACAAGGATGGACGGACGGATGGATGGACGGATGGGCAGGTGGATTCCACAAGAGCAAGTGAGCTATTCCCAGTGTGGGTGGAGTGTTGTGACTCCAATGTGCCCACATCACAGCCTTTGGTAAGGGGAAGACAGCACCAAGAGGACCCAGAGAGAGAGAGAGAGAGAGAGAAAGAGAGAGAGAGGAAAATGGTATGACCAAATCCAGCATTGAGGGTTTGGGTGCTTTGGGTACCAACTGGACACAGCCAGGGAAGGCTCCTGGTGGGCAGGGGAAGGTGGGACTGCCCAGCAAATGTGAGCACCATCTTTACAGAGGGTCCACAGGGAGGGAGTCCCCTGGGCCACCCTTCCCTCCTCCTTCCCCCCAGGAAGAGGAAACACCAACATGTAGCACCAATTTTCCTTGGAGATGGAGACTGTGTTCAGGGGGGAGCTCCTGGGTGGGAAGGGATGGGGGGGCACCCGGGTGAGCCCACCTGCCCTGGCCTGTGATGTTGTGGGGGGGATGGGGGGCTTTCTGGTCGGAGCACATGGCCACTGTTCTCTGATTTCCTTGCCCTGTGGGTTTCCAAACATCGCTGGCCTGCCGTCCCCTCCCGGGTGGGAGTTGGGGGATGAGGCGGGGGGGGGGGGGCTGGTCATAGAGGGTTTACATTCTCCACCAAGCAGTAGCACCAACGTTGATGAGGTCGCGAGTCAGGGGTCTCAGGAAGTTCACTTCCTCTTCCGGCCACAGGATTTGCCCAGGCAGCCTCCACCTGGGTCCGGAGAGGGATGGGATGGGATGGGATGGGATGGGGTAGAGGGAGGAGAACAAGCAACAGCAGTGAGTTTGGCCCCTTCTCAAGCTCTTGCCTGCTCTGCCTGCCTCCCTCAATCCAGGGCTTACAGAAACTGAAAGAACCCGGGCCATGGCAGAGGACAAACTCTGAGAACCACATCAACTCTTAACTGGGAGCTGGGCCTCAGGGGTGCGTGTCTGCAATCCCAGTTACTTGGCAGGGTGGATCTCAGGTTCACTGGCTGCCTGAGCTAAGGAGCAAGGCTGGATCTCAAAATAAAACGGGCAAATTATGCTAGGCATGATTGCACACCGGTAGTCTCAGCACTCAAAAGGCCAACGCACAGCCGGAGGGACGGCTTAACGGTTATGGCGCTTGCCTGCAAAGCCCAAGGAACCAGGTTCAATTCCCCAGGACCCACGTTAGCCAGATGCACAAGGGGCACATGTGTCTGGAGTTCGTTTGCAGTGGCTGGAGGCCCTGGCGTCCCCACTCTCTCCCTCTCTCATAAATAAATAAACATAAAAATTTTAAAAGGTTTTTCTTTTTTTTTTTTTAAAGCTAAGGCATTGGATTGTTGTGGGATTGAGGCCAGCCTCGGCTACATAGTGAGTTCTAGGTCAGCTTGGGATCCAGAGTGAGGTCCTGTCTCATAAAAAAGGACCCTTCCCCCAAATAATCAAAATAAACAAATAATGAGGAGCTTGGTCTTGGGAGGCAGAGGTAGGAGGATTGCCGTGAGTTCAAGGCCACCCTGAGACTACCGTGTGCGACTCCTCTTCTAAAATAGAAGACAGACCTGGGGGTGGGGGGAGGAGCTGGGAATGGTGGTGTAGGTCTTTAGTTCTAGCACTTGGGAGGCTGAGGTAGGATAGCAATGAGTTTGAGGTCAGTGTGGACTGCTGAGTGAGTTCCAGTTAAGCTTGGGCTAGGGTGAGACCTTGCTTCAAATCCCACCCACCAAAAGTAAAGAAAGAAAAAAAAAAATTGGGCTGGAGAGATGGCTTAGCGGTTAAGCGCTTGCCTGTGAAGCCTAAGGACCCCGGTTCGAGGCTCGGTTCCCCAGGTCCCACGTTAGCCAGATGCACAAGGGGGCGCACGCGTCTGGAGTTCGTTTGCAGAGGCTGGAAGCCCTGGCGCGCCCATTCTCTCTCTCTCCCTCTATCTGTCTTTCTCTCTGTGTCTGTCGCTCTCAAATAAATAAATAAAAATTTTTTAAAAAAAAAGAAAAAGAAAAAAAATAGCAGTGTGTGGTGGCGCACGCCTTTAATCCCAGTGCTTGAGAGACTAGAGGTGGGAGAATCGCCGTGATTGAGGCCATCCTGAGACTCCATAGTGAATTCCAGGTCAGCCTGGACTAGAGCTAGACCCTACCTCAAAAAACCAAAAGAAAATAACAATAATAATAAACAAATAAATAATAAAAAGGAGAAAAAGAAAAATAGAGCTGAGGCTCAGAGAGAGAGAGGGATGGGGGTCTTATCCACGTAGTCTCTGACCTTGACCTGGAACCCAGGGCTCCTGCCCACTTCTGAAGGTTTGATTGAATTGATTTTCTCTCCCCCCCCCCCCCGCCCCTCTGGAGACTGTGTTGCTGAGATAGTCTAACTAGGTAGCCCAGGCTGGCCTCAAACTCACGACTCTCCTGCCTCAGCCTGCAACATGGCTGGGATCTCAGGCTTGCTCCACCAACCACTCCCTCACTTGGCAAATCTGTGGTTTCCTAGCCTCAGCCTGAGGCAGGGAGGTGCTGCAGACTGGGTAGTTTCAGTGCCCCACTGAGCTAGGTGTGGCTCATTTGCGCCACCTGGTGACTCGGAGCAGATGGACAGGGAGACAGACACCTATCTAGGAAGTAAGTTCACGCTGGGTGTTCCTCCCATCCATTGACTTCCCTGTCCTTCCAGGTCCCTTCCCGGCTCCTCTACACAGGTGGAGGTAGGCACCAGCTAGGGGTCTTGGGTAAAGGTGGAGAGGGTGGTAGAACAGATTGGTTGGGAACCGTCCCACTCTCTATGATGCTGGTCCAAGTGGAACGTCTCTTCCAAGGCCAGGCTGGTGGCCCCTGACTTCCCTGCCTCCACCAGGGATTGAGTATCTAATTACCTTGATATCCCAGGGCACCAAGGGCTCCTCCGTAAGACTTGGGAGGTTTTCCTGCAGGGTGTAGAGAGGGGAGGATGAGACTGGGGAGGGGGCTGGGCTCCCCTGCTGCCCCCCCAAACATCCTCACTATGTGCCTGTCTCGCCCTGTATATGTAGTTTCTCAAGACTTCCTTGCTCATTGGCCTGCCCAGCCACACCTCTTGTCCACCATATCCCTCGCCTCCAGAGCCAAGCCAGAGATCAAGTTTATCTATCTATCTATCTATCTATCTATCTATCTATCTATCTATCATCTATCTATCAACTTCCATCGCTCTCTCTCTCTGTATTTCCTTTCTTCCCTCATTTCCTCCCTCCCTCCCTTTTTTCCTTCCTTTCTTTCTTTTTCTCTTTCTTTTTTTCCCTTGGTTTTTCTTTTCTTTTCTTTTTGGTTTTTTGGGGTAGGGTCTCACTCTAGCCCAGGCCGACCTGGAATTCACTATGGAGTTTTTTTTTTTTCGGGGGGGGGGCCTCAAACTCACAGTGATTCTCCTACTTCTGTCTCCCAAGTGCTGGGATTAAAGGCGTGTGCCGCCACAGCCAGCTTTTCTCTCTGTCTTTTTTCTTCCCTCCTTCCCTCTTTCTTTTCTTTGTAGTACTGAGGCTGGAACCCAGGGACTAGTGCCTGCTAGCTAAGTGCTCTGGCATTGAGCCATGCCCCCAGCTTCTCCCTGGGGGAATCCTAACACTGACTTACATTCACAGCCCTTAAAAATGCATTTTTATAGTACTCGGGAGGCAGAGGTGGGAGGATTGCTGTGAGTTCGAGGCCATCCTGAGACTCCCATAGTGAATTCCAGGTCAGCCTGAGCTAGAGTGAGACTCTACCTCGAAAAACAAAAAACAAAAAACAACAACAAAAAAATGCATTTTTAAATGTCAGGCATAGCTGGGTGCAGTAGCTCATGCCTTTAGTCCCAGCACTTGGGAGGCAGGGGGTAGAAGGATCACCATTGAGTTCGAGGCCACCCTGAGACTATAGAGTGCATTCCAGGTAGCCTGGGCAACAGTGAGACTACCTCCAAAATAAAAAAAAAAAAGTGCCAGGCATGGTGGCACACACCTTTAATCCAGCAGCCGGGAGGCAGAGGTAGGAGGATCGTGGTGAGTTTGAGGCCACCCTGAGACTCCATAGTGCATTTTTTAAAAATTTTGAGGGCTGGAGAGATTGCTCAGTGTTTAAAGGCGCTTGCCTGCAACGTGTACCAGCCTGGGCTCAGTTCTCTAGTACCCATGCAAAGCCAGATGCACAAAGTATTGCATGCACCTGGAGTTGGTTTGCAGTGGCAGGAGGCCCTGGTATGCCCATGCTTTCTCTTTCTCTCTCAAATAAACAAATAAAAATATTTGGAGCTGGAGAGATGGCTTAGTGGTTAAGGCACTTTCCTGTGAAGCCTAGATTTGATTCCCCAGGACCCACATAAGCCAGGTGTCCAAGGTGGCACATACATCTGTAGTTTGTTTGCAAAGGTTGGAGGTCCTGGCACACCCATTTTTTCCTTCTCTGCCTCTTCCTCACTTTTTCTCCCTCTCTATAATAAATAAATTAAAAAACTTTTGAAAACTTTGAGAATGAGTCTGGTTAAGTTGCCCAGGCTAACCCAGAACTCCCTCTATAGCCCAGGCTGGTCTTGAACTTTTCTTCCTCCTGCCTCATCCTTCCCAGTGTTGGGGTCACAAGCCAGTGTCACCATGCCTGGCTTATGAGATGGCTTTTAAATATAGACTCACCACCAACTCCCAGGCCTCCAGCACCGCCACCTATGAGGTAAGGAGAAAGGCTGTCAGTGTGCCTACTTCTGGGAGCCCATCAAGCCCCCCTTGACTGGGGTAAGATGTGTGGTGTGAGAAGGGTCAAGTCCTGGGCCTGGATGCCAGGAACTCTGGGTTCTGTCTTGGCTCTCACTGCATGACCTTGGAGCAGTCCCTAAGCAGTCTCTCAATTTCAGTTTGTGTCAGGTGGGACACTGTGGGGAAGCCATTTGACTCTCAGGGATCCTGAGAGGTTTGACTTTTTTTTTAGAGTTATTGTGGGGCTGGAGAGATGGCTTGGAGGTTAAGGCGCTTGCCTATGAAGCCTAAGGACCCAGGTTCAACTTCCCAGCATCCATGTACGCCAGATGCACAAGGTGGTGCATGTGACTGGAGTTTGTTCGCAGCGGCTGGAGGCCCCGGTTATGCCCATTTCTCTCTAATAAGTAATAAAATAGTTTTTCAAACGTATTAAAGAAAGTTGGTATAAAAGCTGGGCACGGTGGCACACGCCTTTAGTCCCAGCACTTGGGAGGCAGAGGTAGGTGGATTGCTGTGAGTTTGAGTCCACCCTGAGACTACATAGTGAATTCCAGGTCAGCCTGGACCAGAGCGAGACCCTACTTTGAAAAACAAAGCAAAACAACAACAACAACAAATTGGTGTGATTTCTCCTGCTTTTAGGAAGGAGACAGAATGAGGGGAGGCCCTGCGTCAGCTGGAAGTCAGGCCTCCTCTAGACATTGGCTCAGACCATCTGAGCTAATGGAGTGAGAGGGAAGGAAGATTCTAGCAGAGCTTCGAACAGAGCTGTCGGGTCTCGGGGCACTTGGGCATACCTGGGTAGATGGGAGACAGTCCAAAGCCGGGTCTTGCTGCTGCCACTCCTAATAGGAGAGATTTGGGGTTGGCAGTGGGTGCTGGGGGTGTCTAAGACCACCTTCTTCCCACCCCCACCCCATGACAGCCACTTTTGATTTCTTGATTTGCACACGTGTGTGTGTGTGTGTGTGTGTGTGTGTGTGGTGCTGTAAATGAACACCAGACGCTAGCATGACTTTTTTGTGTCTATCTTATTTATGTGATGACTTGGGAGTTAAAGTGGTCAGGCAGGCTTTAATAGTCACTGACCTTTCTAGCCCCAATCAGCCTCTCTCTTTTCCTTCCTTCCTTCCTTCCTTCCTTCCTTCCTTCCTTCCTTCCTTCCTCACTCTCTCTTTTTCTTTTTTTCAAGGTAGGGTCTCACTCTAGCCCACGCTGACCTGGAATTCACTATGGAGTCTCAGGGTGGCCTCGAACTCACGGCGCTCCTCCCACCTCTGCACCACCACACCCGGCCTAACAGCCACTTTCTCAACTAAGTTTGCTCCTGTATAACATCCTTGCATGGCGCCCCGTAGCTCTCTCTCTGAGCCTGACCAGCACTGTCCCTAACCCTGGTGCCAGTCCCTTTGCCTAAAGTGGCCTGTCCACCCCTCAACCTTGGGTTCTCATGTGGACACAGGGTCTGGGAGTCCCACTGCTAGCCAGACAGGTAGCCCTAGGCAGAGCTGAGTGCCACACATCAGAGCTGCCCATACCTCCACCTGGGAATGGCCTGGCTCCTAGGACCCCTCCAAGGCCAGCAGCACCTGTGCAGAGGACAGAGGGAGGTCAGGACATGGTACAGGTAGACGGGTTCTGCCATTCTGGACAGGACCTTCAGGAGTACCGTGAGCTGGGGCGGGGGTGGGCCATAGGGGTTGCAGCGCAGGTCTGGGCAGGAGGGCATCGGGGGGGGGGTACTTACCATATTTCGCTGCTTTAGCGGCTGCAGCTGGAGACACACCTGGAGGGAGGGGACACAGGAGGGCTCAGGAATGCCTCCTCCCTCCAGCACTCAGGTCCTTTCTGCTGATCTACTCATCAACTTCTTCCCCTTACTCATCCCCCACCCCTCCTCCATCCACCCATACTTCTGACAGACTTTAAAAATCTATCTTATTGGGCTGGAGAGATGGCTTAGCGGTTAAGCGCTTGCCTGTGAAGCATAAAGACCCCGGTTCGAGGCTCGATTCCCCAGGTCCCACGTTAGCCAGATGCACAAGGGGGCGCACGTGTCTGGAGTTCGTTTGCAGTGGCTGGAGACCCTGGTGTGTCTGTTCTCTCTCCCTCTCTCCCCCTCTTTCTCTCTCTGTCGCACTCAAATAAGTATGAAGAAATAACAACAATTTTTTAAAAATCTATTTTATTAAGCTGGGCATGGTGGCGAACACCTTTAATCCCAGCAGCACTGGGGAGGCAGAAGTAGGAGGATCGCCATGAGTTCAAGGCCTCCCTGAGACTCCATAGTGAATTCCAGGTCAGCCTGGGCCAGAGTGAGCCCTACCTCGCAACCCCCCCCCCAAAAAAAATCAAACAAAAACCTAATTTATTTATTATTTGAAAGACAGCGAGAGAGCAAGAATATAAATGGGTGTGCCAGGGCCTCTGGCCACTGCAAATGAACTCCAGATGCATCCCTCACCTTGCACATCTGGCTTTATGTGGGTACTGGGGAAGTGAACCTAGGCCAATAGGCTTTGCAAGCAAGCATCTTTAATTTTTTTTCTTTATTTGAGAGAGAGAGAGAAAAACGGGTGAGGAGGGGGGAGAGAGAGAGGTAGAATGGGTGCACCTGGGCCCCCAGCTGCTGCAAACAAATTCCAGATGCATGTACCTCCCCTTGTGCATCTGGCTCATGTGGGTCCTGGGGAATCGAACCTGAGTCCTTTGGCTTTGTAGGCAAGTTCCTTAACCACTAAGCAATTTTCCAGCCCCAAGCAAGCATCTTTAATCACTGAGCTTCTACTCATCCTCCAATAGCCTTTTACTGTTTTCCCCCAGTACTGGGGATCGACCCTAGAGTTTTGCACAGGCCAAGCAAGCTCTCTACCATGTCCCTGGCTCCTCTATGGGGGATGTTCTTTCTCTCTCCCACACACCTCACTTACTAACTCTTACCTCCAAAGCCCCCAGCACCAGGGATTCCTGCTCCTGCCCCAAGTCCCCCAGCTCCTAGTCCACCGGGTCCCAGCCCACCGGCTCCGCCCAGGCCTGTGGAGATAGAGAGCCAAACATTAAACGCTAGTCACAACAGTGTAACCAGACCCTATGAGTGGTAATCTCTGAGCTTCCAGGTCCCTTCAAGGGCGCTAGCCACCCAGGGGCCAGAAGTGGGTGGGGCCGCAGGGATTCAGGTACAGGTTAGAGACACTAGGTATAGGCTGACTGGCCAGAGACTCCCCCAGACCCAGCCCTTGCTTACCATACTGGGCGGCTTTGGCGGCAGCTTTGGCAGCGGCTGCGGCTGCAGCAGGGCCGGCTCCTAGGGACACAGAGGGACTCAAGGAGGGACTGTGCAGGGGTCTCCGCTGCTACCCCCCTCCCCCAGCCCATGCTGGGATGGGCAACACACCTGCTACACCGCCTGGAACACCTGCTCCACCGAGACCCCCAGGCCCTCCGAGACCACCACCTGCTGCTCCTGTGAAGAGAGGACAAGCGATCAGCATATACTTTTCTTTCTTTCTTTCTTTCTTTCTTTCTTTCTTTCTTTCTTTCTGTCTTTCTATCTTTCTGTCTTTGTCTCTCTCTCTCTCTCTCTCTCTCTCTCTCTTTCTTTCTTTCTTTCTTTCATTTTGAGGTAGGGTCTCGCTCTAGCTCAGGTTGATCTGGAATTCACTATGTAGTCTCAAGCTGGCCTCAAACTCACAGTGATCCTCCTACCTTGGCCTGTTTTTTTTTCTTTTCTTTTCTTTTTGATACAGGGTCTCATGTAGCTCAGACTGGGTTAAACTCACTATTAAGACCAGGGTAACCTTGAACTCCTGATTCTCCTGCTTCCACTTCATAAGTACTAGAATTGAAGGCATGTTCCAACACACTCAGCTTGTTGATTGATGATTGATTGTTTAATGATGTAATAAATCAGGGTCTCATTAAGTTGCCCAGACAGGTTTTGAATTTGTGGTTCTCTTGACTTAGCCTTCAGAGTGCTGGGATGACAGGTTTGCACCATCATACTTGGCTTCAGTATACCCCAGAGACACAAACCAGGCGGGCATGAAGAGGTGGCCTGAAGGATTCTAGGCAGGAGCTCTACCACTGAGCCACAACCCCAGCCCCTCTCTGGGGGATTCTAGGCAGGAGCTCTACCACTGAGCCACGCCCCCAGCCCCTCTCTGGGGGATTCTAGGCAGGAGCTCTACCACTGAGCCACGCCCCCAGCCCCTCACTGGGGGATTCTAGGCAGGAGCTCTACCACTGAGCCACGCCCCCAGCCCCTCACTGGGGGATTCTAGGCAGGAGCTCTACCACTGAGCCACGCCCCAGCCCCTCAGTTATGGCTTCTAGACAGGCTCTTAACCACTGAGCTACATTCTCAGCTGTTCTCTTGGTTTCCTGAGATAGAGTCTCTGTGTAGCCCAGGCTAGCCTTAAACTCAAGATCCTCCTGCCTCAGCCTCTCAAATGCTGGTTTACAGATGTATGCTACTATGTGTGGCTATTGCCCTAGTTTTCAGATGAGAAAGTTAAGGCAGAGTATAGCTTAAGCAGGCAATGGCCCAGTGTCTATTCCTAGGGAGTCCTCGGCTACTCTGAGACACGACATCACTGTGTTACCCTGGCAATGTCTGTTAACTCGGGCTATAAGCAGTCAGAAAGGAACTGGAGAGGAGGCTGTGGGTGACCAGGAGTTGTGGGGAGGGGGTGGAACTGGGGAAGCTGGGATTTTCCGAGATGGAAACTGGCCCCAAGTAGATAGAATGGAGCCAGTTGGCACATCCCTGGCAGAGGCCCCCTGCCTGGCTTTTTAGGAGGCCAGGAATGTGGGGGCCACAGACAGCATGGGTCTGGCCAGGCGGAGCTGCCAGAGTGCCAAGTGGCAAGGCAGGCGGGTCTGCCACGTCCTCGAGGCTGGCTGGTGGCCCAAGCAGTCACGCTGACAGGAAGGGAGGGAGGGGACCTGGGGATGCCTGGATAAGAAATACTGGACTCCTGGCTCAGCCAAAGGGCTACGAGGAGGCAGACGCTCCCAGCCTCTTCTTTGCACCAGGGCCCACGAAGAAACCTGTTAGTGAGAGGAGATCTTAATTGTCCCCCAAGGGGAGGCATTGAAAATACTATAATTTGGGAGGGGTGTTGAGATAGACAAGCTAGCCTCAGAGTCTCTCCGTAGCTGTATATGACTTTGAGCTCGTGATTTCTCTCCTCTCCCTTCCAGGTGCTGGGATTACATGCAGGTGCCACCACACCTAGCTTTACAGGTGGCTTTGATTGTCACAGGGGTTTGAAGTATCACAGGCATTTAGTGGGCAGGTCATTCATGTGTCTTAAAAATGGCCCTTTTAAACCGAGTGTGGTGGCGCACGCCTGTCATCCCAGTATGCGGGAGGCAGAGGTAGGTAGATTGCTGTGAGTTCAAGGCCACCCTGACATAGTGAATTCCAAGTCAGCCTGGACTAGAGGAAGACTCTCCCTTGAATAATAATAATAAAAAAAAGATCTTTTATGGGATGGAGAGGTTGCTCAGTGGTTAAGGTGATTGCCTGTCAAGCCTAATGACCTGAGTTCAGTTCTGCAGTACCCACTTAAAACCAGATGCACAAAGTGGCACATAAACTGGAGTTAGTTTGTAGTGGCTGGAGGCCCTAGTGTGCCCATTCTCTCTCTCTCTGCTGGGTGTGGTGGCAGGGGTAGGAGGATCGCTGTGAGTTTGAGGCCACCCTGCGACGACAGAGTGAATTCCAGGTCAGCCTGGCCTAGACCGAGACCCTCCCTCAAAAACAAAAACAAAAATATGGCCTTTTCTTTTAATTACTTTCGTGTGTGCGCATGCGTGCGTGTGCATGCGTATATGTGCACACGCATGCAGAGGTTAGAGAACAACCTCCGGTATTGTCCTCAGAAACACTGTCCACTTCTTTCTGAAGCGGTCTCTCATTGGCCAGGAGCTCAACAATGAAGCCAGACTGGCTGGCCGATGAGCTCCCGGGATCCTCCTGTCTCTGCCTCCTCAGTGCTGGAATTGCAGGCACAAGCCATGATGCGATTTCTGGGGATTTGAAATGAGGTCCTCACGATCCTAGGGCAAGCACTCTACCTCCTTAGCCATTTCCGCAGCCCAAGAAATGGCCTCATTCTACACTGCGAATCTGTAGTCATAGGCTGTCATGATGCTGTCAAGGCTGGAGGGGTAACAGAAGCCCGTGGTGTGGGGGCTGCACTCACCGTATTTAGCTGCTTTGGATGCAGCCAGGGCTCCAGGTACTGTGGGAAAAAGAGAGAGAGAGAGAGAGAGAGAGAGAGAGGTGTCAGTGGCTAAGCTCTGTGTCTGTGGTGTGCTGTTTCGTCCTGGGAGCCCACTATGACTGCCTCTACCTCTATCCTTTTCTTCCTTCTTCTTGCCCTTCCTCCCTTTCTTTCGCCCGTGAATGTGACGTGTGGATTGTACATGTGTATGTGCCCCATGCGCTTGCAGGCCACAGAGTGTGTCACCCGAGGTGGCTCATTGTGTGTTCTGCGCCAGCACTCCTGAGACAGAGTATGTACATATATATATATATACTTAATTTAAGAACGAGCAAGAGAGAACGCACCAGGGCCTCTAGCCGCTGCAAATAAACTCCAGACTCATGTGGCCCCTTGTGCATGACTAGTGTAGGTCCTGGAGAATTGAACCTGGGTCCTTTGGCTTTGCAGGCAAGTGCCTTGACCACTAAGCCATCTCTCCAGCCCCAGAATGAAAAAAAAAAAAAAATATATATATATAAATATATATATTTGGTTTTTCGAGGTAAGGTCTCACTCTTGCTCAGGCTGACTATGTAATCTCAGGGTGGCCTCGAACTCATGGTGATCCTGTTACCTCTGCCTCCCTGGGATTAAAGGCATGCACCACCACGCCCGGCTTCCCAAAATATCTTAATTATCCCAGAGCTTGAGTTTTTTTTTTTTTTTTTATTTTCATAAACTCGGGAGATTCTCAGGTCTCTGCTCCTCAATGAGATGGGGGTTACAGATGTGTGCGGCCGTGCCCAGCTGTTTATACGGACCCTGGACACTGAAGACCTCCTCAGGCCTCAGGAAATGCTCTTAACGGCTGAGACATCTGTCCAGCCCCACTTTCCTTGCTTTTCTGGCATGTGTGTACAGTGTGGTATGTGGTACGCATATGTACATTGTATGCATGTGTTCTGTGCAGATGTGGGAGCCCCGTGTGTCCATTTGCAGAGGTCACAGAGGAGCATCAGGTGTCCTCCTCTACGCTCCCCCCCCCCCCCCACCGCCGAGCTTTCCTTGAGATGGAAGCTCTCCCTCAGCCTGGAGCTGCTGTTCTTTCAATCAGTCAGGTTGGCCAGAAAACCTCAATAATACTCTGGTCCCCAGCTTTCTACCCAGTCCCTAGAAGACTCCTCACCTGCTCCTGCCCCAAACCCAGGGACACCAGCACCAGCTCCAAACCCAGGGACACCAGCACCAGCTCCAAATCCAGGGACACCGGCCCCAAGTCCAGCAGCAGCCCCTATAGAGAGGGAGGGAGTGGGTGGCAGGGCCTGCACCTCTACGGGGCCGGAGCCACCTGTTCCAGTGACTGAGCCAGGCTCTACGGGAAGGAGCCCCAACAGAAGCAGCAGCCTTCTCCCCAGCTTTGCATCATCTACAGACTCATTTGGACATCCCATTGTCCATGCGGCATCAGAAATGTCTTCTTCAGACTCTCACAGCCCTCCAAAGCCTCCCCTCCCCAGCATGAAATCCAAGGCATAACACATGGTCCCTAGACCCCCACGGGGGGGGGGGGAAGGGGGGAGAGGATTCTAGGCAGGAGCTCTACCACTGAGCCACGCCCCCAGCCCCTCACTGGGGGATCCTAGGCAGGAGCTCTACCACTGAGCCACGCCCCCAGCCCCTCACTGGGGGATTCTAGGCAGGAGCTCTACCACGGAGCCACTCCCCAGCCCCTCACTGGAGGATTCTAGCCAGGAGCTATGCCACTGAACCATGCCCCCAGCCCCTCACTGGGGGATTCTAGGCAGGAGCTCTACTATTGAACTAAACCCTCAGCTCTTGCTTTCTAAATTTTTAAACTTTCCTTTTTTTTTTTTTTGAGATAGAGTCTCACTATAGCCCAGGCTGACCTGGAATTCACTATGAAGTCTCTGGGTGACCTCGAACTCTCAGCAATCCTCCTACCTCTGCCTCCCAAGTGCTGGGATTAAAGGAGTGCACCACCATGCAGAGTTCCGCTATGTAGCTCAAGCAGGCCCTGAACTCTCCATCCTCCTGCCTTAGCATTCTGAGAGCTAGGATTACAGGCAGGCACCATCACGCCCAGCTTCCTAAGGACATTCTTCCTGAAGTAGATGCCATGGACACCTACACGGGACCCATGAGCTTAGAGAACCCCAGAGGTCACTCAGCTATCGCAGGACTCAGAATCTGAACCTAAGGACGCTGCAGGCTGGGTGAGGGAGGCTGGGTTTGCTGGGCCCCTGTCGGGGCTGGGTCGTGTTAAGGCACTCACGGTATTGGGCTTTGGCAGCTAACTCAGCTGCGGATTTGCCTGCAGCTGGGGCCCCTGCTCCTGTGGGGAGAGGAAGAGAGATTAGAATGGTACCCACAGAGGCTTCAGGGAACCCCGGGGCCCACCCATTCACGCTGTACTCACCTGCAATACCACCGGGGACAAGGCCAGCACCAGGACCAACACCGATCCCAGGAACCACACCGCCTGGTCCGACTCCTCCGGGAACCCCACCAACACCAGGGCCTAATCCTGGGGAAACAGGGATCGCTAGTCCATAACCAAGAAAGAAAAGCCCGTACCCACATAGAATGTGACAAACACTCAGGAGATCACCCCCCCCCCACACACACGGGGGGGGGTCTAGGGCAAAGGTCAGGGGCAGGCAGGGTCACCTACCATACTGGGCAGCTTTAGCGGCTGCCTTGGCAACGGCAGCAGCTGCTGGAGTCCCTGCTCCTATATGGAGGAAGAAAGGAGATAAGGGGCAGCCCCCCAGCATCCCACTTCATGCCCACACGTCCCTCCCAGAATCCCCTGCAGGAGTTTCTCTCCGTGTGCCATTGTCTCATGCTAGGAACCAGAAAGAGCCGAGGTGGGCGGTGTGAGTTGTCAGCCTGGGGCCGAGGACGTCTGGGCACCTAGGCATGTCCATAACTTGCTCGGGCCTTCACAGCACACCCGAGGGACAGCTCTGAGCCTTTGGGATTGCAGGTGCCAAGAGGGGGTCCCTGGAGGGGGTGCGGGACCGACAATCCTCTGGAAAACCTGGCTTTAAGATTTGTGAAGCTTTTTGCTTCGGATGTTGTTAAGAAAATTCTTTTAGTATCTATATTCAAAGTTTCTCTCTCTCTCCCCCTTTCCCTCTCTTTCCTCTTTCCTGAAACAGGGTCTCAAACTCAATTCGTGGTGCAGGATGGCCTTGAACTGCTCCTCCTGCCTTCACCTCTCGAGTGCTGGCACTGAGGTGTGCACCACCACATCCTGCTGCCTTTCTTCTTTTAAAAATATTTTATTTAGTTGAGAGAGAGAGAGACAGAGAGAGAGGGAGGGAGAGCAAGAGAGAGAGAGAGACAGAGAGAGAGAGAGAGAGAGAGAGAGAAAGAGAGAGCACACTTGCACACATCAGGGCCTCCCACCACTGTAAACCAACTCCAGATGTTTGTGCCACCTTGTGCATCTGGTTTATGTGGGTACTGGGGAATCAAACCTGGGTCCTTGGGCTTCACAAGCAAGCACCTTAAACACCAATACATCTCTCCAGTCCTCTTTTCTTCTTTTGGGATAGTGTCTTGCAATGTAGCATTACACTCAGATTTTCCCTACCCTCTCCTCCCCCTGTCTCATCTCTCTTTTCTTTTCCTTCCCTTCCTTTCTCTTCTCCTCTCCTCTCACTCCCTCTCTTTCAGTACTGGGGAGGGAACTGAGGCCTTTTTAAATGCTCTGCCATGAGCCATCTCTCTAGCCTATAGATTATTTAAAAATATTTTATTTATTTATTTGAGGGAGAGAGAGATAGAGATAGAGAGATGGATAGATAGAGAGAGAGAGAAAGGGCATGCTAGGGTCTCTAGCCACCACAAAGGACAGACACATGCACCACCTTGTGCATCTGGCTTTACACAGATACTGGGGAATCAAACCTGGGTCCTTTGGCTTTGCAGGCAAGTGCCTTAACCACTAAACCATCTTCCCAGCCCATAGCTCATTTCTTAAGGAACCCCAGAAAGGCAATTTTTCTCCCAGAAAGAAGAAATAAAGCAAGAAAGGGAGAAATCTTCTGACAGTAAAACCAACCACAGAAAGGTGTCTTTGAATGACAGGTTCATTTTCTTGCTGCCCTTTGACCGTTGATTGGTGGAAGAGAAAGAACCCAAGGGTGCCTAGAGCGATAGGTCCCCTGCTAATAAGGAATTAGAAAGGGGTGTATAAGTGAGGCCACCCAACTCTGGTATAGGGTCTCTGCCTGGAGCCAAACAAATGTCCTTAGGAGGGGAAGAGACTTGCCAGGGATTAGCAGCCAGGTCCCTAGGAAAGACCCCACCCTCTGAGTGCACTGGGGAGACTGTGCTCCGCCCGGCTCTGGGATAAGTTCTCCCATCTGTAAAATGATGCACCTGATCCCGCCAGTTCCACGGCCCCTTTATGAGACAAACCACAGCTCACCTGGCACTCCTCCAATACCTGGCACACCGGGTACTGCCCCTGGCACTGCCCCTGGTACTGCACCTGGCACCAGTCCTCCCAGAGCCCCAGCTCCAGCTGCACCTGCAGGACAGAGGGACATCGGATGTCTTCCCATCCATCCATCCATCTCTCCACTGAATGGAACCATAGACGGATGGGTAAGTGGAACGGGAGGCAGGGAGCTGCAGCATTATTTTAGGGTGGGGGGTGGTAAACAGGGTACCAAACATCCTAACAGCAACTGCAAAGGGGAGAGGAAGGGTTGAGTGTGGTTTACAAAGCAGATGGTGGGTGTGGCTTTGCCTCTTTGTCCTAGAGCCCTGGTTGAGAGGTTGATCTCTCCTCACTTGAAGCCTGCGCCCCTCAGGAGAGTGAGCAAGACATGGGGACCGTGGTAGTTTGAATAGATGGCCCCCAATGTATGCAGTATTTTATTAGTTTGTAGTTTACATCTGCAGCCACCTGGCTGGAGGCAGGTGTCACTGGGCAGATCTTAAGGTGTGGTGGTGGGTTTGAAATTCCAATCTAAAGATATGCGAAGTGTGCCTGGTTCCATCTGGAGTTCCTGAAGTGTGCTGTGTGGTTGTGGTTATGGCTTTTGGCTTGTGGCTTCTCTCTCTCTCTCTCAGTCTCTCTCTTTCTGCTTGGTCCTCCTTTTGCCATTATGGAACTTCCCCTGGATCTGTAAGCTGAATATCCCTTCCTCCAAAACCGTGCCTGGTCTGCAAGTTCATCTCAGCGAACCCGAAGCTGTCTGCTACGGGGACTGGCAGGACAAGGTCACTTACCGTACTTGGCAGCTTTGGCGGCAGCAGCTGCAAGGAGAAAAGAAGGGAAGAGTGAGTGAGCGAGTAAAGGGAGGAATAAAAAGGAGGAAGGAGAGATGAATACAGAGGTAGGTGGGATGGCAGGTGAACTTGAGGTAGGGGGCCTAGGTAAGTGGGTGGAAAGATGAAAGAATGGACAAATGCTGCGTGGATATGCGGATGGATAGGTGGGTGGATGATGAGTGAATGCTAATGGATGAATGGATGGGTGGGTGGATGGATGAGTGTGTGGATGTGTACATGGATAAGATGATGGATGGACAAGTGGATGAATGGGTGGATGGATGGATATACAGATGGGTGGGTAGATGGTCTCCTGTCTGGACCTCCTCTGGGCAGGTTCACGGCTCTATCTCAACCCTGAAGGACCAAAGATCTGCACCCCCTTACCCTATTCCCCAGCACATTTCCACTCCCTGACCACCTGCACAGCCTGGCAGAAGAGAAGCCCCACTCCACCCCCAAGCTTCCAGATGAAACTAAGGCTCACGAGAAAGGCCAGCTCCAGGGACACCTCCGACTCCTGCTCCAGCACCGTAGCCAGGAAAGCCCCCAGCACCAGCTCCGTAGGTGGGTATGCCTCCAACCCCACCTCTGGCTCCTGTGCAGAGGGGAGAATCCAAAGGGCAGAGGCTCTAGTGAGGGAGACTGGAAGGTCTCTGGGGGATGCTCGCTGGCTGGGGGAAAGGGGAGCTTCACTCTGCCCTGATTCTGCTCTTCTGTGGGCATTTGGGGAAAGGGTCTCTTTTTTGGGGAGACTGTGGGCGGGCTTATTCTCAGCCAAGACAAGACCTTGGCCAGAGCAGGAAGGGGCAAGGGCACTTTTGAAATTGGGGATGCCCTGCTGGGGGGAATCCCATCCCTCAGCCTAATGGTTTCGTGGTGTGAGACATTTGGGAGACACACTCTATCCTGGGGTGCAACTAGGTCCAAGTCATAGTTGCGCCAGTGTCTGGTGCTCTGACCCTGGGCACGTTGGGTTCCTTCTCTGAGCAAGTACAAGGAAGCCTCTTAGCTCTGGCAAATGAGACCAGTACAGGAGGGCAGGACACGTACCGTATTTGGCAGCTTTTGCGGCAGCCTTAGCAGCAGCAGCTGGTGACACAGCCCCTGGAGAAATCAAAAGGGACACGAAGGCTCAGGAGAGAATGGAGGATAGATGGTCAATGCATAGCCCTCTGTCCACCCATCTCTCTGTTGGTCCATCTTTTTAAAAAATATTTTATTATCTATCTATTTATTTATGAGAGAGAGAGGGAGAGAGAGAGAGAGGGAGGGAGGGAAGGAGGGAGGGTGGGAGGCAGACACAGAGAGAGAATGGGCATGCCAGGGCCTCCAGTCACTCTAAATGAACTCCAGATGCATGAGCCATCTTGTGCATTTGGCTTATATGGGTCCTGGGTCCTTAGGCTTTATAGGCAAGCGCCTTAACCACTAAGCCATGTCTCCAGCCCCCATCCTTTTTTTTTTCATTGTAGGGTCTCACTGTAGCCCAAGCTGGCCTGGAATTCACTATGAAGTCTCAGGGTGGCTTTGAACTCACAACTATCCTCCTACCTTTGTCTCCTGAGTGCTAATGGTTTGCACCACCATGCCCAGATTTTTTCTCTTATTCTCTCTTTCTCTTCCTCCCTTTCTGTCTCCCTTCCTCCTTCCCTCTTCTATCTATCTATCTATCTATCTATCTATCTATCTATCTATCTATCAATCAATCATCAACCTACCTACCTATTGATCACCTATTCTCTCCTTCATTCAAAACTTTACTTGTAGCTGGGTGTGGTGACGCACGCCTTTAATCCCAGCACTTGGGAGGCAGAGGTAGGAGGGCCGCAGTGAGTTCAAAGCCGGCTTTAGACTACATAGTGAATTCCAGGTCAGCCTGGACTAGAGTGAGACTCTACCTTGAAAAACCAAAAAAAAAAAAAAAAAAAAAAAATGTACTTGTTAACCAACATGGCGATTTACCTGACCACCCAGTTGTCCGTCTACCACCCACCCATCTATCTACCATTTGCTGAGCATCTACTCGCTGTAAAGGCTTGGAACATACAGATGAAAAGAAATGGTTCCTGCATCCAAGGGCACGATGTCAGCCAGGTGGGAATCTGGAGATGATGAAGTTGGTGGTAGCTTACTTGGAGGTTGTGATGGCCCAAAAGGTGGGGGTGAGCCATGTCCGGGGGTCCAGATAGATGTGTGAGGGGTTAGGGAGCACAGAGAGCCTTGGCAATTCCCACATGCACTCACTTTCTCTGCCTCCCTCACACACATGAAGAAAGAGAGAGAGAGAGAAGAAGAAAGCAAGCAAGCAAGCTCAGCTCACCTGGTCCACCCACAATGCCTGGGCCTCCAACACCTGGGCCTCCAACACCTGGTATCCCAACACCAACACCTGGGACCCCAACACCTGGAATGCCAACACCTGGGACCCTAACTCCTGGTCCACCAGGCACTAAGCCTCCAGCAGCTCCTGTGGAGGAAAAGGGATTGCCCTGCCTGAGACCTGGGGAGCCCTCTGTAGGCCTCCCAGGGCAAGCGTGCAGGGCAGCTCTGGGGTGCAAGATCACCCACATGTGGCTTGCCACAGCCTCTGCGTGGACCTAACTCATCAGGGAGCTGGGGCAGCTTCGAGCTGCTCCAAAGAGATCTTTAGTTTGGATCTGTGGCTGAGGAGAACATGACCAACTTTCTATATCAAAATAATTCCTAAGCCAGGCCTGGTGGCGTGCGCCTTTAATCCCAGCACTCGGGAGGCAGAGGTAGGAGGATCGCCGTGAGTTTGAGGCCACCCTGAGACTACAGAGTGAATTCCAGGTCAGCCTGAGCTAGAGTGAGACCCTACCTCAGAAAAAAAAAAAAAAAAAATTCAGTTCTTGCAGTGAGCATCCAGGTTGTAGGTTTTTTTTTTTTTTTAATATATTTATTTTATTTTATTTCCAAGGAGAGAGAAAGAGAGAATATGGGTGCCCCAGGAGTCTCTAGCTGCTGCAAACGAACTCCAGTAGATGCACGTGCCTCTATGTGCATCTGGCTTTATGTGGGTACTGGGGAATCGAACCTAGGTAGTTAGGCTTTGCAGACAAATGCTTTAACTGCTGAACCATCTCTCCAGACCTGAATTTGTTTTTTTTTTTGTCTCACTCTAGTCCAGGCTAACCTGGAATTCACTAAGGAGTCTCAGGGTGGCCTTGAACTCACAATGATCCACCTACCTCTGCTGGGATTGAAGGCGTGCTCCACCATACCCAGCCCTTGTTAATTATTTCTTGTTTCATTTTGCAGCGATGGGAGTGGACTCCAGGGTCTTGCGGGCGCTAGTGCTCTACGGTGAGCCACACCCCCAGCCCCTCACTGGGGGATTCTAGGCAGGAGCTCTACCACTGAGCCACACCCCAGCCCCTCACTGGGGGATTCTAGGCAGGAGCTCTACCCCTGAGCCACACCCCCGGCCCCTCACTGGGGGATTCTAGGCAGGAGCTCTACCCCTGAGCCACGCCCCCAGCCCCTCACTGGGGGATTCTAGGCAGGATCTACCACTGAGCCACGCCCAGCACCTCCCTTGGGCTTCTACTCTACTGTGGGGGGGCAGACCGAGGCCTCCCTTGGGGGTGGGGCTCTCCTGTAAGCGTCCAGCGCCCATACGGAGCCCCAGACAGTCGCTCTGGGAGCCACTCACCATACTTGGCGGCCTTGGCAGCGGCCTTGGCTGCAGCAGCTGCTGCGGGTGTCCCCGCCCCTGGAAAGACAGGCGCAGAGGGTGAGGTGCTCTTGCTGAGCCCTCTCAAGGACACCTCCACTCTCAGCTGGAACCGGCCTTACCTGCGATGCCTCCGATCCCGGGAATGCCGCCCCCTCCGACACCAGGGAGGACTCCAGCTCCACCACCTGTTGGGACAGGGAAGGTAACATGTATATGGGGATGCTGGCACTCCGTGTGTGTGTGTGTGTGTGTGTGTGTGTGTGTGCGCGCCAGAGGTCAAGTATCTTCCTTGATGGCTCTCAACCTTATCTTTGGAGACATGGTCTCTCACTGAACCTGGAGTTCACAGCTTCATTCAGCTAGATTAGCTAGCTATCAGGTCCTGGGGAATCCTTCTGTCTCTGCCTGTACTTCACTAGGATTACATGCCTGTTTTGTTTTTTTTTTCCCCTGATGTGAGTACTGGAGATTTGAACTCAGGTCCTTGTGCAAGAGTTTTACTGACTCAACCATCTCCCCAGTCCCTGTTGCTAGTTTTTTTTTTTTTTTCCTGTTGTTTTCTTTTGTTTTGTCTATGTTTTTGGAGGTAGGGTCTCAGTCTAGTCCAGGCTGACCTGGAATTCACTCTGTAGTCTCAGGGTGGCCTTGAACTCACAGCGATCCTCCTACCTCTGCCTCATGAGTGCTGGGATTAAAGGCATGTGCCACTATGCCCAGCTTTTTTTTTCTTTTTCTTTCAATTAGAGAGAGAGAGAGAGAGAGAGAGAGAGAGAATTGGCACGCCAGGGCCTTTAACTACTGCAAATGAACTCTAGATGTATGAGCCACCTGTGTGTCTGGCTTACACAGGACCTGAAGAATCGAACCTGGGTCCTTAGGCTTCGCAGGCAAGTACCTTAACCGCTAAATCATCTCTCCAGCTTTTTTTTTTTGTGGGGGGGGGCAGGGTTTCACTATCTAGCCCAGGATGTCCTTAAACTCTCAGTATTCTTGCCTCAGCCTCCCGAGTGCTGGGATTACAGGCACACACCACCATGCCCTTCTGTATGATGGTAGTTTACCGAGCTTCCTCTTGTGGAGGAACCAGGCCCCCCGGCACCTCTGGCTGCACTTATCTGGGAAGCGCCCCACCCGAGCGTTCCTGGATTTGCCCCCAAAGGGTCCATTTCAACACGCTCATTAAGGGAGTTGGATGTCTTCGCACAAATCCCACTCTAATCATGGCCACATACTGAGAAACCACAAGCTGCTGTTCTCCAGGCCAGAGGGGCCCCCGAAGGAATGTTGAAGGCTTCCTCTCCCTGTGTTCCGAAGACTAGGCCAAGTTCGTAATCCAAGTGCCTGGCAGCCGGGCTCTGACAGCCCCTCACTGCCTGCCTGCACTCCAGCTCCGGCATTCCAGCCACCCCCACCACTCTCGGAGTGCCAGGGGGCCTCCTTGCCTGGGGGCCTCCACCCGGCAGTCCTAGCTCCTCCTGCCCTTCTGTCCCCTGCTCTGATGGGGTCTTCGGTCTCCTCCTCCCTGGAAATAGGAAGGCTTCCCTAAACTGGGGCAGAGGAGGGCCCTTCAGCCGCCAAAGTAAGACTCAGAGCTATAGGGTTTCCCGGGGCACAGGATAGAAGCCTACTCTAGCTGCTCGCGAGCGATGGTAGGCTTGATAAATGATTTTACACATTGTTTGGTTTTTCGGGGTAGGCTTTCACTTTAGCCCAGGCTGACCTGGAATTCACTGCATAGTCTTAGGATGTCCTTGAACTCATGGCGATCCTCCTACCTCTGCCTCACAAGGGCTGGGATTAAAGGCACGAGCCACCACGCTGGGCAGTATTATGTGTATGTTTAAGACAGGGTCTCATGTAGCCTAGGCTGGCCTCAAACTTGCTATTTTCTAAGATTGGCCTTCAACTCTTTTTTTTTTTTTAAATTTTAATTTATTTATTTGACAGCGCCAGACACAGAGAGAAAGACAGATAGAGGGAGAGAGAGAGAGAATGGGCGTGCCAGGGCTTCCAGCCTCTGCAAACGAACTCCAGACACGTGCGCCCCCTTGTGCATCTGGCTAACGTGGGACCTGGGGAACCGAGCCTCGAACCGGGGTCCTTAGGCTTCACAGGCAAGCGCTTAACCGCTAAGCTGTCTCTCCAGCCCTGGCCTTCAACTCTTGAGCAGCCTCCCAAGTGCTAAAATTACCAGCAGTTACTACCACACTGGGCTTCCTTCCTACTTTAACCACAGAGCAAGCTCCACCCGTATCTTTTTTTTTTTTTTTTTTGAGGTAGGGTCTCACTCTGGCCCAGGCTGACTTGGAATGCACTATGTAGTCTCAGGGTGGCTTCGAACTCATGGTGATCCTCCTACCTCTGCCTCCCAAGTGCTGGGATTAAAGGCCTGCACCACCACGCCCAGCTTTCTACCTGTGTTTTAAGGCTGGAATGGCTCTCTCTCTTGCAATCTCTCTCTCTCTGAAGCCTCCCTAATTTTCCCCAGCTCATGGCTCCTAGAACTGTACATTCTCTGAGACGGATGGCTGGAGGCAGGGATGGATGAGTGGAAGTAAGGATGTATGGATGGACAGAGGGAGGACAGAGGGATAGAAAGGGGCATGCAATAGAAGAGGGGAGTGGATGAGAACGGAAAGCTGAATGGAGGATGAGTAGATGGATGGATGGATAAGGGAAGGACAGATGGATAGGGAAATGGGTGTATATTGGTGGATATTGGGGAAGAACAGGAGGAATGAATAGGTGGTGGGTGAAGGCAGGGAGGGATGGAGAGATGAATGGACCCGTGGATAGGCAATGGACGGGTAGATGGAAGAAGGGCTGCATGTATGAGTGGTGTTGGGAAAGGGGGATATGCGGATGGTGTAGGAACTACTGAGTCTGCTGTCTGTGAGGTCAATTTCAGCAGTAGCCGGGAGGGGAGGTGGTGGGGGTCTGGGGGTCTGACAAGGTGCCCCAGAGGCACTTACCATACTTCGCTGCTTTAGCTGCCACAGCTGCCGCCTGGGAGCCGACCCCTGGGGGAGAGGAGGGGCTGCTGAACACAGTGCTGGGGCTCTGGCATCTGCGCACCCCACCGTCCCAAGCCCCATGGACACCTGGGTATGGCTGGGGACTGTGCAGTAGCAGAGGCCATTGATCTGCTCACCCAGATTAGCCCCTAGGTTCACACCAGCACCTCTATTCAGGGTGGAGAATCCCTGGAGCTTGGGGTGGGGGAATGGCTTTTGATTGGAAGCAGGACAGGTTTTCCTTACCTGTCCCTGTTGGGTAGCCAGCCTTGCCCCCTGTACCGATTCCTGTGAAATTAAAAGGCTTGATGGTCACCCTAAGAAACTTCATCAATGTCCCAACCCATTTAACTTTATTTTATTTTGTTTTAGAGAGAGAGATTGAGAATTGGCATGCCAGGGCCTCAGCCACTAATTCCAGACACTTGCGCCACTTAGTGGGCATGTGCAACCTTGCACTTGCCTCACCTTTTGTGCATCCCGCTTATGTGGGATCTGGAGAGTTGAACATGGGCCCTTAGGCTTTGCAGGCAAGCGCCTTAACCACTCAGCCATCTCTCCAGTCCTGTCCCAAGCCATTTTGATCCTCCCCTCTGTCACCTCCAACCACAGTACACACAAACAGAAATTAGCATGGCAAGTGTGATTTCCATTGTATGTGCCAGGTCACTGAGGCTCAGAGAGAAAAGAACAAAAGAAGACTCTTTGAAGATAAATGAGAGGACCAAGACTGAATGCCAGGTTGTGTCCCCAGTGGCAGGCTGTCTTCTTCGGGGCTCCCCGCTGCAAAGCTCTGACCCTCCTCCAGCCCTGTTGGATACTCTTTTGGCCCAGGGTTGGGGACTCAACATCCTTTCAGGTGCCCCCACCCCCACCCCCACCCAGAGCTTGAAACAACTGGGCTTTACTTACCATAGGGCGATATCCCATTGAGGTAGGGTAGTCTGTAGCCACCACCTAAGGACAGGGCAGGGCAGGATCAGGGGCCACCCCATGTCTTTCTGATTTTCCATCTACCTAAAGACAGACCTCCCTGCACAGGTGCTGATGGTGGTGGGGGGGGTCTATTGGAGGGTCCCAAAGTATTGACAGAGGCTCTCAGGTAGATCAGGGACAGGATGCCCACCCTCCTGCAAACCCAGGTCCCAAATGGCCCCTGGGGGTGTGAGTATCTTTCTTGTGCATGCTCCTCACTGATTGAGTGGATAGCCCTAATGGGATGACAGTGAAGGGGGCTTGATGTGGGAGTAGTGTCTTTCAAATGACAGACAGGGTCTCTCGCTGGCTTGAAGCTGGCCAATTAGGTGAGACCGGTTGGCCACTGAGCCCCACGGAGCCACCTGTTTCTGCCTGCCCAGCTCTGGGAGGACAAGTGTGTGCCACTATGCCCGGTATTTTTACATGGATCCTAATTGATCATTGAGATTCAGGGCTTCATGCTCGCAAGGCAAGCGCTTTATTGACTGAGCCATCTCCTCAGACTTGAAGACTTGAAGTGACCAGAGTGCTCAGCACTGCAGTATCGCTATCACACCTTCCAAGGCTCAGGGTCTGTTGCGGAAGAGGTGGCAGAAAGAATGTAAGAGCCAAAGGAAGGGTAGGACTCCTTACAATGTGCTCCTCCGGACACAAAGTAGCCTGGATATCCATGACCTCACAGTGCCTGACACTACCTACACAAGACCACCATAAGAGGAGGAAAAGACCATGACATCAAAATAAAAGAGAGACTGATTGAGATGGGGAGGGGATATGATGGAGAGTGGAGTTTCAAAGGGGAAAGTGGGGGGAGGGAGGGCATTACTATGGGATATTGTTTACAATCATGGAAGTTGTTAATAAAAAATTAATTAATAAAAAATTTATGGAGGAAGAGGCAGGGAGAAATAGAGAATGGGCATGCCAGGTCCTCCAGCCACTGCAAACGAACTCCAGGCACATGTACCCCCTTGTGCATCTAGCTTATGTGGTTCCTGGGGAATCGAACCAGGGTTCTTAGGCTTTGTAGGCAAATGCCTTAACCGCTAAGCCATTTCCCCAGCCCTCAGACTTGAATTTTTAACAAATTAGTTGTTTCATTTTTATTGACAATTTTATACCTGTATATGATATATTATTTTTTTAGAGACAGAGCAAAAGAGAGAGAGAGAAACAGAGAGACACAGGGAAATGGCGTGCCAGGGCCTCAGCCACCGCAATTGAATTCCAGATGCTTGCGCCACCTAGTGGGCATGTGTGACCTTATGCTTGCCTCACTTTTGTGTGTCTGGCTTACACGGGATCTGGAGAGTTGAACATGGGTCCCTAGGCTTCGCAGGCAAGCACCTTATTATTATTGGTTTTTCGAGGTAGGGTCTCACTCTAGTCCAAGCTGACCTGGGAATTCACTATGTAGCCTCAGGGTGGCCTCGAACTCATGGCGATCCTCCTACCCCTGCCCCCTGTGCGCCACCACACCTGGCTTAATCATCCCTTTCAAAATCTACCTCTGACTTACCTGGCAGCTTGGGTGCTTTGATGGGGTAACCTAGTGGGACTCCAGGCTGCTGGCCTCCAAAGGGCCCCACCCCTGTGAGAACAAAGTAAGGAAATCAGAGTCCATTAGGCCCTGGGCTAGCAGCCTGTTTTCAACCCTCTCTCTAGCCAACACTCCATTGTCGGCTTGGGAGGAATGCATTTATTCTCTGTGGTACTCTGGGGTCTTCTTGCCTGCAGGTTTTCCTCATCCCTTGGTCGTGGGTCAGGGCAGCACTGCACAGTGAAGAGGCCACTTTCTCCAGGGAGCTTAAAGGGATGCCACCCTATGCCACACCAGCCCTCGTAGACTTTAGTGTACTGCTGGGCTTCTGGGCTTGGGTGGGCTCTACACTGACTGTGGGTAAGGGTAAGATCTGTGGTGGATGCCACTGTGGGGAGAGGGCAGCTCAAGGCTTAAGGCAGGACACACGATGGCGGCCAGGCTGCCTTGGGAGGATTCTGAGTGCTCAGCCTCTCAGAAAGTGGGAACCCTTGTACGTCCTCCCAACTGCCCACCTTGGGGGAGCCAGCCTTGCCTCACCTGGGATTCCAGAGAGAGCACCACCTCCACCTGCAATGATGAAGAGCTGTTACAATGGCCCTGGTGCCATGGGTGGAGATCACAGGTGGCACCACCAGCTGGTGCCAGGCAGGATCACAGCGTACAGGTTGAAGTAGTGGCTACTTCTGCCCAGAACACATGACCTGGGCTGCCCTCACACACTGGTCTTTTTCATTCATGCTGGACAAGTAAGTGCTCTACCACTGAGCCACACCCCCAGCCCCTCACTGGGGGATTCTAGGCAGGAGCTCTACCACTGAGCCACGCCCCCAGCCCCTCACTGGGGGATTCTAGGCAGGAGCTCTACCACTGAGCCACGCCCCCAGCCCCTCACTGGGGGATTCTAGGCAGGAGCTCTACCACTGAGCCACGCCCCCAGCCCCTCACTGGGGGATTCTAGGCAGGAGCTCTACCACTGAGCTACATCCCTAGCCCTCTATTTTTTTTTTTTTTTTATACAGTGTCTAACTAAATTATCCATGCTGGCCACTAACTCATGCTGTAGAGCCCAAGCAGGGCTTCAATTTTTCATCCACTTGCCTCAGCCTCTTGAGAAGCTGGGATTACAGGCCTGTGTCAACTACGTCAGCCCTGTGCCTGGTTTTTCTGAATAGCACACCATCCTTCCCTGCCAGCAAAAACAAGGCTACAAGGTGAGTGAGTCCAATGTCCCATCTTTGCTTCTCACCCCAGGCTGGAAGAGCTTACAAGCAGGTGGACAGTCCCACCCTGGCCTCCAGCATAGCTAGCTACATACCTGGGGTCTTGGCCTTGACTCCTGTACCAGTAGGAACTCCAGGAAGCACACCCACACCAGGGAACCGAGCTCCTGAGTGGCAAAGAGGGAGATGGCAGTGAGGACAAGGAAGTTTGGTGGCATCACTCCCCACCTCAGGTCCCTAGATGGATCTATTTTAGTGCTGGTGGTCAGTCCAAGGCCAGGTTCAACAGGGCAGGTAGAGAAAGAACCAGTTTGCTAGGGACTTTCTTCCTTTGTGTGGCCTATAATAAGAGGATCTGAGGTGTGTGTTTGTGTGTTGCTAGGGATGAGACCCAGGGTTTTGTGCATGGTAGGCAAGTTCTCTACTGCTGAGCCATAACGCATCCCTCACTGGGGGATTCTAGGCAGGAGCTCTACCGCTGAGCCACGCCCCCAGCCCCTCACTGGGGGATTCTAGGCAGGAGCTCTACCACTGAGCCATGCCCCCAGCCCCTCACTGGGGGATTCTAGGCAGGAGCTCTACCACTGAGCTAAGCCCCTGCCCCTCACTGGGGGATTCTAGGCAGGAGCTCTACCACTGAGCTATGTCCCCAGCCCCTCACTGGGGGAATCCTAGGCAGGAACTCTACCACTGGCCCACGCCCCCAGCCCCTCACTGGGGGATCCTAGGCAGGAGGTCTACCACTGAGCCACGCCCCCAGCCCCTCACTGGGGGATCCTAGGCAGGAGCTCTACCACTGAGCCACACCCCCAGCCCCTCACTGGGGGATCCTAGGCAGGAGCTCTACCACTGAGCCAAGCCCCTGCCCCTCACTGGGGGATTCTAGGCAGGAACTATATCATTGAACTACAACCTCAACCTTTTTACTTTGTATTTTGAGATAGTTTCTCACTAAGTTGCCTAGGCTGAATGAACCCAGTATATAGTCCAGTCTGGTCTTGAACTTGGAATCCTCCTGCCTCCCCTTTCTGAGTAGCTGGTATGACAGGCCTGAGGCACCAGGCTTGGCTGGAATGTCTGAGTTTTAATCCAGCCCTGTGAACTGGTGCCTTAGTGAGCCTCGTCTGTAAACTGGAGTTAACGACAAATCCATCCTGATCACCTCCAGGGGAGAATGCACAGCCAGTGTGTGGTGTGAGTCACACTGACGGCCACCACGTTAGGGCTTGGAAACGGTCTCCAGTGTCTCCCATCTCTCCTGCCTCTCCTGGAGCTTGGCTCTCTCACCCGGAAGGAGGTGGGGGCGCTGCTCTGTCAGCAAATCTCACAGAATGATCTGAACCTGGGTTTTTTGGGGATTTCAGAAGGTCATGGTGGGCAGGCCCTGGTAGGGGAAGGAGGTGAGGGGCAATTTTTAGGGGTCTCCTATAGAACAGACTTGCTGGGTGGGACCCTCTTAGTGACTCATGGCTTTTGGGAAGCAGTTGGCCACACTAGGGACTCCATCTGTCCTCTGGGGATTGGTCTCGGGCTATGATGAGAGTGTTGGCTTGGGGTCAGGACTTGGGTGGGGCTGGGGGAAAGCTGACCTCTATGCCAAGGATGTAATGTCTGATGACCATTAAGTTGAGCTTGGACACTTAGGGAAATGGCCCCTAGCCAGGATGCAAGGCATCTGGTGGACTCTGCATGGGAGGGGCAAGTGGAAGGGGTACTGAAGAGAACCCCACTCTTCTCCCACGTGTTCTTACCTGTTCCTGGGAGAACTCCACCTGGATATACACCTGGAAGTCCCACACCTGGAGCCACAAGTAAGAACGGGCTGTGAGCGAGGTTTAGTCACCAGAGCTGGCCACCTGAGCAGCTTTAGGGGTCTTTTTTTTTTGAGGTAGGGTTTCACTCTAGTCTAAGCTGACTTGGAATTCACTCTGTATTCTCAGGGTGGCCTCGAACTCACGGTGATCCTCCTACCTCTGGCTCCCGAGTGCTGGGATTAAAGCTGTGCGCCACCATGCCCAGCTAACTTTAGGGGTCTTGAAGCCACCAAAGGTAGCTGAGGACAGCTGTAGCTCGGCTGTGGCCCTTGCTGTCCCACCCTCCCTCAGTCCCCGGGATCACATGTGGATTGATCTGTTTTCTGGAGCCTGTGTACTCAGTCCCAGCCGGCCCACCTCAGGCTAACAGCTTCCAGATGGTCGTTCCCTGCTGTGGGGACTCAGGCAGTCCTTTGTTTTAACCTGAAGTCACTTCCTCAAGAGCCAAATGAGCAGCAGATGGGGGGTGTCAGAAGGCACTGGGCGTGCCCCCAGCTCTGTGGAGACCAGCTGTGGGCCCTTCTATTCTGCCTTGCTATTTGGACCCTCAGTTTCTCCATGTGTCACCCAACAGGCTGCCCCAGAACTTGTCTGTGAGGTCTCTTTCTGTTCTGAGATCATACAAGGATCTAGAAGGTGGGCCAGGCCTCTTCACCTGGTTGAATAGGCACAGGTCCCGTGTTTGGACCTTCGCTTCCGCCCCCTCCCTTTCTCCACCTCACGCTTTGGGCTGGTATGTCCACCGCCTTTCCTCTCCCTGTGTGATGGGGTGGGAAGGGACGGACTCTGTTCTCTGCCCTACCCCTGAATGTTGCCCTCTACCCTCTGCCCTGCAGTGCCCCTAACCCCGACGTTCCCCATTCACACTGACCGGGTACTTTCCCAGGTTTTACCCCAGCTCCGGGTCCAACTACTCCGCCTTGGGGTACTGTCAAGCAAAAAGGATTGCATCAGAATTGGCTCCAACTAGGTCTTCCCTGGGTCACCCAGGGAATTCAGGTCTGGCCATCATACCTGTAGCCACACTTAAGGCACCAAGACCACCAAGACCACCAACTCCACCAACTCCACCGACACCACCAATCCCGGCACCTGCAAGAATAGAATGGGATTGTGGCCATAAGAAAAAACAAAAAAGAAAAAGAAAAAAAAAAATGACATGACAAAGTCCGGCGTGGTGGTGCACTCCTTTGAGTCCAGCACTGGTTTGTTTTTTTTTTTTTCTTGGTTTTTTGAGGTAGGGTCTCACTCTGGCTCAGGCTGACCTGGAATTCACTATGTAGTCTCAGGGTGGCCTTGAACTCTTGGCTGATCCTCCTACCTCTGCCTTCCTAGTGCTAGGATTAAAGGCGTGCACCACCACGCCTGGCTAATTCCAGAGATAGGAAGATTGTGAGTTCTAGGCCAGCCTGAGATTACATAGTGAATTCCAGCCTGGACTACAGTGAGACCTTACCTTGAAAAACAAAACAAAACAAAACAATAACATGACAAAATTAAAGCTCAAATAAATATATATTTTTTAAATGTCGAAGAAAGACTAAGAAAAGAAAAAAGTAAAGAACTACTTTCAGTGCTCAAAAGAAAAATAACAAAGAGTAGAATGGGGTCTTGCCCGGCAGGAATGCTGTGAGGCAGAGGGCCCTGGACTGGACTTGGAGGACTTAGCATTAAGGTCCAGTCCTTGTCACCAAGCTGCTTGGAGACCAGGTTCAACTAGCTGCCTTCCTATATCCTCCAGGAGAGGAGGCTCCTGTCTGCCTATCTCCCGGGCCCGGGTTTAGGAAAAGATCTCTGCAGAGCAGAGAACCCGGGGGATGGGGGAGGTCAAATGGCATAGAGCACCACTCACCAGCCTTGGCAGCGGCTTTATAGGCTGCAGCAGCTCCGGCCGCTGCACCACCGGGCACCAGAGCCCCTGGGTAGGTGCCTGCTGGAAAGGCTCCGAGTCCTGTGGAGGGGGAGAGGGGACAGAGATCTTGAGTCATCAGGACTGGGAAAGCTGACCAACCTCAGCCTCCCTCATCCAGGTCTGTGACTCTCTGTCCTCCGAGGGTGTGCAGTGTCACACAGCAACTTCAAGCTCACGAACGCTCAGGCCACGGAGAGCGCCACGTGTCCTCCACTGCTCTCCCAGCGTTTCCCGAGACAACTCTCTGAACCTGTAGCTCCCCGCCTTTTGGAATCTGTAGCTATCTTTTTTTTTTAACATTTTATTTTTGTTTATTTGACACACACAGAGGCAGAGAGAGAGAGAGAATGGGTGTGTTACAAACAAATTTCAGGGCTGGAGAGATTGCATAGTGGTTAGGGTGCTTGCCTGTGAAGGCTAAAGGACCCAGGTTCAATTCCCCAGGACCACCCATGTAAGCCAGATGCACAAGGTGATACATGGGTCTGGACTTTGTTTGCAGTGGCTAGAAACTCTGGCATGCCCATTCTCCCCCTTTCTCTCTCTCTCTCTCTCTCTCTCTCTCCCCCCCTCCCTTTCAAATAAATAAAAATATTTAAAAAAATTCTAGACACATGCACCACCTTGTGCATCTGGCTCTCGTGGGTCCTGGAGAATTTAAACCTGGGTCCTGGGCTGGAGAGATGGCTTAGCGGTTAAGCGCTTGCCTGTGAAGCCTAAGGACCCCGGTTCGAGGCTCGGTTCCCCAGGTCCCACTTTAGCCAGATGCACAAGGGGGCGCACGCGTCTGGAGTTCGTTTGCAGAGGCTGGAAGCCCTGGCGCGCCCATTCTCTCTCTCTCCCTCTATCTGTCTTTCTCTCTGTGTCTGTTGCTCTCAAATAAATAAATAAAAAAAAAAATTTAAACCTGGGTCCTTGGGCTTTGTAGACAAGCACCTTAACCATTAAGTCATCTCTCCAGCACTGTTGTTGTTTGTTTGTTTGCTCATTTGTTTGTTTGTTTTTTGGCTAGGCTGGCTGGTCAGGAAGTCTCAGTGATCCTCCCCTCCATCCCCTCAGTGCTGGGATTACAGGCATGCATGGTTTTCTACGTGGGTGCTGGGAATGAAACTCAGGTTCTCATGTTTGAGAAGCAAGTATTACCCAGTGAGCCATCCCAGACCCTCATGCTTTTTGTTCGGTTTGAAACAAAAGTCTCATGTAGCCCAGGCTGGCCTCAACATGCAACTGAGGATGACCATGAACTCCTTGTCCTGTCTCCTCCTCCCGAGTGCTGGGATGACAGGTGCATGTCCGCTTATGCGGTGTTCGGGACTGAGCCAGGCTTTGCGCACACTAGGCAAGCACTCCACCCACTGAAGTACATCCCCAGACCAAACCTTTAAAAGAAAAAGTGCCCAGTGTGGTGGCGCCCACCTTTAATCCCAGAACACAGGAGGCAGAGGTAGGAGGATCACTGTTGAGTTCGAGGCCAGTCTGAGACTACACAGTGAATTCCAGGTCAGCCTGGGCTAGAGTGAGACCCTACCTCGGAACACACACACACAAAAGTGCCTAGCATTTGTGGACACGTATGTTGTGTGCATGCTTGCACACATGTGGAGGTCTGAGGACAACCTGGAGGTGTGTGAACCCCCTTCCACTTTTTTTTTCCCCTCTTGAGGCAAGGTCTCGCTCTAGCCCAGGCTGACCTGGAATTCACTATGGAGTCTCAGGCTGGCCTTGAACTCATAGCGATCCTCCCACTTCCGCCTCCTGAGTGCTGGGATGAAATGTGTGTGCTATCTTGTCCCACCCATTTTTTTGCGTGGGACAGCGTCTCCATTGCTGTCTTGTTTTTGCTGCTGTATGTGGGCCAGTCAAGCTGGCCCATGAGCTTGTGGATTCTCCTGGCTCCATCTCCCTTTGCCATGGGAGTCACAGATGCAAGTGCCCCTTTGTGTCTGGCTGTATGTGGGTGCTAGGAAACTGAACTCGGGCTGAGTGAGGTCCTCCTACCTCAGTCTCCTTAGTTGTTGGGTCTTCATGTCTATGCCACTATGTCTGGCTCCCAGAATACCTCTCTACATTGGCTGAATCAATTCCTGGGCTGTTGAGAGCTGCCTCCCTTTAAAATCCTTCTCGCTATGTTACAACTGTCCCTAGGCTCCTGGGTGACTCTTATGGCTTGGGCAGCTTCTCAAAGCAGGTGGCATTGTGCCATCTTTGACCCACGTCCAGACCAACACCTGGCTGTGTTCTGTACCCTGACTGTCCTTCTACACCAGGCAGATGCAATTGCCTGGGCTCAGGGGCTGGAATTGCTCCAGAGGGGACATTTTGCCTGGGTATTCACACTAACCTGCCCCAGGGCCAGCACCTGTGATCCCTCCAGGACCTGCAAGGAAGAGAGGGAGAGAGAGAGAGATGAAGAGAGGAAGGACTGTGTATCTTGTCCCTGTGCCTCTTGAGGGAGATAAGGTTGTTATGGAAATGGCAGGTTTGGGGGCTGAGGGAGTATGATCCTGATACAATAGCAGCCACCGTTTTTTCATTGCTGTTTTTTTTTTTTTTTTCAAAGTAGGGTCTCGCTCTAGCCCAGGCTGACCTGGAACTCACTCTGTGATCCCAGGCTGTCTTTGAACTCACAGCGATCCTCCTTCTGTCTCCAGAGCGCTCAGATTAAAGGCATGTGCCACTATGCCCGGCTCCCACTCTATCCTTTTTGTTTGTTTGTTTTGTTTTTGTTTTTTCGAAGTAGGGTCTCACTCTAGCCCAGGCTGACCTGGAATTCACTACGGAGTCTCAGGGTGGCCTCGAACTCACGACAATCCTCCTACCTCTGCCTCCCGAGTGCTGGGATTAAAGGCGTGCGCCACCACGCCCGGCCCACTCTATCTTTTTTAAGTGCACGTGGTGTTGTGAATGCGCGTGCGCGTGTCTGTATACATGTGGGTACACGCGTGTGTGGAGGCCCATGGACAATCTCTGGAGTTGTTCCTCATGGGTGTAGTTCACCTCTTTTTGGGACAGGGTCTCTCGTTAGCCCGGAGCTCACCAGTTAGGTTAGACAAACTAGCCAGCAAGCCATAGGGATCCTCCTGTCTCCACCTCCCCAGAGTTGGGATTATGAACATGAGCCACTATAGCTAGCTTTTTTTTTTGTTGTTCTGAAGGACTCAGGAACCAGATGGACTCCGTGACAGGCTTCAGAGTCCTCAGTCGGCCTAAGTTACAAGTTTCATCTTAAAGGAACAAAGGGGCAGCTGCCCTGCCCCCTGCCCAGGACACCTGAGACTTGCCAAAGACTTGTTCCTCCTACCTTCCTGCCCCAGCCAATTAAGAGATTTATCCCTCCTACCTCCCTGTCTCGGCCAATCGAAATACATACAAATGTTATTCCTGCTTATTTAGCCAATCGCAACAGAGGTTGCTTAGTTACCTAGCTCCCGCCCACCAACCTTGCTGCCAGTGTCCTAAGAAATCAACCCATCATGTACCCATTCCCTACTTCTTTGTTCAAATTCCTATAAAAAACCTGCTCGGGGCTCTTCTGCGGACCCACTGCCTAGGTAGAGTCAAAAGCCCGAGCTTAAGCTCCTTGCCCTGGCATACACATTTGGTTCTCCTTGGTAGTCACTGGGGGTGCCGAGAACTGGGCATAACAGTTCCCCATGGGTTCTGGGCATCGGGTGCAGGTCCTCATGTTTCCAAGTCAAGCACTATCCCCCTGAGCCATACGCTCCCGTCTGCAGCCACGATTTAGTGATCAGCTATTAGCTGCGGTACAGACATGACAGCGCAAAAGCTTTGCAACAAGCTGGGTCGAGCCTGTGTGTCTCCTAGGAGGCCTGGCGGCTAATGGGATCCAGCTGGGTCTCTGTAAGGGCCGGAGAAGAGCAGGCTGAGAGCGGGCCTTCCCGCAGGCCAGGCCAGCCTTGCTCCAGCCGCGAGCTACCACCTCGGGGCCTCGTCACTGTTCTTTGTTGGTCTGTCCCTAACTCAGCCCGCTCCCCCTCCACCTGGGGCTGGGATGCTCCTTCTCTGCCTGATCATCTCTCCATCCTTCCATCCAGGAGTTTCCTTGCTATGTTGATGAGAAGCCACATGGGTCCATCTGGCTCACTCCTCCCCACATCTGGGCCTGATCACGCCTCCTCCTCCAGGACAACACATTCCACAGCCTTGGCCTTGAGGATGGACAGTGAGGTCGGAGTTATGGAGGCTTTACCATGGCAGCTTTGTTTTCAATTATGTGAACATCTCTCTTGTAATCGCAAGCTCTTGCTATAGGGCCTAGAGCCCCAGGGTCAAGTTCTCTCTGAGAACCCTGCCAAGCAAGGGATCTGCAGAAGCTCAAGGTGGGGGGGGGAGGTTCTACCTGGATCCTATTGGATCTCTGTTCTAACCAGCCCTCCTCCTTACCTGCTGCTACTTGTGAGAAGCCTGGGGATATAGCTCAGGGGTAGAGCACTTCCCCAGAGGCTCCCAGTAAGGGCCTGGGGGTGGGGCTCCACAGTAGAGCTCTTGCCTGAAATCCACCAGTGAGGGCCTGGGGGGATGTGACTCAGAGGTAGAGCACTTGCCCAGAATTCCCCAGTGAGGGGCTGGTGCTAGGTAGCTTATGGAGTACATGCAGAGGTCCTGGGTTCCAACCCTAGCACCCCACCCTATATATATATATGTGTGTATATATGTTACTTGCATGGCCAAGGTGTATGTAAGATGGGCCTGTCACTAGCTATGTAATATAGTTTGGTGGTCAGGCAGGGCCTGAGGCATTTCCTGTCATCACCTCCCGTCCTGTCTATAGCTTAAACCCTCTTGCCTGTGCTTCTAGAGGGCACAGTTCACATTGACACCTTCCCTGTGAGGACAAGATAGAACTGGTCAGGATGAGAGAGGGAGAGGGAGAGAGAGTGAGCGCGCGCGCCTGGGGCAGGGGACAGGGGGACAGGCCGGGTCTCTGCTGTCGTTTGTCTTTTCCCCACGGACCCACTTCGATTACTGTCATCATTTCCACCCCCTGTGTGTCCCCTGGACTCACCTGCTCCAAATGTCCCCAGAAGTCCAGCACCTAAAGAGAAGAAAGGGGAGGAGCTCGTCACATCTGGGCGCCCAGGGTCCTGCCTGTCCACCCCTTTTCTTTTTAAGAGCCAGGAAGTTCTCCATTCAAGTTCTGTGGCTGTCGTATACAGCACAGGCTGACCTTGAACTTGCTGTGTAGCCATGATGACTCTTGATACTCCTTCTCCTGCCCCCTCCCATTGGTAGGAAAATGCCACGTGTGCACCCACATGCCCAGGTTATGCAGTGCTGGGGATCGAACCCAGGGCTCCATGCATGCTAGGCAAGCACACTACTAACGGAGCCTTTTTTTTTCCCACTTCCTTGTCATTATGTAACTCAAGTTGGCCTTGAACTTACTTTGCAGCCCAGACTGGCCTTGAACTCGTCATTTTCCTGCCCTAACCTTCTGAGCATTGAGATGATAGATTGTTGTTATTTTGAGACAGGGTATCACTATGCAGCTGAAACTGTCCTTCAAACATACTCTGGAGCCCAGGTTAGCCTTGAGCTCATGATCCTCTGGCCTCAACTTCCCGAGTGCTGGGATTACAGGCCCATACCACCTTGCTGGCCCAGTTTCTCTGGTGATGGTGGTTTCTATGTTCGCCACCTTTCTGGAGTCAGCAAACTGGTTCATAGAGAGTACCCAGTAGTGGGCTGGAGAGATGGCTTAGCGGTTAAGCGCTTGCCTGTGAAGCCTGAGGACCCCGGTTCGAGGCTCGATTCCCCAGGACCCACGTTAGCCAGATGTGCAAGGGGGCGCACGTATCTGGAGTTCGTTTGTGGCCCTGGCGCGCCCATTCTTTCTCTCTCTCTGTGTGTCTGTCTGTTGCTCATAAATTAAAAAAAAAAAAAAAACAAAAAAATAAAAGAAAGTACCTAGTGGGTATAACCTGCCTGGGTGCCTAGTGGGTGACCTACTCCAGCCTTTTCCTGTTCTTACCCACACCCCTTACTTGCATGGCTGGCTGGCCTGCAGCTGGTGCTCTGGGTGTGGGTAGAGCTGGCTCCCAGCTGCCTGGTCCCCCATTGAGAGTCTAGGCGAGGCGGGGCCAGCCTGTAGCGCCCACAAGGAGCAGCAGCTGCCAGGCCACCCACCCATGATCCCAAGGGATTAATTGTTCCCAAGCACAACACCCGAGTTGCTTGCACCCCATATTGTCCTGCCTGGGCAGGCCCGGACATCCCCCTAGTCAGGATGTGGGGACTTTCCTTGGGACATTTATCGCAGCTTAGCTAAGAATCGCATTTATATCCCTGAGTTCTGAGGCTCAAAGATGACCTTAGGAACCAGGCCTTGGGCTACAGACCTGTCATCTCAGCTGCTCATGGTGCTGCAGCAGGAGAATTACAAGTTCAAGACCAGCCTGGGCTACAGAGTAAATCCAAGGTCAGCCTAGGCAATTTAGTGAGATCTTGTCACAAAATAAAAAGCAATTAGATGGTTGTGGGTGTAGCTTGCCAAAAGGGGCTGGGGACGTGGCTCAGTGGTAGAGCTCCTGCCTAGAATCCCCCAGTGAGGGGCTGGGGGCGTGACTCAGTGGTAGAGCTCCTGCCTAGACGCCCCCAGTGAGGGGCTGGGGGCGTGGCTCAGTGGTAGAGCTCCTGCCTAGAATCCCCCAGTGAGGGGCTGGGGGCGTGGCTCAGTGGTAGAGCACTTGTCTAACATATGTGACCCCTTGGGTTCTATCTCCAGTCAAGCTGCAGGGTCTCCTAGCTTTGTAGACCCTTATGAAACCCAAGGCCCACTCCCCCTTGCCCAGTCACCCTGCCTTCTGCCTCCCTTGCTGGCCCTGGCCTTGTAGTTTCACAACCCGAGGGTTTTCAGAGGAGAGGAATCTAGGTCCTACATTCATTTGCAATTGGATCATCCACCACCAGGATTTCGTAAGAGCTGTTGGACATCCAAACTGTCCTCTAACATGGGGCTTTTGAACCAGCCAGAGTGACATGGTACCGGGTGGGAATGCCAAGACCAAAAGCAGAGCATCTCATATGAGAGAAGGGTGTCAATCTGAACAAAGATACAGTTCTCTCTTTTTTTGGTTCTTGATAAGGAGTCCAGAATCTTGCAGGTGCTAGGCAAAGCATTGTAACTATGAGCCACGCCCCCAGCCCCTCACTGGGGGCTTCTAGGCAGGAGCTCTACTGTTGAGCAATATCTCTAGCCTTCTGTGTACTTTTAACTTTCTATTTTGAGACAGAGTCTCAAATGTAGCCGAGGCTGGCCTTGAACTCATAATCCTTCTGCCTTAGCCTTTGGAATAGCTGGGATTATAGGCTTGACCCATTAGGCAGGGCCTCTACTCATTTCATATATTCCAGCATTTCCTTGTGAGGCTGCTGTCCCTGTCCTCCTGATGCTGAGAGTGAGAGCTCCTGATGGCAGAGACTCCAGCCCTATGGGTGAAGTAAAAAAAATCCCTTTCTAGAAAATTCTTTGGAGTGGACACAGCCAGAAGGAGCCTGGGGACAGGCAGGGCGGTTCATCTGAGGCCAAGGTTGGTTAGGTTTGGTTTGGAGTTCAGCTCAAGGCACAGTCTGTGGCCAAGCATTCTGTGTGCTGTTAGATAGGCTAGGAGGTCACTGGGACCCAAGACTTTACCAGTGATGCCATAGCTATTTCTCAGTGGAAGGCGGTCTCTGGGGAGCAAGCACATGGGTACATGTTGGCAGGATAGTCTTTACAAAAATGGACGGCCACTGAATCCCCTCCAGCCTCCTGTCCCTGGCAATCTTGGAACCTCCTCTTAGCCTGTTGGTACTCAGGAGACTGTGACTGTCCACGATGGTCTCCCTCTCTCTTGTAACTCGACTCCTTTGCCTGGCATATCTCTGGCATTCTGAATGCTTCCTTCTCAGTCCCCTCTGACTACTTTCAATTCCCTCAGACCTCGGGGGCCTTACTTGGTGGGATCTTACCTGGTTTGGGTGGTTTGCCTCCAGGCCCCAGTGCTGAGGAAGGAAGAGAGGGTGGTGAATGGGAGAGGTGGGTGGCTTCCATCTCTTGCTATTTTTCTATTCATGACCCCTCCCCAGGCTGAGTGAGGGCTGTGTGGGAATCCCCCCCTCCCCAGGGGCTGACAAAGGACTGACACAAATTGTCCCCTCCAACTTTGGTCACAGTGTCCCTGGGAGCTCAGCTGTGCCCCGGGTGTGTGGTTGAGCGCCAATTTCACAGCTTTTGTTTTGTTCTATTTGAGACAGGGTCTCCTGTGGCCCAGGTTGGCCTCAGACTTGCCATGTCCCAGGGCTGCTCTTGAACTCTTAATCCTCCACTCCTGTCTCTCAAGTGCTGGGACTACAGGCGTGCGCCACCACACCTGGTATTTTTCTTGGTTTGTCGCAAAAGGGGGTGGTAGTCTGTGTTTGGTTAGCATGACAGGGATGTTTGGGAATCAAAAGAAATCTGAAAGTATGTAAAGTCCATGTAGGAAAATGGCAGTGAGAGGGGAGCTATGGATGCTGGGGTCTTTTGAACTTTTCAGATCTGATGTGGGCGACAGGATGGGACCCAGGCCCCTCCAGGGAAGACACAAGGGTGGTGTCTAAACTTACCTCCTCCTCCAAGGCCTCCAAGACCTGCCCCTGTGAGTGTGTGTGTGGAGAGAGAGGAATGGGGGGGAGGAGAGAATGAATATGAGAGAGAGAGAGAGAGAGAGAAAGGAAGGACAAACAAGAGAGAGAGAGATCAGTACCATTCCAGACAAGCCACACTCCTCCACCCATGTTCAAATCCATTATTGCCTAGCTACATAAGTTTTGGGTAAGCCAGATGCCTCTGCCTCAGTTTCCTCATCTGTCACACTGTGTCAATAACCCTTGTGGCCAGTTTGTACCTAGGCCAGAGATGGGGGCTCCTTTTATTTCCTCATCAGTTCTGAACACTCAAATACCTTTTTTATTTCTGAGGCAGAATATCACTATGTAGCCCAGGCTAGTCTTAAATTCAAACTCATGACTTTCTTGCTTCAGCCTCCTTAGCCCTGGCATTACAGGTGTGTGCCACCACACCTGGAAATTTCTCAGCTTTTTACAAAAGTGATGATCATGCTTGGTTCGCATGACAGTGATGTTTTGGGGATCAAAAGAAATCTGAAGCCGGGCGTGGTGGCGCACGCCTTTAATCCCAGCATTCGGGAGGCAGAGGTAGGAGGATTGCCGTGAGTTCGAGGCCACCCTGAGACTCCATAGTGAATTCCAGGTCAGCCTGGGCTAGAGTGAGACCCTACCTCGAAAAACCAAAAAAAAAAAAAAAGAAATCTGAAAGTAGCCAGGCATGGTGGCACACACCTTTAACTCCAACACTTGGAGGGTGAGGTAGGATGATCACTATAAATTTGAGGCCAGTCTGAGATTATATAGTGAATTCCAAGTCAGCCTGGGCTACAGTGAGACCTACTTCAAAAAAAAAAAAATCTGATAGTAGGTAGGGGCCGTGCAGGAAAATTGCAGTGGGAGATGAGACAGGAGGCCAGGAAGTCTGATTTTCACACAGAACTCTTCCCAGGGAATGTCTAATCTATAAACTGGGGAGCCATAGATCCTGGGTCCTTATGAGCTTTTCAGGTCTGACCATATGTGAAACAGAATGGAACCCAGACTCCTTCAGGGAGGATGCAAGGGTGGTTTTTAAACTTACCTCCTACTCCTAGGCCTCCGAGACCAGTCCCTATGAGTGTGTGTGTGTGTGGAGAGAGAGAGAAAGAGAGAGAGAGAGAGAGAGAGAGGGAGAGAGGGAGGGAGAGAGGGAGGGAGAGAGAGAGAGAGATCAGTACCATTCTAGACAAGCCACACTCCACCCATATTCAAATCCATTACCACCTAGCTCCATGATTTCAGGCATCTCCATGTCTGTGTGCCTCAGTTTCATTATTGGGACACTAGCCCTGTACCCATTTGTGCCTAGGACAGAGTTGGCACCTCTCTTTACTTCCGTGCCATGTCAGTCCTGAACTCAAAGGTGTCCTGACGTAGCCCAGGCTAGCTAGCCTCAAACTCCAACCCATAACCCTCTTGCCTCAGGTCCACAGTGTTGGGCTTATAGGCGTGAGCTGCCATGCCTGGCTTGCAAGTAACTCCCCTGTGAACCTGGCTTCAGAATGTCTTCTTTTGGAGACAGGGTCTCAGGTCACCCAAGCTAGTTTCAAACTGGCTACGTAGCCAAGGATGACCTTGAACTTCTGATCCTCCTGCATTTTTAAGCGGGTCCTCAGTGGTGGGTGTGTTAATAATGTTCTTGCCTTCTGTGATGTCAACATGTGCCGTGTCTTAGGAATGTCACCACCATCATCTGTCTCACGTGAGGGTATGACAAGCTCACATACATTACCTGGATAATAGACACCTCCGGGTACTCCACCAGGCACAGCCCCTGGCACCCCTGGAAGGAAGTAGGTAGAATTTTCCATTAGCTTAAGCTTGTAAAGCAGGTTAATAATGGGAGCGTTGATGAACACATTGTGACATTGTTGGTCTACAAAGCAAGTTCTGGAGGCCAGACACTTACTGTTTGGATGTTCGGATTCCTTTCTTGTGCAGGTATGTGTGTGTACTAGGGATCAAACCCAGGACCTTTGAACGTACCAGGCAAGCACTCTGCCACTGTTGCACATTCCCAATCCCTCACTGGGCGATTCTGGGCAAGTGCTCTACCACTGAGCCATATTCCCAGCTCTCGGTTTATTGAGATAGCATCTCACTAAGTAATTCAGGGTAGTCTTGAACTTGGGATCCTCCTGCCTCAGCCTCCAGGCTAGCTGGAATGACAGGCATGTTTCTTAAAGTGGCCCCCCAAAGTTGGAAGAGCCGGGGGTTCCCGGTGCAGTTGGAGCAGCTGTAAGCCCAGGCTGTCAGAGGTTAAGGGAAATGGTGGGGTTATACAGCTGGATAAACGCGGAGACTGGATAGATCCCAGACCTCTCTCATGGCATGAGGGTTGACACAGTGCTGCTTGGCTCTCCTTAAGGACAAGGGGCCCAAGTAGGGCTGTGGCCGGACACTGGGCAACCAACTTCTCCCAGCACTGAGCTCTGTGGCTGGGACCAGCTGTAAGAGGCCTTGGCTGGGCGGTGACAGTAAGAAATAAGGACATGAGACGCTGCAGCCATTCCCACACTGATAGGACAGTGTGGGGCCAGTGTCCTCAGCCCCTGGGTGGAGTTCTGGCCGTCTGACCCATGGCTGTCTTGGGAGGCGCCAAGGCCTGGAGGGAGGGACCCAATGAATGAACAACATGGATAGTTTTCTAAGGAACACTTAATTCCTGGGCCAAGGTCAAGAGTTCAGTCCCAGGGACCAACAAAGCTCTCACTGGAGACTCCTAAACTAGGCCATGTTCTAACTTCTCTGTGTCACCTTGGCCACGCTTTCCTTTCCTTTCCTTTCACTTTTTTTTTTTTGTCATTTGTGTGTGTGTGTGTGTGTGTGTGTGTGTGTGTGTGTATGTGTGTACAAGCATGCCCATGCCTATGGATGCTTCACGGTCTCTTGATGCTGCAAATGAATGCCAGACACATGCATTACTTAGAAAAGGGCTGGAGAGATAGCTTAGAGGTTAAGGTGCTTGCCTGAGAAGTCTGTGGACCCATGTTCAACTCTCCAGATCCCATGTAAGCCAGATGCAAGAAGGTGAGGCAAGCGCAAGGTCTCACATGCCCACTAGGTGGCACAAGCGTCTGCAGTTTAATTTCAGTGGCTGAGGCGCTGGCCTGCCAATTCTCTCTCTCTCTCTCTCTCTCTCTGTCTCATTCTTGCTCTCACTTTCTCTCTCTCTCTCAAAAAAAAAGGCAAGAAAAAAGACCTCCTTCTTGTGTCCCAGTGAGGTGTCCTCATTTTCAGCTCCTCCCCTTGGCACAAGAAGGTTCTCTTGCCAGCCACACCCTCACCTCTCCAAGCCCTGCCCTTGCCCAAGGCTGAGCCTAAAGTTGTCTTCTTGCCTTCTCGGAGCCTGGAGGGTCTTCCTGCTCAGCCGACCTCAGGCAGCTGGCTCAGAGCACACTTGTCTTGTTTCATACGGGTTTGGCTTAGGCAGCCCACTAGCCCAGGGCGTGTCTCGTCTCTTGCATGTAAGAATCATCATTCTAGACTAGACTGGGAGAATCAAAACAGTCTTCTGGCCTGGGCCGGAACTCATTTCTGCAGATGTCCCTGATACTTCTGCTTGTAAGCGACCTGCCATCGTTGTCAGCTTGGCCTACAAAGGGCTCCCTCCTAAGGAGTCGGCTCTCCAGTCCTCCAGCGGTGCCTGCCACACACCCAAGCCCAGACCTCACTCCTTACAAACGGTTACCCATCCCTCCCTCCCTCTCTCCCTCCCTCCCTCCCTTCCTTCCCTCCCTCCCTTCCTTCCTTCCTCCCTCCCTTTCTTCCCTCCTTCCTTCCTTCCTCCCTCCCTTCCTTCCCTCCTTCCTTCCTCCCTCCCTTCCTTCTTTCTTCCTTCCTTCCCTCCCTCCCTTCCTTCCCTTCTTCCCTTCCCATGTCTCCCCTCCCTTCCCTACTTCCATCCTTCCTTTCTCTCTCTCTCTCTCTCTCTTTTTTTTTTTTTTTTTGGTTTTTCGAGGTAGGGTCTCACTCTGGTCCAGGCTGACCTGGAATTAACTCTGTCATCTCAGGGTGGCCTTGAACTCACGGCAATCCTCCTACCTCTGCCTCCCGAGTGCTGGGATCAAAGGTGTTCGCCACCACGCCCGGCTTCTCTCTCTTCTTTTATGGGAAGTTAAGCTCACCCTGTAGTGCAGATTTGCCTTGAACTTGAAATCCTCCTACTTCCCAATGCTAGGATTTCTGGTATGTATCACCACATCCCAACCTCTTGGTGTTCTGTGTTCTGTCCCTCTTCTTTCTTCTCCCCCTTTCCATCTTTTCTCACTTCTTCCTTTCCCTTCCCTTCTCTTCTCTTCCCTTCCTTTCCCTCCTCTTTTTCTCATATCCTTCCCCTCCTCTTCCTTACCCCTTTCCCCTCTTCCTCCCTTTCTGTTTCCCTTCTCCTTCCTTTTCCTTTCCTTTTTTTTTTTTTTTAAGTTTTTCGAGGTAGGGTTTTCTAGCCCAGGCTGACCTGAAATTCACTATGGAGTCTCAGGGTGGCCTTGAACCTGCTGCGAGCCTCCTACCTCTGCCTGAGTGCTGGAATTAAAGATGTGTGCCACCATGCCGGGCTCCTTTTCATTTTTTGACAGGATCAGATTTTGTAGCCCAGGTTAGCTAACTTGACCTTTCTTTCAAGGCTTAACTGAAATGTCCCTTCCCAGATGTCCCAGGCTCCTCCAGGGCGGCCCTCCTCCTGTGTTTGTGGCTTCCTTCCTCTGTCCGTCTGTTTGTGCGCCTTCTGCCCCAGAGGAGAATTAAGCCTTACAAGTTGGGCAGGGGAAACCAGGTGTGGCGGCAAACGAACGCCTTGAATCCCAGCACTCAGAAGGCAGAGGTGGGAAGATCAGTAGTTCAAGATCGGCCTTGGCTTTACAGTGAGTCCGAGGTTAGCCTGGGCTACCTAAGACTCTGTCTCAAAACCAAAACAACAAGTCAGCAAAACCTTAGGGGCTAAGAACGTGGCTCCGTGGTAGAAATTTGGCCTCGCATGAATGAAGCCCCTGGTTCAATCGCAATATGGCAAAAATGAAATAAATGAATGAACAAATGTAAAAATGAAAACACAACATAAAAAGTTAAATGTAGGAACTAATTACAAGGCCCTTTCAGCACAATTTAGCAAACTGTGAATAAGAACATATCATTTTACAATTTACTGTTCCCACGATGGTCTTATTGGACACATTTTTGGCATTCATCTTGGTGGCTGCTGTCCCCCCTTTCCCCTCCACCCCCTCTGGTCCTGGGGGCGGGGGGGCAGTGGTGTGGGGAGGTGTGGGCTGTAAAGCCAGAGAGATTTCTTCCCATCTCGCAGCCAGGGGAATGGTGAGCCAGGCGAGATGAAGCCCTTGGCCCAGGACCCACAGTTTACCCGGGGACGTTCTGTTAGCAGTCTGGGCTTCAAGTTCAAAGACCTGGGAGCAGCCGGGACTTGGCAGGGGGGGGCTTGGCTGAGCCAAAGTCCAGCAGGGACTTGAGCAGATAAGACCTCACCGAGCTGTTTGTTGTGTGTATAGAAAAGATTGCCAAGCACTTTTTAAAAAGCAATCTGTCCTCGGGGCGGGCGGGGTGGCGAGGGTCACTGTCCCCTCCCGCACAAAGGGCATTCTTGCCCCTTGCTGAAATCCTAACCAGACATAGCGAGCCAGATCAAATGCTAACCCCCCTCTGCACCCAGCTTCTCAGCCTGGCGGCTCATCAGAGGTACCTGGGGAGCTACTATCTCTGTCGTACAGGATCCCCTCTGGATCAAATAGAGCAGGAATTCTTGGGTGGGTGCCCCAATATTGGAACTGTTCAAAGTCCCCAGGGTAGATATTTATACCCAGCCAGGGTTAAGATCCCCTGAGCCAAGGCATCTCCAATAGCAAAATCAGAAAGAAAAAAGAGAATATTTCTGGGGGTCAGAGAGAGGAGCACACTTGGTTTCATGTCTCCATGCACCCTTATTATTGATTTTATTTTAGCTGCGTGCGTGCGTGTAAATGTATGTGTGTGAAATTGGCTGTGCAAGCACGATTGCATATGTGTGCATGTGCCTGTAGCGATCAGAGGTCAATGTTGAATGTCTGCCTTAATCACTCCTCACCCTGGTTTTAATTTTTTTTTTTTTTGGTTTGGGTTTTCAGGGAAAGGTCTTACTCTAGCCCAGGCTGCCCTAGAACTCACTCATTTACCCTAGGTTGGCCTTGAACTCATGGGGATCTTCCTTACCTCAGCCTCCACAGTACTGGGATTAAAGGTGTGCACCACCACGCCCAGCTCTCCACCTTATTTTATTTTGTGATAGGATAGGGTCTCGCTCTAGTCCAGGCAGACCTGGAATTTAGTACGTAGTCTCAGGCTGGCCTTGAATTCACGGCGATCCTCCGACCTCTGCCTCCCCAGTGGTGGGTGGGATTCAAGGCGTGCGCCACCACGTCTGGCTTTTTACTGGGGTACTAGGGATCCAAACTGGCTCTTGTGCTTTCATGGCAAGCACTTTGCCTGCCGAGCCCTCTCCCAAGTCTTAGGTCTGGTTTTCCTTGAGACAGGGTCTCACAGTGTACCTCGGGCTGGCCTCCAACTCCCAGCAATCCTCTTGTCCCAGCTTCCTTCGCGGGTGTTGGATTTCAGGTGTGGGCCACCATGCCTGGCTCGTGTTTCCCTTTTAAGGGGCATAGGGTGCTAAAGTGGGCTATTCTCAGCAAGTGCCACTATTAATCCCAGTGGTGACACATGGAATTTGTACACGGGACTTTTTCTTTTTTTGGAGGGGGGATTGGGTATTCCCAGGACAATCAGGTGGGAGCTAGGCAGGTGTGACGGGGGCGGGGGGGGGTCCCTGCAGCTCCCACACCTCTGGAGATTTTGGCTGGCTCTGCCCACAGATCTTGAAAGGCCTCATTAATTCACACTCCTCATATTGGGAACCCAACTGCTCCAGCCACCTGGGACAGAGCTGAGATTTCTCTTCACAGGGAATGATGCCATCTGATGTCACTGAGGCCACAAAGAGAATAAACTCTATTCTACCTTTAAAGGTCTCTGCCCCAGGACTGCCCCTCCCCGAATGTTCCCCACCCATTCATCCCCCCGCATCTTTGACCCAGGGCAGAGAGCTGACGGATACGAGCTTCCAGAGGCTGCCTTAGCTTGCTGGAGCTTCATCATTTCACTTTCTGACAGGGTGTCCTGTAGCCAGGCTGACCTCAAACTCGAGGAGTAGCCAAGGATGACCTTAAACTCCAGTTCCTCCTGCCTCACCTCACGAGTGCTGGCATTACATGTGTGCACCCCCACTCCTGGCTGGTGAGGTGCTGGGGATGGGGCCCAGGGTGGCATGCATGCTAGGCAAGCACTCTAACCACTGAGCTACACCTTCAGTGCCCCTCGGGCTTTTTTGTTTGTTTGTTTGTTTGCTTTATTTTATTTTGGTTTGGTTTTTCGAGGTAGGGTCTCGCTCTAGCCCATGCTGACCTGGAATTCACTAGGTAGTCTCAGGGTGGCCTCAAACGGCAATCCTCCTACCTCTGCCTCCCCAGTGCTGGGATTAAAGGCGTGCGTCACCACGCCCGGCTCATTCACTTTATTTATTTATTTATTTATTCTTATTTTATTTTATTTTTCAAGGTAGGGTTTCGCTCTAGTTCAGGGTGACCTGGAATTCACTATGGAATCTCAGGGTGGCCTCGAACTCACTACGATCCTCCTACCTCTGCCTCCTGAGTGCTGGGATTAAAGGCGTGTGCCACCACGCCCAGCCCAGGTATCCTCTTGCCTCAGCTCCTGGACAGTGAGGATTACAGGTATATATACCTTCGTGCCTGACCTCAGTTTCCCCATTTGTAAGGATCCTAGTTTCTTGATGATTAACTGGCATGCCACTGAAGAGGAGGGTGGACCGGTGTTTGGGGACCACACCCTGGGACACGAGGGCTCAGAGGGTTCAGAGTCACTGCTCTTCTGCCCTGGCTTGTGGTCCCTGCCTTCCTCCTCTGTTGCTACCCGTGACCCTCAGCCTCATCCCAGCCTGTCATATCTGCACAGGGAGCCTCTGTCACCAAGCCAAATGCTCAGCCGGTCAATCTCATGGAAACACCTGCCATTCTCACTCGGCCCCTGACTCCATTCCTGCTCCACCTTGCAGCCCCCTGTCCTCCACCCAAGCTCTGGTTTCCATGACAAGGAGGACTCCCATAGAAAGCAGATCACATCCAGGCTACCCCACCGGGTGGTTCGTGCGTGAGCTTGGAGCTTCTCCCATTCCCAGAGCCGGATGCACCTTACACTCGTCCGCAGTCTTCCTTGTACCATATAACCCACCGAGGCTCATACCAGATGGCCCAGCAACGACTTGAGGTCCACTCCAGCCTCAAAACCAGGACATGGAAACCCCTCCCTTGCACCCTCCACCCACATTTAGGCACACACTCACACCCACACATACAGTGACCACCCACACGCAGACACCAGACCTTTCAGGTGTACCTTAGCCCAGGCTGACCTGGAATTCACTCTATAGTCTCAGGGTGGCCTCGAACTCACTGTGATCCTCCTACCTCTGCCTCCTGAGTGCTGGAATTAAAGGTGTGCACCACCACTCCTGGCTTAGGGGTTTGTTTTTTTTTTTGGTTTTTTTTTTGGTGAGACAGAGTATCCCTCTACAGCCCAGGCTGACCTAGAATTCACGATCCTTTGACATCAGCCACCTGAGTGCTGGCATCACAGGTATGCACCACTACACCCTGCTGGATGGTGGATTTTACAGACACTAACAGGTAACTCCATGGATATATCTTCCTCCACCTGCCCCTGTCTAGGGATGCTCAGACATTCACACCTTCCCAGACATTCCAACTTCAGAGATATAATTTGGCATAATCTCACATATACACCTGTGGCTATAGCCCAGACGGGCGTGTACACACACACACACTCAGGAGTCCAAATGCCTTCACTAAAGACAAACCATGGTAGTAGCTTTCCAACCCACAAAGCCTCTTGACCCTGACCTTGCTCAGTGGGTCATCTTGACTTCCCAAGGGACAAGGAAACTTCTGAGGTCACAAAGCTTCCTGTGGCCGAGTGATCTCCAAGCTGGATTGCTCTGTCCCCAGGGTTGCACACATACTCAACTGGTGGACAGGTGAGCAGAGTACCAGCACCCACACTCCAGTGGGGTCCCCCTGAGAAAGCCCCTAATTAACACAGAGGGTTCCTTAGATATAGAGTAGAATTCCTGAATCTTGGGGGTGTATGTTTGACAGGATCCCCCCCATTTAACATGGGACTAACTCCAGGGAGTGGCCATTTCCAGGACCCTGAGGGAAGATACGGGGGTGAAGGGCTCCCCTCTGTCTTGTCCATGCCCAGAATCCCTCACTCGTTCAGCCACCTGGTCAGCAGGGTCTCCGTAGGTGGTGGGTGACTTGGGTCTAGCGAGGGGTCCTTACCTCCAGGTTGTGCGGGATGGAGGAGGAACAATAAGAGAAGAAGGGCTCCAGGCCTCGGGGACGCCGCTGTCAGACCCGCCATCTCCAGCAAGGACTGCCCCAGCTTGCTCTCCGCGCCTCGTTTTATCCCCAAAGCCTAATTGCTGCCTAGTCGGGGCTGCGAGGGAAGGAGGGAGGGAGAGAGGGCGGGCGGGAGGAGGGCGGGAGGAGGGGGAGCTGGAGGAGGGGGCCACGGGGAGGGGGGGCAATTACGAAAGGCTGGGCTCACCAGTCTCCTAGGCTGGGTCTGCCTGGACTATGGGCCCTTCCTTTACACACACACACACACACACACACACACACACAAACACGCGCACGCACTTTCTCCCTATCCCTTTCCCACTTTCCCTCCGTGTCTGTTTGCTCGCTGCTGGCCCTGTTCCCGCCAGAAAGTGCGAGGGGGCCTCTGCCAGGACAGCCCTCGGGAGAGGAAGCAGGAGGGAGGGCCCCCGGCAGCCCGGCCAAAAAATCCCAGCCCTAGCCAAGGCCCGGAGTGGCCAGGCCCCCACCCCTCCGCCTGGGCCCGGGGCCCAGTGTGGGGACATAGGCCAGCTGTCCTGTGCCTCAGCCCCCACCCAGGACCTCCAGACACCCTGACATCCCCCAAGTCTGGCTAGAGACAGATCTTACTCAAAACTGGACTTGGGGGACATTGGACAGAGCTTGGGGGTGACTTTTGCTAGAGGAGAGTCTGTAGACAGGATGCCCCCCCAAAAGGTACAATCAGGTGGGTGTTGATTGCCTGTAGGGCATCTTGGTAACAGGATGGGGACCCCTGATATAGTACACAGGTCCGTGTGTATAGAATAAGGTCTCTGGAATCTGCTTGAAACCGGGGGTAGAGTTTGGGGCAAGTCTGGGGTTCATGTCTGCAAAGACCCAGGGGGATATTATAGTCAGGAGAATGGCCTAGGAGTGAAGGTCACACTATTGTCCTCTGGATTTGAAAAGGTTCCTGACACATACAGTGTCCGTACATGCTGGCCAAGGTCACAGCCCCATACCAGCTCCGTGAAGGTTATGCTGTCCAGGGAACAGGGAGATAGGACCCCTACACGCATGACCTCCTTGTCATCACTTGGTCACCACCTGTCCCAAACGCTCTGCACTACCAAGCCTCCAGATCAGACCCGAAAAACCCCATAAGTGATTTTTCTCCATCCTCTCTGGCAAAGCCCTGGGCTGTCGTTCCTTTGCTGGCCAGAAGGGGGCAGCCTGTGCCGAAACAGCCCAGACCGAGGAACAGAACACCACCGAGCCCTTGTCTACCTGCCGCAGAGCAGATTGGGCACTGTGGGGTTTTAGTGCTGTGGGAGTGGGTTAGGGAAAGGTTATGTCCTTTGCAGACTCCCAGTGGTGGGAAAGGAATATTGGATGCAGGGGCCGGGAGAGGAAAGCGGCTACTTGTTATGGGCTACATGGGGCAAGGGACAAAGTCGAGACCACATATCCTGGGGGCTGGCCGCTGTGCATGGAGGTGGCTCCTTGCCCAGCTGGGTCACAGCTGTCTGCAGTACTAACGGGGTGGCCCGGAACAGTAAGGACAAAAGCAGTCTGGAACGTAAGTGTCCCTGGTTCTAGTTCTGTTCTTTTCTCTCGCTCTGTCTTGTTTTTACGTCGAGGCGGGATATCACCGTAGCCCAGGCTGACCTGGAATTCACTCTGTAGCCCAGGCTGGCTTTGAACTCACAGTGATTAAAGGCACGAGCCAGTACACTTGGTTCTTCTCTGCTTTATTTAATTTCTCTCTCTCTCTCTCTCTCTCTCTCTCTGTGTGTGTGTGTGTGTGTGGGTGTGTGCACCTGTGTGGTGGGCAGAGGACAACCTTTGGGGCTTATTCTCAGCAAAACTGTCCAGCTTCTTTAAGAGAGTGTGTCTTTGGGCTGGAGAGATGGCTTAGCGGTTAAGCGCTTGCCTGTGAAGCCTAAGGACCCCGGTTCGAGGCTCGGTTCCCCAGGTCCCACGTTAGCCAGATGCACAAGGGGGCGCACGCGTCTGGAGTTCGTTTGCAGAGGCTGGAAGCCCTGGCGCGCCCATTCTCTCTCTCTCCCTCTATCTGTCCTTCTCTCTGTGTCTGTCGCTCTCAAATAAATAAATAAATAATGAACAAAAAAAATTAAAAAAAAAAAAAGAGAGTGTGTCTTTGAGCTCCAGGGATTCTCCCGTATCTGTCTCCCCAGTGCCGGGATTATAGGTGGCACATGCCAGCATGCCCGGCTTTTGTGTGTGTGCTAGAGACCAAACTCAGATCTTTACGCTTGTGAGGTAAACACTTTCTCCACTGAGCTCTCTCCCCAGTCCTTTCTTCTCTCCTTTCCTTTCTTTTTCTTCATTTCCTTTCTCTCCTTCCTTCCTTTCCCTCCATCCTTTCTTTCCTTCTTTTCCTCCCTTCATCTCACTCTCTCCTTCCACCCTCCTTCCCTTTCAACATGGTGTCACTATACAGCCTAGGCTGGAACTGTTCACCCTCATACCCTGCTTCCCTGGTCTCCTGAGTACTGGGATTACAGGTGTGCATCAGTGTACCTAGCTAGATCTAGCACTTTCTAGCAGACCAACTTGTCCATAGAGCTCAATTTGCTCAGCTGTCAAACGGTCGTCATTATTCCTGCCCAGGAGACGGGTGTAAGGATTACGAAAACATGACCACCCGGTCTGTTTCTGCACCACATCTGCTAATCACAAGGCCTCAGGGCTGGGGAGAGATAGCTCAGTGGGTAAAAACACTTGCCACAAAAGCACGAGGGCCCTGAGTTCGAGTCCCCAGCACCCACGTAAAAACCCAGGCATGGCTGTGTACACTGGCAACCTGCAGCATTGGGGCAGCACTGGGGCTCCCCGAGTGGCCAGCGTCACTGAAGACAAGGAGTCCAGGCCCAGTAAGAGACTCTGTCTCAGGGAAACAAGATGGAAGAGAGACAGAGGACGTGGGACATCTTCCTGTGGCCTCCACATGTGTGCATGGGGCATGTCCATCTGCGCACGTACACACACACGCACACACACACTCTCTCTCACACACAACATACTGTACACATGCACCAAAAAAAAAAAAAAAATGCTTGTGATCCTTCTGGTACTAACAGTCCCATTGCCATGGCTGGTTCAACGAGCTCCGCCCCGTTCCCGGGGCTGCTATCAGACTCAGCTCCCCAGGAGGTCAGCCTAGGACCCTGGACAATCTCTCCTTTGCCCTGGGTCACCAGCCATGGCAGCAGCAGAAGGTTGGAAGGTGGGGACATAATGCAAGGATCGTCGCAAGTGCCAGGCGTGGTAGCACACAACTGTCAGCCCAGCACCCGGGAGGCTGAGACAGGATGGCTGAGACAGGATGACCGAGAGATCGAGGCCGACCTGAGTTAAAGAGCGAATTCCAGATCCAGGTTAGCCTGGGCTATGTACCAAGATTCTGTTTAAAAAAACCAAGACAAGGGCTGGAGAGATGGCTTGGCGGTTAAGCGCTTGCCTGTGAAGCCTAAGGACCCCGGTTCGAGGCTCGGTTCCCCAGGTCCCACGTTAGCCAGATGCACAAGGGGGCGCACGCGTCTGGAGTTCGTTTGCAGAGGCTGGAGGCCCCGGCGCGCCCGTTCTCTCTCTCTCTCTCTCTCTGCCTCTTTCTCTGTCTGTCACTTTCAAATAAATAAATAAATAAATAAACATAAGGCAAAAAATAAAAAATAAACCAAGACAAGGGCTGAGGATGTAGCTCAGTTGGTCGAGAACTTGTCTCTAGCATGCATGAAGCCCTGGGTTCCATCCCCAGCACCATGTAAAAGTCAGCATGGTGGCCCATGCCTACAGTCTCAACACTTGGGAGGCGGAGGCGGGAGAATCAAAAGTTAAAGGTCGTACTGGGGAGATGGCTTAGTGATTAAGGTGCTTGCCTGTGAAGACTAAGGACCCATATTTGACTCCCCAGATCCCATGGAAGCCAGACGCACAAGGTGATGACGCACGCACAAGGCCGCGCGTGCATACATGGTGGCACAGACGATTGCAGTGGCTGGAGGCCCTGGTGCGCCAGCTTTCTCTCTCTCTCTCTCTCTCTCTCACACACACACGAAACAGTTCAAGGTCATCATCGGCCACATAGTGAGTTTGAAGCCAGCTTGGGCTACATGAGACCCTGTCTCAAAAACCACCATCCAAAATAACAAAAATGAGAGAGAGGAGACAGAGGGACACGGGGGGTGGGGATCATTCTGCAGCTCTTATGTAATGTGTTTATTTGGGGGTGAATTGGAGTTGTGGACAGAGCTTGCAAGGGCCTAAACGTAAAGCTTCCCATCTATCCCTTGTTGGTCTGGGGCTCCATGCCCTGGGAAGTGTCCTCCTCTGAGAGAGAGGAGAGATCAGAAGTGCATCCATGTGTCTGTCACCCTCCCTCACAACGGGCAGGAGGAAGGGAGAGATGCTGGTGGGGAGCTGGGCCCCACTCCTCTTGGGGCAGTGACGTGGGCAGGAACCAGCTTTCAGACTCTCAAACCGCAGTTGGCTCGGAGTCTTTATTAATTCCAGGACTGGGAAAGAGACTGGAGCCAGCAGGAGAGGGCTTGCTATGGGGATCCAGGAGAGGTATAGAGGGGAACTTGTGGGGATAGATTTGAGGCTGCTGGGCCAGAGCCCTGATCTTGCCTCCAGCTCCAGTCCCCCCAAGTTCACTGAGGTAACTCCACTCTCTTGTATGGAATGAGACTCTATAGCTCCAAAGGGACCCCAAGCCCTTCTAACTGCTCATCCCATGCAAGTGAACCCAGTGTGTTAAGCAAAGGCTGGGAGTGAAGTCATCGATTGACATCCATGTGCTTTCCAGTCACGCCACTACTATTCCAGAAACCTGACAGTCCGTCGTGACTCCGCGCCACCCCTGCGCAGAGCTGCTCAGATGAAGTCATACATGTAAAGGACTCAAGGAGAGTCGCTGGGTGCCGGTGACCATGAATGTTGACAAGACCTGCTACCTGCCTGTTACCCGGCTTTCTTGTGGGCTGAGTGACACCCTGAGAGTCCTTTGAGCCTTCTTCCACATACTGTGCAGGGGAGACAGAGCCTCGGGCTTCTGCATGGCCCTAAGAATGCTATTGCTTTTTCTCTGAGACCTCAGTATCCCTTCAGTTAAATTTTAGCCTTTTTTTTTTTTTTTTTTTTTGAGGTAGGGTCTCACACTAGCCCAGGCTAACCTAGAATTCGCTATGGAGTCTCAGGGTGGCTTCAAACTCACGATGATCCTCCTACCTCTGCCTTCCAGCCTTTTTCTTTTCTTTTTTTTTGGTAGATGTATGTGAGTCATGCATGTGTGCGCACGTGCTGAAGCCCCGTGCGCAAGGATGCAGAGGTCAGACGAAAAGGGCAGGTGGTCCCTCATGGCTCCTCTGTGTATTTTCTTGAGATGGGATCTTTCCCTCTGACCTGCTGTCAATCAGCCACCTCCGGTGATTCACTAGTCTTGGCCTCCTCTGAGGGTGTGGTCACATAGCCCTGTCATCCCAGCTAATCAGGAAACGGAGGCAGGGGGATCACAAGTTCAAAGCCAGCCTAGGTAACAGGTGACTTCAATCAAGGTAGCCTTGGTTAAAAAAAAAAAAAAAAAAGACCATTTCTTGGGCTGGAGAGATGGCTCAGTGGTAAATGCACTTGACTACCAATCCTAACTACCTGGTTTTGATCCCTTAGTACCAAAGTAAAGCCAGATGTACAAAGTGCTGCATGCGTCTGGAGTTCATTTGCAGTGGCTAGAGGCCCTGGTGTGCCCATCTTCTCTATCTCTCTCTGCTTGCAAATAAATAAATAAAAACATATACAAAGAAATGTGGACTTGAAAAAAAAAAGACCCTGGGCTAGAGAGATGGCTTAGTGGTTAAGACACTTGCCTACAGAGCCAAAGAACCCAGGTTCGATTCCCCAGGACCCATGCAAGCCAGATGCAGAAGATGGTGCATGCATCTGGAGTTCATTTGCAGGGGCCGAAGGCCTTGGCATGTACGTGCTCTCTCTCTCTCTCAAATAAATGAATTAAAATAAAATAAATAAAAGGTAAGGCCCTTTCTTGAAATAAAGAGTTTTAAAAATGCTAAGGGCATGGCTCAGTAGAGCACCTGTCTAGAATTCCCCAGTGAGGGGCTGGAGGTATGGCTAGGAAACAGAGCTCCTGTCTAGAATCCCCCAGTGAGGGGCTGGGGGTGCAAACTCCAAATCAATCTTCAAAAGCTATCTCAGGGATAAGGCTCAGTGGTGGAGCTCCTGCCTAGAATCCCCCAGTGAGGGGCTGGGGTGTGGCTCAGTGGTAGAGCTCCTGCCTAGAATCCCCCAGTGAGGGGCTGGAGGCCTGGCTCAGTGGTAGAGCTCCTGCCTAGAATCCCCCAGTGAGGGGCTGGGGGTGTGGCTCAGTGGTAGAGCTCCTGCCTAGAATCCCCCAGTGAGGGGTTGGGGGGGCGTGGCTCAGTGGTAGAGCTCCTGCCTAGAATCCCCCAGTGAGGGGTTGGGGGGGGTGTGGCTCAGTGGTAGAGCCCCTGCCTAGCCCTGGGTCCCATCCCCAACAGAACAAAGGAAAACAGCAACAAGAACAAAAGCAGCAGCAACAATACACCAACCCAAGCCAGGAGCTCATGCCGGAGTCTGGTATACAAGTGCTCAAGCATCGGGTGGGGTCTATGACACAATTTCTATCAACAGAAGTGGATGATGGAGGCTAGCAGGTGGGTAGTTAGAGGAGGAAGCCCATTTCCCACAAATACTGCCCCCCACCCCTGCCCTGAGATGCCCTGGCTCCCCGGCTGCCTGGTTCTGACCCAGCTCTGTCTCACTTTCCCCCAGACCCGTCTGTTTGTGTGTCTGAGTCATTTGTCAGTCTGGGTCCTTGGCTGTTGTGAGCTGGGGGTTGGGGGTGGGTGTCCCGGACTGGCTGTTCTGTCCTGGGCTGTTCCCATATCACCTCATGGGCTGTCTGCTGCTGTCTGGGGGGGCAGAACATGACGGAGCTGAGCTTCTCAAAGTACACCCCTCTCCCCAAGGGACCCAGGATGGAGGAGTCCAGAACACGTCTCCCATGTGTCTGACACTTAACAGTTTACAAAGAACACATCTCCATTTTTTGATCGAGGATATTATTATTATCTCAGTTTATAAACAGAGGAGTTAGCCCCGTCTACAACTCCACAGAAAGTGCTCTCTCCCTATCTGCTCAGATCTACTAAATATTCACTCTAAGCCTCTGTCATGTGGATGGGCTGGTGGTAGCAAATCTCCTCACAATTACTGGCTCTTCTCGTACCCTTTCCCTAAGGCCCCCCGATACAGGCATCTTCTGAGGGTATGAAGTCTCCTTTTCCTTGACTGTTTTGGAGCCAGCAATCTCCATGCTCCCCAAGACTGTGCAGGAATTGGGTTGGGAATCCTTGAGCCCCATCACTTCTGGGGACACTTCCAAGGGAATGAAACACTTTTCTTTCCAAGACATATACCCCCTTGGGTTTTCTGGCCTCTTTGGCATAATTACTTAAGAAGTTTTGTTTGGAAACAAGTTCTTGCTATGAAGTCCAGACTGGTCTCAAACCTCTGCTTTTCCTGCCTCAGGCTCCAAGTGTTGTAACCATAGGTGTGTGCCACCACACCCAACTCCATGCCATATTTCTTCTATTTATTTTTTAAATTTTACTTATTTGAGAGAGAGAGATTGAGAGAGGGAGAGAATGGGCACACTAGGAACTCCAGCCACTGCAAATGAACTCCAGATGCATGAGCCACTTGGAGCATCTGGCTTATGTGGGTCCTCGGGAATTGAACCTGGGTCCTTTGGCTTTGCAGGCAAGTGCCTTAAACTCTAAGCCATCTCTCCAGCCCATATTTTATTATTTATTTTTATTCATTTGTTTGAAAGCACAGATAGAGATTACAAACACACACACACACACACACACAGAGAAAGAGAGAGGGAGAGAGGGAGGGAGAGAATGGGCACTCTAGGGTCTCTAGCCCCTGAAAATGAATTCCAGATGCATGCACCATTTTGTGCATCTGGCTTTACGTGGATACTGGGGAATCAAGCCTGAGTCATTAGGCTTTGCAGGCAAGTGCCTTAACCACTGAGCTATCTCTCCAGCCCCCATGACATATTTAGTTTTAATTTTTTAAAAATTTTTATTAGCATTTTCCATGATTATAAAAAATATCCCATGTTAATTCCCTCCCTCCCCCCCACACAAACCCTTTGAAAAGTTTTAATTTTTTTATTTGTGTGTATGAGTGTGTGTGTGTGTGTGTGTGTGTGTGTATGTGCACGCACATGTGTGCACATGAATGTGGAGGCCAGAGATCAATGTTGAGTATCTTCCCCAGTCACTCTCCACCTTATTTATTTGGGAGGTTTGAGGCTGGCCTTGAACTCACAGTGACCCTTCTACCTCAGCCTCCTCAGTGCTGAGATGAACAGTGTCCACCATCACACCTGGCTCCACCTTATTTTTATTTTATTTTTTATTTTAGAGAGAGGGAAAGAGAGAGGGAGGGAGGGAAGAATGGAGGGAGGGAGAGGGAGGGAGAGAAAGAGAATCAGCCCACTAGGGCCTCAGCCTCTGCAATCGAACTCCAGATGCTTGTGCCACCTAGTGGGCATGTGCAACCTTGCGCTTGCCTCACCTTTGTGCGTCTGGCTTACGTGGGATCTGGAGAGTGGGACATGGGTCCTTAGGGTTCACAGGCAAGCACCTTAACTGCTAAGCCATCTCTCCAGCCCTCCACCTTGTTTTTTTTTTTTTTTAAATTTATTTATTTGAAAGTGACAGAGAAAGAGGCAGATAGAGAGAGAGAGAGAGAGAATGGGCGTGCCTGGGCCTCCAGCCACTGTAAATGAACTCCAGATGCATGCGCCCCTGTGCATCTGGCTAACATGAGTCCTGGGGAATCGAGCCTCGAACCAGGGTCCTTAGGCTTCACAGGCAAGCGCTTAACCGCTAAGCGTCTCTCCAGCCCCCCTCCCCCCACCACCTTGTTTTTTGAGACAAGGTCTCTCACTGACTCTAGAGCTTACTCATTTGACTAGACTAGCTAGGTAGCAAATCCTGGGTAATCTTCCTGCCTCTCCATGCTAGGATTTTGGGTGCATGCCACCATTCCCAGCAGTTTGTGTGGATTCTGGGGATCTAAATTCAGGTCCTAATGTTTGTATGACAAGTGCTTTACCCATCAGGCCATCTCCCCAGCTATTACTTTATTTATTTATTTAGGGTTTTCGAGGTAGGGTTTTGCTCTAGTCCAACCGGACCTGGAATTCACTATGTAGTCTCAGGGTGGCCTTGAACTCAAGGCCATCCTCTTCCCTCTGCCTCCTGAGTGCTGGGATTAAAGGCTGCTAAACCCAGCCCAGCCCTTTAAAAAAAAGAAAATGATCGGGCTGGAGAGATGACTTGGCGGTTGAGCACTTGCCCGTGAAGCCTAAGGACCTTGGTTCAAGTCTCGGTTCTCCAGGACCCACGTTAGCCAGGTGCACAAGGGGGTGCACGCATCTGGAGTTCGTTTGCAGAGGCTGGAGGCCCTGGCGCACCCACTCTCTCTCTCTGTCACTCTCAAATAAATAAATAAGAATGAACAAAAAGAAAATTAAAAAAATGATCATTTATTTATTTGTACGTGTGTGTGTGTGGTGTGTGTGTGTACCAGAACCTCTTGCTGTTGCAAAGGAACACCAGACTCTCGAACCACTTTTCGCATTTGGCTTACACAAGTGGCTGGGAAATTAACCTGGTCCTGTAGGCTTTGCAAACAAGTACTTTTAGCCACCGAACCATCTCCCCAGATCCATCACATTTAATCCAAAAAACACTGGGGAGGCAGAGGTGGGAGGATCTCTGTGAGTTCGAGGCCACCCTGAGACTATATACTGAATTTCAGGCCAGCATGGGCTAGAGTGAGACCCTATCTCTGAAAAAGAAAAAAAGAAAAAGAAGTAATAATAATAATAATAATAAGGTGTAGAGAGATGAAGTTACCCAGCATCAATCTCTGGCCTCCCCATGGCTGCATGTACAAACATGCGTACACATGAAGGCCCTAACGCACTTCTCTCACGCACATGCAAAACAACGAGCTACGTGCGGCCCCTTGTCTCAATCCTCTTTCCCCAACACAGAATCCAGGGGTCCTGGCTTCCTGGGGACTGGATACTTAGGCGTGCCTGAGACCTGAGCTGCGGTTCTGGGTTGGGGGGACCCTTGATCAGGCTTCAGGAGGCAAGCAGGGGCAGGGGCAGGGAGGAAGGTCCCAGGCCCGCCACCTGCCCGCCCCGAGCTCTCTTCCTGGCCCGGGATGCTTATCTCCTGCGCCTCCTCCTGCCTGCTGCGTGCTCCGGAGCCTTTCCAAGCGCCGGGGATGGGAATACTGCCGGGGCTGTCTTCCTACGGCGTTTTGCTGGTCTCCATCTCCACACCACGTTTAGCTGCTCCCCACCCTGGGCAGCGCCCTCCACCCATGCCCGGAACCCTCAGCCGGTCTGATCCCTGTGGCGCCAGGCGGGGTCCCAGGGGGCGGGCCAGGGCAGCTGCCAGGATGCTGGGTGGGAGGTTGGGGAGGCTGGGCTAGGGGGCTCCCGCTGGGCCTGGCGGGGGGGGTGGTTCTCCACACTCCTGCGGTGTTCTGTGCGTTTCGGCAGTGGCTCTAGCGGGGGAAGTCTAGTGGGGCACCCACTTGGGTGTTGGGAGGCAATCCGGAAGACTTCCTGGAGGCGGAATCTAACCCTTTCCCCGCTCCCGATGGCGTCGTGCTTTCCTGGTGGCGGATGCGAAGGTCGGGAGGCTGAACTTGACCTAGCGGCTGGCCTTTGCCCTTCAGACCACCCACACGGCTGCCTGCTGGGGGGGAGATCCCCGCCTCCTTGCCGTACTTCAGAACCCCTGACGACTCTCAAAGGACACTTCCATTTCGGCCCAGACCTCCTCCATCGCTTTCGTGAAGGGCCTTCCAGGCTCAGCTAGTACATCCCCCTCCCACCCCCTGTCCTTCTCTCTCCCCTTAAGCCTAACGCTCCCCGTGCTTGGGGATGAGCTCAGCGCCTCGCTGGGGGATTCTAGCAGGTTCTGCACCCTAGACCCTACCCTGAGCTTCACCAGCGCGCGTTTCAAGCGTAAGGCACAGCCCATCCGTGCCACGTGCCATCATTTTAGGGGGCCCTGGAACATCCTTTTCAGATCAGACGGAATAAAATAGGGATGCACATGGCTCCGGAATAAGGAGTGTCTTCTTGACTTGTGAACTTAGGGCTGGGATGCGGCTCAGCGGGGGGGAGGACTTGGATAGAACGAGGTTCCCACCTGCAGCGCTTAAAAACGTAATAATGGTGGCTTTGGTGGCACATGTCTATAATCTCAGCACTCACAAGGTTGAGGCAGCAAGGTCATGACTGTGAGGCTAAATTGGGTTACACAGACAGTTCCAAGCAAGGATGGGATACATAACTCTATGTAAAAAGAAAGAAAGAGGGCTGGAGAGATGGCTTAGCGGTTAAGCGCTTGCCTGTGAAGCCTAAGGACCCCGGTTCGAGGCTCGGTTCCCCAGGTCCCACGTTAGCCAGATGCACAAGGGGGCGCACGCGTCTGGAGTTCGTTTGCAGAGGCTGGAAGCCCTGGCGCGCCCATTCTCTCTCTCTCCCTCTATCTGTCTTTCTGTCTGTGTCTGTCGCTCTCAAATAAATAAATAAATAAATAATTAAAAAAATAAAAATAAAAAAGAAAGAAAGAAATAATCCTCATAACTAGGGACACCCCCACAAGGCAACACCCACAATCCTCATGGGGGGACGACCAGGAGAAAGCTAATGATGGTACCATCAAGGCTCTATACACAGTACATACATAACTAATAACAAGCATGTATATGTATGTGTGTGTGTATATATATACATATACATATATATGTACATATATATGTGTGTGTGTATATATATTCATTTTTTTTGTTTTCCAAGGTCTCACTGTTGCCCAGGCTGACCGGGAACTCACTATGTATTCTCAGGGTGGCCTTGAGCTCATGGTGATTCCTCCTACCTCTGCCTCCTGAGTGCTGGGATTAAAGGCGTGCGCCACCACATCCGGCTTTTAAATCATATATATCTTGACTTCACAATGGTTTTTAAAGCCATATGCACTTTGTAAGAAACCGTACTTAGACTTCTTGATATTTTCCTAGGCTGGCAATATTAATTGTACAGTGCTGCTCTGGGATGCTGGGCCTTCGTGTGGAGCCAGAGAACAGCCAAACTATGTCGTTAATCTAGAACGTTCTGTAGGTTGGGTGCGTTGAATGTATTTTCTTCTTAAAAAATTTTTATTTTTAATTATTTATTTGACAGAGAGAAAAGGGTGGGGGGAGAATGGAAGCACCAGGGCCTCCAGCCACTGCAAACGAACTCCAGACACATGTGCCACCTTGTGCATTTGGCTTAAGTGGGTCCTGGGGGATAGAACGTGGGTCCTTTGGCTTTGCAGGCAAACGCCGTAACTGCGAAGCCCTCCCTCCAGCCCCATTTTCTTCATTTTTGTGTGTTTGGGTGCTGGGTTTGCCTGCAAGAGTATATGCATGTGCCTATGTGTGACTGTGCATGTGGACGCCAGAGGCTGATGTTGAGTGTCTTCCTCTGTTATTCTCCTCTCTACTGCTGTTATTATCATTATTTTATTTTATTTGTAAGGAGAGAGAGAGAGGGAGAGGAAAAGGGAGAGGGAGAGAGAGAGAGAGAGAGAGAGAGAAAGAGAGACAGAGGGAGGGAGGGAGGAGAGGAGACAGAGGGAGAATGGGTATGCCAGATCCTCTGTCCACTGCAAATGAACTCGAGACACACGCACTCCTTTGTGCATCTGGCTTACATGGGTACTGGGGAATTGAACCTGGGTTCTTTGGCTTTACCGGCAAGTGCCTTAACTGCTAAGCCATCTCTCCAGCCCTATTATTACTATTTTTTTTTAATTTTTATTAACATTTTCCATGATTATAAAATATATCCCACGGTAATTCCCTCCCTCCCCACCCCCACACTTTCCCATTTGAAATTCCATTCTCCATCATATTACCTCCCCATTACAATCGTTGTAATTACATATATACAATATCAACCTATTAAGTATCCTCCTCTCTTCCTTTCTCTTCCCTTTATGTCTCCTTTTTAACTTACTGGCCTCTGCTACTAAGTATTTTCATTCTCACACAGAAGCCCAGTCATCTGTAGCTAGGATCCACATATGAGAGAGAACATGTGGCGCTTGGCTTTCTGGGCCTGTGTTACCTCACTTAGTATAATCCTCTCCAGGTCCATCCATTTTTCTGCAAATTTCATAACTTCATTTTTCTTTACTGCTGAGTAGAACTCCATTGTATAAATGTGCCACATCTTCATTATCCACTCATCAGTTGAGGGACATCTAGGCTGGTTCCATTTCCCAGCTATTATAAATTGAGCAGCAATATTATTACTATTTTTGAGACAGGGTCACTCAACGAAGCTGATTTAGAGCCCCTGCATGAAATCCTCCACTGAGGGGCTGGGGGCATGGCTCAGTAGTAGAGCTCCTGCCTAGAATCCCCCAGTGAGGGGTTAGGGTGTGGCTCAGTGGTAGAGCTCCTGCCTAGAATCCCCCAGTGAGGGGCTGGGGTCATGGCTCAGTGGTAGAGCTCCTGCCTAGAATCCCCCAGTGAGGGGCTGGGGTGTGGCTCAGTGGTAGAGCTCCTGCCTAGAATCCCCCAGTGAGGGTCTGGGGGCGTGGCTCAGTGGTAGAGCCCCTGCCTAGAATCCCCAGTGAGGGGCTGTGGGCGTGGCTCAGTGGTAGAGCCCCTGCCTAGAATCCCCCAGTGAGGGGCTGGAGGCGTGGCTCAGTAGAGCACTTGCCTAGCTTGCATATGGTTTTGGGGTCAATTCCCAATACTGGGGGCTAATTTGTGAAGGAGTGGAGAAAGGCAAGTGGGAAAGTTGGGACTAGCCTATGGCAAGGATTTAAGGAAATTTAGAAGGGGGCTCCTGGGACATTCCCAGTTACTATCTGGTTTATCAGAGCAGCTTAAGTAGGTAAGTTTGTCCCACACCACGTGGGAGGAAAAGCCCTTTTGGGGAAAGGACAGTCCCAACCTGGCTTTCTGAATCTTGGCCGACATTACAACGGGCTCTTAGTCTGCAAACCGCACGGTTTTATTAACTCCGGGGTCTGGAGGGAATGGCTCAGGCTGCTGAGGCTGGCACTACAGCTGGTGACCCAGGAGGGAACAGTGTTTTCCAAACACTAAGGCCACAAAGCCTGGAGAGGGCACAGAGGCCAGCATTCTATGGCCTCACTGCAGAGCTTTCAAAGGCTGTGTTGGCATACTGCGTGGGCCTAATATGTGAAAGGTTAAACAGACAAGTTTCTAAAATAAAACAGAGGAGAATGTCCACATGTCCTTTGAACAGGCAAAGCTTCTTTTCCCACAAAGTGCTTCTCATAGCCCAGGCTGGCCTTGAACCTGCTATGTAGCCAAGGATAATTTTGAACTTTTGGTTCTCTTGCCTCCACCTCCTGAAAGCTGAGGTTACAGACGTGCACCACCACAGCTGGTTTAGGTGCTGCAGGAGATTAAACCCAGGGCTTCATGCCTGCTAGTCCAGCACTGTACCCCCGAGCTACACCCCCAGCCCCATGTTAGCCTAAAACTCACTGCTATTCTCTTCCCTCAGCTTCCTAAATGCGGATTATTTTGTTTCTGTGGTACTGAGGATTGAACTCTGGGGGGCACACTGGTGAGGTGAGCACTATACCACTGGGTACACTCCCAGTCACCCAGGTGCACCCCAAGTCATTCACTCGTTGAAGGATTCTGGGTAGGTGCATTACCACCGAGCCACGCCCCCAGCCCCTCACTGGGGGATTCTAGACAGGAGCTCTACCACTGAACCACACCCCAGCCCCTCACTGGGGGATTCTAGGCAGGAGCTCTACCACTGAGCCACGCCCCCAGCCTCTCACTGGGGGTCTAGGCAGGAGCTCTACCACTGAGCCACGCCCCAGCCCCTCACTGGGGGATTCTAGGCAGGAGCTCTGCCACTGAGCCACGCTCCCAGCCCCTCACTGGGGGATTCTAGGCAGGGGCTCTACCACTGAGCCACGCCCCAGCCCCTCACTGGGGGATTCTAGGCAGGAGCTCTACCACTGAGCCACACCCCCAGCCCCTCACTGGGGGTCTAGGCAGGAGCTCTACCACTGAGCCATGCCCCAGCCCCTCACTGGGGGATTCTAGGCAGGACACTGAGCCATGCGCCAGCCCCTCACTGGAGGATTCTAGGCAGCATTCTACTGGTGAACTTTATCCCAGACTTCTGTATACCATTTTGAGACACTAAGTTTCCTAGGCTGGTCTTAAATTCTCAATACTCATGCTTCCACCTCCTGAGTAGTTGGGATCCCAGGCGTGTGCCTCCAGGCCCATCTTATTCATAGAGAGACTGAAGAGCTCAGCCCATGCCCAGAGGGCAAAGAGGTTCTATTACTCACCCTGCTTGATGGGCCATGGTTGTCTAGGCAGTATTAATGAGGATTCTAAGGCTTTCCAGGCTCAGCAAGTTAGAAGCAGACAGTTGATTAATAATGTCTGCCCGGGGGTAAGAGCAAGAGTTGTCTTGAATAACATTCATCAGGAGCAATGCCTCTTAAGCATTTATTCTAAACTGGACTAAGATGACTTAGTTACATTCAGGAATGAAATTTGTACAATTCATTTACAAACAGAGAGGTCCTCAGTTATACTGCAATGATTCTTTATTTTAATTTTTTTTTCTTTTTTGTTTTTTTGAGGTAGGGTCTCGCTCTAGCCCAGGCTGACCTGGAATTCACTATGGAGTCTCAGGGTGGCCTCAAACTCACAACGATCCTCCTACCTCTGCCTCCCGAGTGCTGGGATTAAAGGTGTATGACACCATGCCTGGCTCTTGATTTTTTTTTTTTTATGTGTGTAGTATGTTGTATGTGTGTTGTGTGTCTTTGTGTGTGTGTTCCCCAGCACATATATACAGAAGACAGAGGAGGATTCTGGGACATCCTTCTGTATCATCACTCTGCCCTATTTCTCTAACACAAAGTATCTCCAAGATTTTTGGTTACATTGGTTGACCAGCTAGTCCCAGAAATCATCTTGTCTCCTCCCTCAGGGCTGGGGTTTATAGGCATCTATGACCATGCTTGGCTTTTCATGTGGGTGCTGGGAATCGAGTTCGAGTCCTCACGTTTGCATAACAAGGCATCTCCCTGACCTTTGATTTTTTTTTTCTTTGATTCAGGCTCTTCCTGTATAGCCCAGGCTGACCTCAAATTCATGATCTTCCTGCCTCAGCCTCCTAGGTGCAGGGATTATTGGCATGCACCACGAGACCAGGATATCCTGTAGACATTAACTGAGCCTCTATTGTGTTTCTGGGTCCTCTGCTGGACATTGAGAAGCTAATATTCCCTAAGCCCGAGACTCATCTATCCTGAACTCTGGCCTAGGCATGTTGGCACCTGCCTGTAATCCCAGCACTCAGGGATCTGAGGCAGGAGGGTTGCTAGTTTGAGGCCAGCCTAGCTCGTGGTGTTAAAAAAGGTAAACTAGGCCTGGAAAGATGGCTTAGCGGTTAAGGCACTGGCCAACAAAGCCAAAAGACCCAGGTTCAATGCTCCAGGACCCATGTAAGCCACATCCACAAGGGGGCACATTCATCTGGAGTTCATTTGCAGTGGCTGGAGGCCCTGGTGTGCCCATTCTCTCTCTCTCTCTCCCTCTTAAATAAATATATAAATCATTTAAAAAAAACTTTAAAAAGGTAAAATAAATAAGTAAATAATAAATTTCTTCAGGGACTGTTTAGATACTAGTCTGGTCACGCCCCTCCCCCCCACTCCTGACCTTCTGTACCATGCTGTCTTGCTTGGTCCTCCATCCTTTCCTGATTCTGCTTTTGTGTCTTTCTGTTGCTGTCTGTGTCCTTCCCCAACCTTTTTATTTTGATTTATCTATTTATTTTTGTGGTAGGATCTCGCTGTAGCCCAGGATGGCCTTGAACTCATGATGGTTCTCCTACCTCTGCCTCCCAAGTGCTAGGATTAAAGACGTGCCACCATGTCCTGCTTGACCTTTTTAACTTAAAAATTTTTTTTTTCTATTATTTTATTTTTATTTGAGAGAGAGAGAATGGGAGTGTCATGGTCTTTAGCCATGCGTATGAACTTCAGATGCATGTGCCAGCCACCTTGTGCATCTGGCTCATGTGAGTCCTGGAAAACCAAACCTAGGACCTTTGGCTTTGCAGGCAAATGTCTTAACCACTAAGGCATCTCTCCAGCTCAACCTTTTTAATATTTGAGAGAGGGTCTACTTGTTATAGAACTAAACATGACCTTCAACTTCTGGCCATCCTGTCTCTTCCTCCCCAGTGCTGGGAGCATTGGCAGGTAGTCCCATGTCCAGTTGATGCGGTGCTGGGGATTGGAACCCAGGACTTCCTACGTGCTAAGCAAATGGCTGTACTAGTGGAGTGATACCCCCAGCCTTGTCTCTCTCCCTTCTGAGACTGAAAGCTAAGCTTTGGGCCCCGTGTGCCCCAACTCCCATTCCCCAGTGCTTCCCTTCCAGTTATTGGGCAGGCGATCCTCCCTACCAGCAAACCTTGGTTTCCCCATCTGATAGAAAGCCTTGTAGTTGGGAGTGGGGAAGCTAATGTACTTGTACACGCCTGCCTCGGGGGGCTTGTTACTCAGGAAGTGTTAGCCCCCCCACCCCCCCCCCGCGTCCCCTTAGCTTTCTGGCTCTGGGTCTTTCCAAAAAACCTGAGTAGTGGGGAAGGGGCTGTGTAGAAAATTTCTTCTTGCTCCCTTTGCTTGGGTGCAGGATAGAGACTTAATGGAGGCCAATTAGGGGAGGGACAAAACCAGACTTTTTGCTCTGACTCTTCAGGCTCTTTCTTACTGGGGGTTTCAGAGGAATGGGGAGAGAGGTAAGATCAGTCTGTTTTCTTTGCCAGGTAAGCTGGGAGGAAAACCTAGTAATTTCTGCAGGATCAGAGGGGTCCCAAGGAGGGGTCCCAGCCTTGTGCTTCAGGAGCTGCTGACCAGGACCTAAGCTGAGCTCTCTTGCTGCCCTCCCAGGTTCATGTTCTGGGCTTTAATAACGCCCATCACCCTGACGGGGCTGCCTCCAAGGACTTACTCGCTGGAGGGCATCGAGCCCAGGCTGTGCCAGGCTCAGTAAAGGCTCACGGCCAAGAACAGCAGAGCCATTCTCAGGAAAGCTGGGGGGATTATGTCAGGCAGGCTGGTGTGGACTCAGGTCACCATCTTCTGCTCCAGCCAGGGAACTGGGGCTGGGACACGGGGGGGGGGGGGGGATGCAGAGACATAACATGGCTTGGGCTAGTGTTGAGAAGAGTCAAGGCCAAGTGATGCCTGATCCCCGACACCTGCCTAAGCCTGGGTCTTATAGCATGGAACACATTCTCACCCACTCTGGGGCTGGGCACTGAATGTCACTAGCCTCGTGCCCATCCCCGATCCCAGCAGGCACAGGCACTGTGGGAATGTCCTGGGGTTTGGTGTCCGCCAGAGGTGTGGTTAGGTGTATGCAGATGGCTTAGTGTGGATAGTCCTTTGTTACTCAACTGGACTAAATATGGGTTGACAGGTCTGGTGTGGCTACTGGGATGTGGTATGGGGCACGATTCCAGTGACGGTGTCGCCTGGATGTCTGTGGCCCCAGCTTGATTCTGGGATGCATCTCTGACGCCTGGGGTCTTCTGTCCCTTGATCCCCTGTCTAGGGACTGGACGTATGTCTAACTCATTCCTCCCGCCCCCCTTTTTTTTAATCTTTTTGGTTTTTTGAGGTAGGGACTCACTGTAGTCCAGGCTGACCTGGAATTCACTATGTAGCCTCAGGGTGGCCTCGAACTCACTGCAATTCTCCTACCTCTGCCTCCCAAGTGCTGGGTTTAAAGGTGTGCGCCACCACTCCTGGCCCCGTTTCCTTCATTTTTTGCTCTGATCATTCCTTTCTGGGCCTAGCTATTTGGGGACACTTTTTCTTTTCTTTTCCTTACTTTCCTTTCCTTTCTTTCTTTCTTTTTTTTTTTTTCTTTTTCAGTTTTTTTGAGGTACAGTCTCACTCTAGCCCAGGCTGACCTGGAATTCATTATGGAGTCCCAGGCTGGCTTCAAACTCACAGTGATCCTCCTATCTCTGCCTCCCGAGTGCTGGCATTAAAGGCGTGTGCCACCACGCCCAGCCTGGTGAGACTTTAAGAAATATATTACTTATTTATTTATTTGAGAGAGACAGAAAGAGGCAGATAGAGAGAATAGATATGCCAGGGCCTCTAGCCACTGCAAATGAACTCAAGACCCATGGCCCACCTTGTGCATCTGGCCTACGTGGGTAATGGGGAATTGAGCCTGGGTCCTTAGGCTTTGTTCGCTAGCGCCTTAACTGCTGAGCCATCTCTCGAGCCCAGACTTTGTTTTACTCCAGGTTGGACCCAAAATTCCCTTTTGGCCTCCCTTAGTCCTACTCCTGTCTGAACTTAAGCCCCTCGTGTGGTGGGGGGCCAACTGCGGGTCTGCTGCTCCATTGAGGTCTTCAGTCCTCCAGACACAACTGCTCTTCCTTCCCTCTTTCCCTTCAGGTTTTTCCTTCTCCATCCCAATGACCTTGCTGACCCTTGAGCCCAGCCCACCACTGGCTAAGTTCTACAGAGCTGGTGGCCTCCCCACCTGGCTTGGTCCTCTGTCTAGATGGCCTCTAGACCCCTCCCTTGGGCCCTGGCGGGCAGGCGTGTCTGCAGGAACACTGACTCACATGTGAATTTAGGCTTCCCCAGGGTCCAGGGAGCTCTGGGCCCTCAGGTCTGTTTAGACGGCCGGGCCGGATGTGACCTGTTCCAGGCCCTTGGCCTTCTACATCCTCTTCACAGGCCAAGCAAAAGAGACTGGCAAGGGCAGCAGGCAGGAGGCCTGCTGGGTCAGGAGATGCCAGGAGAGGCCCAGCCTCCCTCCAGGACAGCCGTTGACCTTGGCTGGAAGCCTGCCTGCATCAGCCTGGGCCTGGGTTCGCCCTTCTCTCAGCTGAGGCCTTGAGCTTGGGGACAGTTATACACACCTGTTAGGGAACTTAAACATTTTGTTTATCTATTTTATTTATTTATTTGAGACCGAGAGAGGGAGGGAGAGAGAGAGAGAATGGGCGCTCCAGGGCCTCCAGCCACTGCAAAGGAACTCCAGACACGTGCGCCCCCTTGTGCATCTGGCTTATGCGGGACCTGGAGATTTGAACCTGCGTCCTTCGGCTTCACAGGCATACGCCTTAACGGCTAAGCCCTGTTAGAGAACTTAGGGTCCCAAACTCCATAAGAAGGCCCAGGCCGCCAAGTGCAGTTGTAACACTGCCTCACAAGGGTACTGGTTTCCCAAGGCAGAGGACTGGAGATTCAGAGGCCCTCCTCTCAACCCGGTCTCCAACCTCCCGAGACATCCACTGAGAAGCTTTTTAGATACTGGCAGAGAGACAAGTGCTCTGGCCTACCAGGTGGGCTCTGTCTTCTGCCTTGAGTTCGGGTCCAGCTCCTTCCCAGTTCAGAGCCTTAGCCTCCTGCTGAAGGTACAGTTAGGATCTCACCGTGAGCCCCGGGACCAGGTCAAACCCAAGCCTGTTCTCACGTGGCCTTCCAGGTGGGTGGCAGGCGGTGCTTGCCAGCAGTGAGGGTTCCTCTCTGCTCCCCGCTGCCCCCTGCTTTCTCCATGAAGACATCTGTCCTTTGTCCAGCTTTGTTTAAAGCAACCCACGAACCTTAGGCTTTGTCTACAATGTCCTAATTGAAAGTAGTATGTAGTTCTACCACTCTCTCTCTCTCTCTCTCTCTCTCTCTCTGCCTCTTTCTTTCTCTCAGAAAATAAATTAAAAAGAAAAGAAAAAACAAAACTAGTAGGTAGATGCCAGGCTTGGTGGCACAGGCTTATATTTCCAGCTACTGGGGAAGTTGAGGCAGGACTGCAAGTTCAAAGACTACCTGGGTTACAGAGTGATTAAAGGCCAACGCGGGCATCTTAGTGAGACCTTGCCTCAAAATAGAAAGCAAAAAGAGGACTGGGTATGTAGCTTAGCAGTTGAGTGCCTACTTTGAATTCCCCGGGCATGGCTCAGTGGTAGAGCACTTGCCTAGAATCCCTCACTAGAATCCCCCAGTGAAGGATTCTAGGCAGGAGCTCTACTACTGAGCCACGCCCCCAGCCCCTCACTGGGGGATTCTAGGCAGGAGCTCTACCCCTGAGCCACGCCCCCAGCCCCTCAATGGGGGATTCTAGGCAGGAGCTCTACCACTGAGCCACACCCTCAGTCCCTCACTGGGGGATTCTAGGCAGGAGCTCTACCACTGAGCCACGCCCCCAGCCCCTCACTGGGGGATTCTAGGCAGGATCTCTACCACTGAGCCACGCCCCCAGCCCCTCACTGGGGATTCTAGGCAGGAGCTCTACCACTGAGCCATATCCCTGAGATAGCTTTTGAAGATTGACTTGGAGTTTGCCTAATGAGAAAGAGGTCAGAGACCAGGTGTTTGTCTATGCAAAAGCCCACAAAGAGTAAGAAGTGTTGACAAATGTAGGGAAGGGCAGGAAGGCAGGTCTGTGTTAACAAGGACTGGAGTCCATGCTGAGATGTTTGGATGTCTTCCCCAAAGTATCAGGAAGCAAGCAGTGGGAAGAACGCAATTAGGTTTGTAAGATGGAAATGGCTATCTTCCTGGCAATGCCAAGCAAATTTGCTTGGAGACCTGGACAGAGCTGGGCAGAGGTTGAATGGAGGTCACGGTGTATCAGTGGGAGGCATGGCGGTGCTCCTAGGCAGTGTAGAGACGAATGAAAACGACCCAGGATGTTTCAGTGGGGCGGCCTAGCCTGGCCTTGGGAAACCCTGTGTCATCCTTTCATCCAACATGGTTGTCTGGTGTCTCTGGCTGGTACTGGGAGCTGGGTGCCTGCCACTTGCTGTTTACATCCTCGGCATACCTCCGGGTTCTTATCTCAAGGGTCTGTCCTAGATGCCCATCCTGCCACGTGGTCCCATCACTGCTTGCGTTATAAATCAGATGCCACTCCCCGACACTTCTTGGTTGCCAACTCCACCTCATCTCGCCTGGCTCGGGAGGTAGAGAGGAGCCCAGTGGAGGTTCATAACAGAGGAGACCTGATCAGACCTGCCACCCTGGAGTGACCCTGGGGCCATGGCTTGTCAAGGGCACCAGGGCCTCCTGGGGAAGGGACCGCAGGGGTCCAGGAAGGGCCACAGCAGAGGGTCCCAGGAGCTTCACAGAGATATCGCTTGACTTTGGCCTCAAGGGAGAAAGTGAAAAGATGTCTGGACAGTGGTGTGGCCCATATCTGTGTCCCTAAACTTGGTCCAGGCTCAGGACTTGAAGAGAACACATGTGCTGGCTGATTGGCCCACAGATAGATCGTTTCTTGGAGCGAGGTGGCAGATGTTTAGGCTCCCGGGCCTTGGCGGCGAGCCACGTGCACCTGCGATTCAAGCAACCCCTGCATATCTGTGTGCACCCCTTCATCTCCATCCTGCAGACCTTCCATCTTTTTCTGCTTTGTTCCTGGGTCCATCTTGAATCAGAAGCTCCCTGAAAACTGGGACACGGTAGTTTCTCACCCTCCGACTTGTGTCTGTGAGAGTATGATGAGCCCGGAAAGCAGTTTGCAAATAAAGAGTGAATCAGTCAATCAACAAACCTTCTCCATGTTGCCATATAGATTGGTCCTAAGGGCTGGGCGCTTGGTCTGCCCACTTGTCAAGTTGGGAAGGGGACATGGTGTCCCATCTGGCCAATGTCCCTGTTTGTTTCTGGTTTGGAGCCTTACCTCTTCCCAGGTCTGTTGGTCTCTGTTGAAATTGAGCAGGGACTAATCTCTCTCTCTTATTTCCTGAGGTAGGGTCTCACTGTAGCTCAGGCTGACCTGGAATTCACTCTGTAGTCTCAGGGTGGCCTTGAACTCATAGCGATCCTCCTATCCCTGCCTCCCAATTGCTGGGATTAAAGGTGTGCACCACCATGCCCGGCTTAAAAATAAAATATTTTTTAAAATGAATAAATAAATTAAAAAAATAAGAAATTCAGTAAGGAGACTCCAGCTCCAAACAAGACCAGGCAGACAAGTGATGGTGCAGGATACCCACCGTTCTGCCCTAGCTGCCATAGGCAAACATCCCCTCCCCCACCACAGGCAAACATATGGGGTGCCACATACCACACATACACACAGTCAACCAAAAAAAAAAAAAAAGAACTGAGTGGAGCTGAGGTGGAGACGATAATAATGTGCAGCGAGGTACAGGTGGGGATGGAGACCAGGTGCGGAGGGCCACACAGGTATGCATCGATGTCATTGCTGGGGCCAAGTATTTGAGTTTGCAGCCCTCGTGGTGGGGAAGCCATGGCAGCCGGAGCGTGAGGCGGTTGATCATACCGCAACCACAGTCAGGAGGCAGAGAGAGATGGGAGCTGGTGCTCAGCTCGCTTTCTTTTTCTTTCCTATGGCCCAAGACCTCCCCTCCCCCTCCGCTCCACGGAACGGTGCCACCCACATCCAGGCTGGTCTCTTTCTGCCTCAGTTAACCTAATCTAGAAACCCTCACAATCCATGCCCAGAGATTTGTCTCCTCGGTGATTCTAGAGCCAATTAAGTCGACGAGTGATGAACCACCATAGTGACCATACAGAGTCATGTGGATGCAACAGGCGTCAGGCGTCAGGGCGCCCACAGACCACTGAGATATAGACGGTCACAGTGTCACCATGGACTAATTGCTTAAGCGCAGGACTGGAGCTGATTTGGGGTAATGCTTTATAGAGGAGACAGTTTCCCATGAAGCTCCAGGAAGACCTTGATGAAACAGACACAGTCTCATGAGCAATTTTTGTTTCATTTTGTTTTTGGTTTTCGAGGTAGGGTCTCACTCTGGCTCAGGCTGACCTGAAATTCACTATGTAGTCTCAGGGTGGCCTCGAACTCATGGCGATCCTCCTACCTCTGCCTCCTGAGTGCTGGGATTAAAGGCGTGCGTCACCACACCTGGCTGTTTTGCATTTTTTTTTTTTATAAGAGAGAAAGGGTGTGTGTGTGAGAGAGAGAGAGAAAGAGAGAGAGAGAGAGAGAGAGAGAAATTGACACTCCAGGACCTCCAGCCACTGCAGTTGATTTCCAGATGCGTGCATCACCTTGTGCACATTTGTGACCTCACCTGCTTCTGGCTTATGTGGTATCTGGAGAGTTGAACCTGGGTCCTTAGGCTTCACAGGCAAGCTCCTTAACTGCTAAGCCATCTCTTCAGCCCTCTCATGGACTTTTAGTGACCTCTTTGTCTCTTCCTCCTCCTCTTCTGTCTCTTCCTCCTTTGCCATTGATTTGTTTTGTTTTTTTTATTTTTTAAAAATATTATTTATTATTTGAGAAAGTGTCTATACATACATACATACACACACACACACACACACACACACACACACACACACATATATATATATATATATATATATATACCTGCCTCTTTATCTCTCTCTCTCACACACACACACACACATATGTAGATAGATAGATAGGGAGAGAAAGAATGGGTGCTAGGGTCTTCAGTCACTGCAAACAAACTCCAGATGCATGTGACACCTTGTGCATCTGGTTTTCCATGGGTCCTGGGGAATTGAACCTGGATCCTTAGATTTTTTTTTCAGGCAAGCATCTTAACCACTGAGCCATCTCTCCAGCTCCACATTTTTCCTTCCTTCCTTCTTTTTTTTTTTTGAGGTAGTGTCTGACTCTAGCCCATGTTGACCTGGAATTCCCTCTGTAGCCTCAGGCTGGGCTTGAACTCATAATAATCCTCCTACTTGGGCTTTCCAAGGGCTGGGATTAAGGGTGTGTGCCACCACGTTTTGCTTCCTCTTCTTTCTCTTTGCTTCTCCCTCCTCTGCTCCTCCTTAAATGCAGAGCTTTCTTCTCCTTATGTGTGTGCGGGTTCATGTGCGTGCAACTTTGTCTACTCTGTTTTCTTTTACGTGTCTTTGTCTACTCTCTTTTCTTTTACGTGTGTGTGTGTCAGATGTGTGGTGGGATGCGTGTGTTACAGTGTGTTCTGTTTGTGTGCAGGTGGGCACTCCCTGTAAACACGTACGTGGAGGTCAAAGGAGAATGCCCAGTGTCCTTCTCTGTCACTTCTTTGTGCTGTTTCCTTGCGATGGAATCTCTCACTGAACCCAGAGGGGCCATTTTTCTCGTCAGTCTGACTGGCTGATCAGCGAGCTCCAGCAATTCTCCCAACTCTGCTTACCATGCCTGACTCTTTCTTTTTTTTCATTTGGTTTTTTTTTCAAGATAGGGTCTCGCTCTGGCCCAGGCTGACCTGGAATTCACTATGTAGTCTCAGGTTGGCCTCAAACTCATGGTGATCCTCCTACCTCTGCCTCCTGAGTGCTGGGGATTAAAGGCGTGCGCCGCCACGACCTGCCCATGCGTGACTTTTTATATGAGTACTGGGGAATTGAACCCAGGTCGTCAGACTTTGCAAGCAAGAGCCTTTAACTGCTGAACCATCTCTCCAGCCCTTGTCTACCTTTTTTTTGAAACAGGCACCAGGTACTACCTACTCCACTCTCCAAATAGTCTAGACTGGCTGACCAGTGAGCTCCAGGGATCCACCTGATGTTTCCCCAGTGCTGGGGGTTACAAGGGCAAAAGCTACTCCCGTTATTATTATTATTGTTTTTTTTTTTTGTATGTGATTTCTAGGATCAAACTGAGGTCCTCCTACTTGCAAAGCAAGCACTTTCGAGACTGAGTTAGCTCCTCAGCCCTTTTAGCAGCTTTGTGTCTTGGCTAAGAACAGTTGGCTCCAGGGAGCTCCTGTGCAGTGGGAAAGGAAGCTGGGAGGGGAAGCAGGTTGGTGACTCTTAATTTGGGGTTCTCTCTGCCCTGGCTCCCAGCTGTTTTTGCACCCACCACCCAGCGACAATCTGGAGACATCAGCTCTTGCCACCCTTAGCGGTGGAGGCTAGCTAGGATCCCCCTCAGGGTCTTCGATAACTCCCACCCAAAGATTAAAAAACATGTCAGGGACCTTTGACTTCTCCATGACCCCCACTGTCTCAGGCCTCTCACCCCCTCACATCCCTGGCCCTGACCTCATGTCTTCAGGCTGTAGGCGAGGAGGAGATAAGGTGGGCACGCTGCCCCCCGCCTGGGGTACCGACGGGAAGGGTGGGTCACACTGCTAGCCCGGAGAGCCTATGACTCACCGAGTGGGCAGGACCCACGTCCGGGAGGAAAAACCACTTCCTGTGGATAAGGCTGGAGGCCGCTTACACCTCACAGTTTGTGCCTGACGCTTTGTTGCCAGGGTCCTCCACCGCCCCTGTGTCCAAAGACCTTCTCCAGGACCTTACGCCAGCAGCTTCAGGGTCTTCCACGCACCGTCACCTCTCCTTTTAGTCCATCTAGAGTTGCCTTCCTATGAGGCTGCAGCCTGGGCTCAGTGATTATGACTCTCAATGTCATGAGCCTCTTTCCCTGACACCGGTGTTCCTGAATGGTCTCACAAGTTAAGCCCATCATTTTTTGCTTTTCTTTCTTCCTTTTTGTTTTCTTACAGTGTTGAGGATGTAACCCAGGGTTAAGCAGGTACTAGACCACTGAGCCACATCGCCAGCCCCTCACTGGGGGATTCTAGGCAGGAGCTCTACCACTGAGCCACGCCCCCAGCCCCTCACTGGGGGATTCTAGGCAGGAGCTCTACCACTGAGCCACGCCACCAGCCCCTCACTGGGGGATTCTAGGCAGGAGCTCTACCACTGAGCCACACCCCAGCCCCTCACTGGGGGATTCTAGGCAGGAGCTCTACCACTGAACCACGCCCCAGCCCCTCACTGGGGATATTCTAGGCAGGAGCTCTACCACTGAACCACACGCCAGCCCCTCACTGGGGATTCTAGGCAGGAGCTCTACCACTGAGCCACGCCCCCAGCCCCTCACTGGGGATTCTAGGCAGGAGCTCTACCACTGAGCCACACCCCCAGCCCCTCACTGGGGGATTCTAGGCAGGAGCTCTACCACTGAGCCACACCCCCAGCCCCTCACTGGGGGATTCTAGGCAGGAGCTCTACCACTGAGCCACGCCCCCAGCCCCTCACTGGGGATTCTAGGCAGGAGCTCTACCACTGAGCCACGCCCCAGCCCCTCCCTGGGGGATTCTAGGCAGGAGCTCTACCACTGAGCCACGTCCCCAGCCCCTCACTGGGGGATTCTAGTCAGGGGCTCTACCACAGAGTCACATCCTCAACCCCACCCTGAAGGATTCTAATACCAGTGAATTATACCCCCAACCCCTAAAGTTCATCTTTGACTATCAGCCCCTTGGTTTAGTCATCTCCCAATGCTGGAATGTTTTATTTCCTGTGACTCTGTACTGTGTGCTAATACTGGATAGGACATGAGGGCCCTTCCTGGTTTCTTTTTCAATAATTCTTTTCCTCCTCCTCCTTCTTCTTCTTTTGTATTTTTTTTTTTTTTTTGAGGTAGGGTCTCACTCTAGCCCAGGCTAACCTGAAAGTCACTATGTAGTCCCAGGCTGGCCTTGAACTCGTGGTGATCCTTCTACTTCTGCCTCCTATGTGCTGGGATTAAAGGCGTGTGCCACTATACCCGGCTGAAAATTCTTGTTCTCTTCTGTCAGGTTTAGGTTACATTTATCAATGCCATGAAATGGGCTGGAGAGATTGCTTAGCGGTTAAGACACTTGCCTACAAAGCTTAAGGACCCAGGTTCAATTCCCCAGATGCACAAAGTGGCACATTGTTTGCAGGGGCTAGAGGACTTGACACACCCTTTCTATCTCTATCTGCCTCTTTGTCTCTATTAAATAAATAAAAGTAATAAAATATATTTTTTAAAGTCCTCAAAAATATGTAACTGAGAATTGGGTGTGGTGGCACAAGCTTGTTGTCCCAGCACTCAGGAGGCCGAGGCAGGAGGATCACAAGTTCAATGCCAGCCTGGGCTATATGGTGAGACCCTATATCAAAAATAAAAGCAGGCTGGAGAGATGGCTTAGTGGTTAAGGTGTTTGCCTGCAAAGCCAAAGGACCCAGGTTCAATTCCCCAGGATTCACATAAGCCAGATACACAAGGTGGCACGTGTCTGGAGTTCGTTTGCAATGGCTGGAGGTCCTGGCACATCCACTCTCTCTCTCTCTCTCTCTCTCTCTGCCTCTTTCTCTCTCTCTTACATAAATAAATAAATATTAAAAAAATAGAATTGGGGCTGGGGAAATGACTTAGCACTTAAGGCATTTGCCTGTGAAGTCTAAGGACCCTGGTTTGATTCCCTAGGACCCACATAAGCCAGATGCATAAGGGGGCACATGTGTCTGGAGTTCGTTTGCAGTGGCTGGAGGCCCTGGCATGCCCATTCTCTCTTTCTCTCAATCTGCCTCTTCCTCTCTCTCTCTCTCTCAAATAAATAAATAAAATAAATAAATATTTTTAAAATAAAATAAAAAAATATCTAACTGAAACCAGACATTTCTGTTTCATGAAGGACAAACATGACAGACTGGGAAAAAAAAATGACAGATGGTGAGATGACATTTGCAATTTGTTCAACACACAGAACTGCTCTCTGGAATACTTGCAGAATGTCTGCCAAATGAGGAGAGTAAGATGGCAGCCCCTGTACATAGAACTGGGCAAGAGGTGTGAACCGGGCAAGAGGTGTGAACTGGCAGCACGCAAACAAGGCGACCCGAGCTAGAGAGATGCAAACTCATTTATGAGCACGAAGCAGATATACACAAATGCAGTGGGAACGAGACATTAGCTGACGCCCACGACACCTTGCTGGGTGTCAGCAAGTGGGGGAACATCAAGTGTTGTCTGTCAGGGATCCGGGGTCCAGAGCAACTTCTCCAGAACCTTCTTAAAACAAAGGCAGTCTCTAAGGTATGTTGATTTCTCTGTTGTGTTTTTTGACCTTATCACAAAGCAAAAGCCACATGGCACCCAGTAGAAGCGTCGGGGCTGGGGAGATGGCACAGTGGGTAAAGGGCTAGCTGTGCAAATGCAAGGAGTTGTGTTGGGGCCCCCAGTGCCCACCTGAAAACTGGGCATGGTAGTGCTGTCCTGTCATGCCAGCTCTGGGGAGGAGACAGGAGGAGCCCTCGCCCAGCTGGCTTGTTGGTCCAGCTGAATCAGTGAGCTCTACACTCACTGAGAGACTCAGTCTCGAAAACGGAAGTGAGCTGAGCAGTTGAGGAACACACCTGACCTTGACCTCTGGCCCCCACACACGTGTACACAAGTGCTCTTGCCTGTCCACCCCATATACACACACCACACACACACACACATATACACCACACACAGAAGATCTACCTCCAATTTATTTTTATTAACAGCTTCCATGATTGTAAACAATATCCCACATGGTAATGCCCTCCCTCCCCCCACTTTCCCCTTTGAAACTCCATTCTCCATCATACACCCTCCCCCTCTCAATCAGTCTCTCTTTTATTTTGAAGTCATCATCTTTTCCTCCTATTATGAGGGTCTTGGGTAGGTAGTGTCAGGCACTGTGAGGTCATGGATATCCAGGCCATTTTGTGTCTGGAGGAGCACGTTGTAAGGAGTCCTACCCTTTCTTTGGCTCTTACATTCTTTCCGCCACCTCTTCTGCAATAGACCCTGAGCCTTGGAAGGTGTGATAGAGATATTGCAGTGCTGAGCACTCCTCTGTCACTTCTTTCCAGCAGCATGATGCCTTCTGAGTCATCCCAAGGTCACTGCCATCTGAAAACAGAGGGTTCTCTACCAAAAGAGAGAGTAGCATTAATATATACTACCTCCAATTTTGAGTTCTGATCTTTTTCCGGGAGAGCACAATATGATGAGGTACTGTGGTTTATTTATTGATTCACTCACGTGATGTGCATGTATGCACATGTATGTGCGTGTGTGCATGCCATGGTGTGTGTGTGGAGGTCAGAGGGCAACTTTTGGGTAGGTCCTCCCTTTCCTCTTGTTTGGGGGGGAGGATCTCTCATTGTTCATCACTCCTTTTGAAAGCTTCCAGGCGATTCTCCTGACTCTGTTTCCCTTCTCACTGTAGGTACACTGAGATTACAGAAACCCCACACAGTTTCTGATTTTATGCATAGGGGGTGTCTGGGGATCTGAACTCAGACACCCAATGTTGCACAGCAAGTGCTTCACCCAGTGAGTCATCTGCCCGACCCCATTTAAAAATATATTTATTTATTTTTGTGGCAAGCCCCACAGACTGCTTTTTTTTTTTTTTTCCCTGAGGTAGGGTCTCACTCTAGCCCAGGCTGACCTGGAATTCACTATGTAGTCTCAGGGTGGCCTTGAACTGTCGGCGATCCTCCTACCTCTGCCTCCTGAGTGCTGGGATTAAAGGCGTGCGCCACCACGCCCGGCTCTTTTTTTTTTTTTAATGCGAGAGTGACAGAGAGAGAGAGAGCAAGCGAGCCAGGGCCTCTAGCCACTGCAAAGGAACTGTAGACGCGTGCATTCCCTTGTGCACATGTGCGACCTTGCACACTTGCCTCACTTTGTACATCTGGCTTATGTGGGACCTGGAAAGTTGAACATGAGTCCTTAGGCTTTGCAGGCAAGTGCCTTAACCACTAAGCCATCTCTCCAGCCCTATTCATTTATTTTAAAAATATTTTTTGCTTGTTATTTGTGTGTGTGTGTGTGTGTGTGTGTGTGTGTGTGTGTGTGTTAGAGAGAGAGTGAGAGAGTGAAAGAGAGACAGAGAGACAGAGAGGGAGAGAATGGGCATGTCAGGGCCTATAGCCACTGCAAACAAACTCCAGATGCATGCTTCTGGCTTACATGGGTCCTGAGTAATCAAACCTGGGTAATTTGGCTTTGCACACAAGGACCTTAACCACTAAGCCATCTCTCCAGCCCTATTTATTTATTTATTTTTAAGAGAGAGACAAGAGGGCTGGAGAGATGGCTTAACGGTTAAGGCATTTGCCAGCAAAGCCAAAGGACCTTGGTTTGATTCTCCAGGGCCCACGTTAGCCAGATGCACAAGGTGGCGCAGGTGTCTGGAGTTCGTTTGCAGTGGCTGGCGGCCCTGGTGCGCCCATTCTCTCTCTAGCTTTTATTCTCTCTCTCTCTCTCTCTCTCTGTCTGCCTCTTTCTCTCTCGCATTCTCTCAAATAAATAAATAAAATTTTAAGAAAAAGAGTGACAGAAGACAGAAGAGAGAGAGAGAGAGAGAAGGAATGGGCATGCCAGGACCTCTTGCTACTGCAAAAGAACTCCTGACACATGTGCCACTTTGTGCATCTGGTTTTACGTGGGTACTGGGGAATCAAACCAGGGCCAGCAAGCTTTGCAAGCAAGCGCCTTTATCCGCTGAGCCATCTCTTCAGCCCCAATTTATGTTATTTTATTTTTGTTGTTGTCATTTATTTATTTATTTATTTAATTTACCTATTTGAGACCGGGTCTCATGTAGCCCAGGCTGGCCTCGAACTTACTAGGTAGCCAGAGATGATCTTGAATTCCAGTCTTCCTGACTCCACCTCTCAAATGTTGGGGTCACCGGTGTGCTGGCCCACGCTGAGCTGGTTTGACATCTATGGGATATTGCACGGCAATAAGAAGCCCACTCCCAGTCACCTACGTGAGCCAATGAAGCTCCTCTCTCCAGGGACATGCTTTCAAACAGTTGTGGTGGTGGTGGGGGGTGGGGATTGACCTGACAGGAACTACGCCAGCATCATTTTAAAGTGTACAACGCGGGCTGGAGAGATGGCTTAGCGGTTAAGCGCTTGCCTGTGAAGCCTAAGGACCCCGGTTCGAGGCTCGGTTCCCCAGGTCCCACGTTAGCCAGATGCACAAGGGGGCGCACGCGTCTGGAGTTCGTTTGCAGAGGCTGGAAGCCCTGGCGCGCCCATTCTCTCTCTCTCCCTCTATCTGTCTTTCTCTCTGTGTCTGTCGCTCTCAAATAAATAAATAAAAAATATTTTAAAAAATATTAAAAAAAAAATAAAGTGTACAACGCAGTGACATTCAGCGCATTTTATGTGCAAAATAACTACCATCTCCACCAAGCTCCAAGGCATGCTCCTCACCCCAGCCCCGTTACTTGTCACCAGCGACCCACGTTTCACAAGAACACACACTGAAATGCCTTAGGACAGTTGCCCATCTTAGGGGAGGGAAATGGAAACCCAAAATGACTGGATAAGTACAGCATTTCCCCCCCCCACCCCCCACAACTTATCCAGTTTCACTCTCTGTGATTTCAGTTAATCTGTGGTTAACCACAGTCTGAAAACATGAAATGGAAAATTCCAGAAAGAAACAATCCATGTTCTCAATTGTGTGCTGCTCTGGAGTACTGTGCTAGGCACCACTCCTCTGTCCACACCGTCCGTGTACACCACCCTCCCGTTAGGCACTCGGGAGCCAGCGTGGTGGTCAGATCGACTGCTGACCAGTGTGTCCACCTGTATGCGCTGACCTTGCGCTAGTTACTGAGCCGCTTACTCTCGCTGAGTAGCCCTCGCAGCTCTCAGATGGACTGCTGCCCAGTTGTATCCATGCTGTACACGAGACCCTCCCCCTAGCAACTTAGTAGCCATTGGTCAACTGTTGGGATATGGCAGTAGTCCCAAGGCTCAATGATGGCAATTCCAAATATGCTTAAGAGAAACCAAAAAGTGTTTCCCTTAAGGGAAAAGGAGAAAACTTATTATAGTTATGTACATGTAAAGAAAAAAAAATATAGTATATCGAGATTTCTGTGAAATCCAAATTCTTAGGCATCTACTGAGGGTCTTGGCATGCAGATGCAACAAGCCCTGCGAGGAAATATGTGGAAACCAAAAAGAAGTTAAGGTGCTTGCCCATGAAGCCTAAGGACCCATGTTCGACTCCCCAGATCCCACGTAAGCCAGATGCACAAGGCAACGCAAGGGCAATAACGTGTGTGTGTGTGCACAAGGTGGAGCTCAATTGCAGGGGCTGAAGGCCCTGGCACGGCAATTCTGTGTTTCTCTCTCTCTCATTAAAAAAAAAAAAAAAAAAAAAAAAAAAAAGGCCTGGTATGGTGGAGCACACTTTCCATCTCTCAGGAGCACTCATGAGGCAGAGGTAGGAGGACTGCTATCGAGGCCAGCCTGAGACTACAATGAATTCCAGATCATCCTGAGCTATAGCTAGGCCTTAAGTCAAAAGAATAAAACAAAACAAACAAACAAACGAACAAAAATAATCAAACAAAACTAAAGAAGGGATGGAGAGTTGGCTTAGCAGTGAAGGTGTTTGCCTGCAAAGCCAAAGGACCCAGGTTCCATTCTCCAGAACCCATGTACACCAGATGCCCAAGGTGGCTCAGGCATCTGGAGTTTGTCTGCAGTGGCTGAGGACCCTAGCATGCCCATTTTCTCTCTCTCTCTCTCTCTCTCTCTCTCTCTCTCTCTCTCTATATATATATATATATATATATATATATCTGCCTCTTCCTCTCTTCTCTCTCTCAAATAAATAAAAAATTTAAAAAAATGTTTTAACATAAAACAAAATAAAATAAAGTAAACTGGGAGCAGCCGACGCAGTTTTCCTCTCCCCTAGGCACTAAGGAAGGGCTCTGGGCACTCCCTCGTCATCTGCTCGGCAGCCTCTTGGAACCGGGCAGGGGACCCGTGACTGAGCTGGGGTCTGGGCAGGCACTGTGGGGAGTAGGTGGGGACCCAAGGTGCTTCAGGTCTCTCTCTGGTTCCCGGACTCCAGCAAGACACAAGAGCTTTGCTTTCGAAGCAAGAAACCCAGACATGTGGCTTGCCAAAGACCTTTTTTATTTTTAATCTGAGAATTTTATTTACATGAAAAGTCTTACCAAGGTATAAATATTCGGGGCCTGTGCACATACTGTATGCTTTACTGGAATGTTCTTCCCAGGTGTCCCTCCCCCTGAATGCCCGCTGCTGAACTCAGGCTACCCACTAGGCTATCTACTTCTTACCAACACTTTCTCTCAATCTTATCCATCCCTAACCTCAGGACAGTCCCTCTGTCCTTGTATAGCTGCTTCCATGTAACAGTCTCTTTCCCTTTTCGCGCCCGTCTGTGCCCCACGCTCTCACTTGGAGGTGGTACGTTCTTCATCTTGTTCCAGGTTTCCCGGGGCCTGTTACTCAGCAGAGCTCAACAAGTCTCAGGTGCACGGGAGGCTGGTGGTCATTCAGGTACACCTGCCAGGGCTCCTGCTGAAGTGAGGACTGATGAGACCCAGGTGTCTCCAGGTCCCTACTTACCTCCCTTTGCTTTCTCAGGCAGCTCCTCTGGTCCTGGAGGGAGCTGGATTCAGCCCATTTCCTGTTGCCAAGACACCCAGGGCCTGTGAGAAGAACAGCCTGCCCTTCAGGGCAATGTGTGGGGGCAATCAAGACTTCAGACCCTAGGTGGGCCTGGTGGAACTCCGACGCAGGAGGATTGAAAGCTCAAGACCTGGGGTTGGAGGAATGGCTTAGTGGTTAAGGTGCTTGCCTGCAAAGCCAAAGGACCCACGTTCGATTCTCCAAGACCCATGTAGGCCAGATGCACAAGATGGCACATGCTTCTGGAGTTCATTTACAGCAGCTAGGGGCTCTGGCATGCCCATTCTTTCTCTTTCTATCTGCCTCTTCCTCTCTTTCTCAAATAAATAAAATAAAAAATTAAAAAAGTTCAAGACCTGGATGGCTACAGAGTGAGTTCAGAACCAACTTGGGCAACTTAGCAAGAAAAAGTGAAAAGAAGGTTGGGGCGTGGCTCAGCGGTAGAGCTCCTGCCTAGAATCCCCCAGTGAGGGGCTGGGGTGTGGCTCAGTGGTAGAGCTCCTGCCTAGAATCCCCCAGTGAGGGGCTGGGGCGTGGCTCAGTGGTAGAGCTCCTGCCTAGAATCCCCCAGTGAGGGGCTGGGGCGTGGCTCAGTGGTAGAGCTCCTGCCTAGAATCCCCCAGTGAGGGGCTGGGGGCGTGGCTCAGTGGTAGAGCTCCTGCCTAGAATCCCCCAGTGAGGGGCTGGGGGCGTGGCTCAGTGGTAGAGCTCCTGCCTAGAATCCCCCAGTGAGGGGCTGGGGTGTGGCTCAATGGTAGAGCTCCTGCCTAGAATCCCCCAGTGAGGGGCTGGGGGCGTGGCTCAGTGGTAGAGCTCCTGCCTAGAATCCCCCAGTGAGGGGCTGGGGCGTGGCTCAGTGGTAGAGCTCCTGCCTAGAATCCCCCAGTGAGGGGCTGGGGTGTGGCTCAGTGGTAGAGCTCCTGCCTAGAATCCCCCAGTGAGGGGCTGGGGGTGTGGCTCAGTGGTAGGGCACCTGCACAGCATGTATAAAACCTTGGGTTCCAGTCTCTGCACTGCAGAAAGAGAAAAGAATCTCCACAGAGGGTCAGAAACCTGTTGGTGAAAAGCAAGATGCAGATAGTTTTAAGACCAGATCTGAGGCTCTCACTTCTGGGTTGATGCCAAGGTCAAAGGTAAATTCTTCTAGGCTGGACCCCATATAGGTATCTGAATTAGTCTTGAGTCCCTTCCAACAACCCCTCACCCCAAGGGGAAATGCCAGCCTAGATCTCACTGTTCCTTCAGGCCAGAAACACCATCCCCTTCCCCCCAGTCCAGGCCCACCCTCCCCAGCCACTGGGCAGCAAGCCGAGTCCCACCCCACCCAGACCAGGGCGAGAATTCCGGCCACACGTCCCTGTGATGTGGTCACGTTGGAAAAATGTTAATCAAATACTCTCCTCCGTGTTTCCTTTCTTTCCCAGGCTGCATTCCTAGAAGACAGGAATTTATGGTGTGAGAGTTCCAGCCCCCGCAAACCCACAGCCAAGGTCAACAGCGTGAGGCCAGCAGGGCTGCCAAGCAAGGAGGGGAGGCCCCGGCTTGAGGAGCTGGGTGCACAGAAATCAGAGTCCAGGCATTCACGGGTCCCTTGTGACCTTCCGGTTCCCAAACTAGAGAGGTTCAAACAAGTCGCCCCTAACCAGACATGGGTGGGCCCCTGGTCAGGGAAGACGGTCTCTCTCTGAGAGTTGGGGGTCTGGAAAGCTGCTATAGAAGGGGCCCCCTCAAGTCTTTGGGGGAGCTGCAATTTGTCCCAACAGTCCTCAGGTGGTGGACGAGATGCTCATGCTATCCGCACTCCTGTGGTCAGCAGTTTGAGATGGAAGGAAATGGCCTCAAGCGAGAGCCTGCTTTGCTTCATGTCCCCTGGATTCTCTGGGGTCTAAAATCGTTTTGTCATTCTTATTTAGTCTGGCTTTTCTGGGGTTCTGGGGATGGAATGTTCACATATGCTAGGCAAGTGACTTCCCACTGAGCCACATCCCAGCCCCTCACTGGGGATTCTAGGCAGGAGCTCTACCACTGAGCCACGCCCCCAGCCCCTCACTGGGGGATTCTAGGCAGGAGCTCTACCACTGAGCCACGCCCCCAGCCCCTCACTGGGGGATTCTAGGCAGGAGCTCTACCACTGAGCCACGCCCCCAGCCCCTCACTGGGGGATTCTAGGCAGGAGATCTACCACTGAGCCACGCCCCCAGCCCCTCACTGGGAGATTCTAGGCATGGGCACTACCACTGAGCCATACCATACCCCCTCAATGAGGGCTTTTTGTTAAGTAGGTTATACTGGCTGGTCAGTGGGTCCCAGAATTTTGTATTAGTTCTGGGGCTTAAGTTCAGTTCCTCATCCTTGCTGGGCAAACACTTCACTAAATGAGCTATCTCTCTGACCCCCAGTAATGCAAATCTTATCAAGTCACTTGACTAAAACCCACAAGTAACTTCTCATGAGCTGAAGAATAACACAGGGCTGAACAGATAGCTCTGTGGTTAAGTGCACTTCTTGTGGAAGCAGGAGAAGGCTCCGAGATCACTTCAGTTTGTATCTCCAGAACCCACATAGAATAGCTGGGTGTGGTCACACATACATGTAACCTCAGACTCATGGGGGAGTAGAGACCCCAGGAGTTACCAGAGCTCATGGTAGAAATGGCAAGTTCTAGGATCACTAAGATACTGTGGCTCAAACAAGAAAGGGTGGAAGAGGGATGGAGAGATGGCTTAGCAGTTAAAGTGCTTGCCTGGGAAGCCCAAGGACCCATGTTCGACTCTCACTAGATCCCACGTAAGCCAGACACACAGACAAGTGCAAGGTTGCACATGCCCACTAGGTGGCACAAGTGTCTGCAGTTCAATTTCAGTGGCTGAGGCCCTGGCACGCCAATTCTCTTTCTCTTTGAAAAAAAAAAGGGTAGAAGAGTCATGTGGTGGGTCACCCAACATTCCTCCACAGCCTCCACAGGTGAGTGTACGAGGCTCCTCAAGGGGCTTCACACACACACACACACACACACACACACACACACACACACAAGCAAAAGGAAATTCATTCCATGCTCATGAAGCTACAGACTATCTGCCTTCAGCTATTGCGCCCGTCTCACCCTGAGCTCTCTTCCTCCATCTCTCCAGCGCTGCCCTAGCTAACTTGGGAGCTGCCAGCTTGCCCTAGGCATCCTCCTGTCTCTGCCTCCTGAGTGCTGAGATTATAGATGGTGTAGATGTGTGCTTCCATGCTTCCTGGGGATTTGAACTTAGTTCCTCATGCTTGCCCAGATAGCACATCACCCACTAAACTAAACTTTTTTTTTTGGTTTTCCAAGGTAGGGTCTCACTCTAGCTCAGGCTGTCTTGGAATTCACTATGTAGTCTCAGGGTGGCCTCGAACTCACGGCAATACTCCTACCTCTACCTCCCAAGTGCTGGGATTAAAGGCATGCGCCACCATGCCTGACCCCCCCCCCTTTTTTTTAACATTTCATTTATTTGAGAAAGAGAAAAGCAGGGAGAGAGAGAGAAGTGGGGGTGGGGGGGAATGAGCACGCCAGGGCCTCCAGCCATTGCAAACGAACTCCAGGTGAATGTGCCACCTTGTGCATCTGGCTAACGTGGGTCCTGGAGAATTGAACCGAGGCCCTGTGGCTTTGCAGGTTAACCACTGAACCATCTTTTCAGCTCCTCATCCAAGTCTTGACATTAGTTCCTTCAGGAACTCTTTCATAGGGATTAAGCCTGTGTCCTAAGTTCGGACCTTCTAGTCCACCAGCCACTGTATGACTGAGTCTGGGTTGGAGACCCTCACTGGTTCCATGGGGCCAGAAAACACACACACACACACACACACACACACACACACAGAGAGAGAGAGAGAAACACAGAAGTTGGGCTGGAGAGATGGCTTAGTGGTTAAGGCGCTTGCCTGCAAAGCCCAAGGATTCATGTTTGACTCTCCAGGTCCCACCTTGCTCGAGGAGGTGTGCTGCTGAGGTGGATCTTGAGAGAGTTAGGGTTTTTGTTTGTTTGTTTGTTTTAGGTAGGGTCTTGCTGTTGCCCAGGCTGACCTGGAATGTAGTCTGAGGGTGGCCTTGAACTCATGGCAATCCTCCTACGTCTGCCTCCCGAGTGCTGTGATTAAAGGAGTTTTTTTTTAATTAAATTAAACTTAATTTATTTATTTGGGAGATACAGACAAAGAGAGAAAGAGAGAGAGAGGTAGAGAATGAGCGCCAGTGCCCCCAGCCACTGCAAACGAACTCCAGACGCGTGTGTGTCCCCTTGTACATCTGGCTAACGTGGGTCCTGGGGAACTGAGCCTCGAACCGGGGTCAAATGAACTCCAGACTCATGTGTCATCTTGTGCGTCTGGCTTATATGAGTTCTGGGGAATCGAACCTGGGTCCTTAGGCTTCACAGGCAAGCACCTTAACTGCTAAGCCATCTCTCTAGTCCCAAAGTTATTTTTTTTTCTTTTCTTTTGTTTTGTTTTTTCGAAGTAGGGTCTCACTCTAGCCCAGGCTGACCTGGAATTCACTATGTAGTCTCAGGGTGGCCTCAAACTCATGGCGATCCTCCTACCTCTGCCTCCCGGGTGCTGGGATTAAAGGTGTGTGCCACCACGCCTGGCCCAAAGTTATTTTTTTTTTAAGGAAATATTTTATTTATTTGTAAGCAGAGAGAGATAGAAAAGAGACAGACAGAGAGAATGGGCACACCAGGGCCTCCAGCCACTGCAAATGGACTCCAGATACATGTGCCACTTTGTGTATCTGGCTTTATGTGGGTGCTGGGGAATCAAACTTGGGTCATTAGGCTCTGCAAGCAAGCGCCTAAACCACTCTCCAGCCCCAAAGTTAAGTTTTAATTAATTTAAAGAAAATATTGGAGCCAGGTGTGGTGGTACACACCTTTAATCCCAGCATTTGGGAGGCAGAGGTAGGAGGATCGCCATGAGTTCGAGGCCACCCTGAGACTACATAGTGAATTCTAGGTCAGCATGGACTAGAGCGAAACCCTACCAAAAAACAAAAACAAAACAAACAAACAGAAAAGAAATTGGGCTAGAGAGGTGGCTTAGCAGTTAAGATGCTTGAGAAGCATAAGGACCAGGTTCAATTGGACTCAGGTTCGATTCCCCAGAACCCATGTAAGCCAGATACACATAGTGGCACTTGTGTCTGGAATTCATTTGCAGTAGCTAGAGGTCCCAGTGCACCCATTCTCTCTCTCTCTCTCTCAATAAATAAATAAATTAAAAATACTTAAACAAACAAACAAACAAAAGAAATCGCATAGAAAAGAAGAACCCATCTGGTCACATGATGTGTGATATAGGTGGAAGAAAGTGCCACTACCATGGACATGTGGAGAAGTGACCAGCTGTGTGGGAGGGAGGAAACCACAGTGACTGAAAAGCAGTGCGATGGTCATCGAAGCCCAAGAAACAGACCTCAACACACATGCATGACCTGCATTGCTCGTGCCTGGCGCGCCAGGGTCTCCAGCACTGTAAGTGAGCTCCAGACGCAGGTGCCACCTTGTGCGTGTGGCTCACATGGGACCCGGAGAATCCAACCTGGGTCAGTTAGGCTTCATAGGCAAGCAGCTTAACCACTAATCCATCTCTTCAGCCCTACTTACTTTATTTATTTATTTGAAACAGCGTCTCATGTAGCCCATCTGGCCTCCTTATGCAGCTGGGGATGACCTTGAACTTCTGATCCTCCTGCTTTTACTTCCTGAGCCACACCTGGTTTTGTGCAGTGGACAGAACCTGGGGCTTTGTGTAACTGTTAGGCTAACTAGTCACCCAACGGAGCCACATCCTCAGGCCCATGTTATGAGACCGTGAAAGGGCATTAAGGGGTGGGTGGAGGGGCAGGCCTCTGTGAGTCCACCCAGCCTCATTCGTCCATGAACCCATAGAAACAAGACTCCCAGGCTGGAGACATGGCTTAGTGGTTAAGGTGTCTTCCTACAAAGCCAAAGGACTCAAGTTCAATTCCCCAGTACCCACAAAAACCCCAATGTACTAGGTGGGGCATGAATCTGGAGGCTGGGCACACCCATTCTCTATCTGCCTCTCTCTCTCTCAAATAAATAAAGATTATTCTTTTTTTTTTTTTGGCTTTTTGAGGTAGGGTCTCACTCTAGCCCAAGCTGACCTGGAATTCACTATGGAGTCTCAGGGTGGCCTTGAACTCACGGCAATCCTCCTACTCTGCCTCCCAAGTGCTGATATTAATATTATTCTTTTTATTTTTATTTGAGAGAGAAAAAAAGGGAGAGAGAGGGAAAGAATGGGCATGCCAGGGCATCCAGCCACTGCAAACGAACTCCAGACACATGTACCCCCTTGCGCATCTGGCTTACATGGGTCCTGGAGAGTCAAACTGGGATCCTTTGGCTTTGCAGGCAAATGCCTTAACCACTAAGCCATCTCTCCAGCCCAGAAAAAATATTTTTTTTGAAAAATCTCCCTTTCTGTTTCATTTGTCTTGATTTTGGGGCAGGGCATTGAACCTAATACTTTACTGGACAAGTGTTCCACCATGGGATCACAAACCCAGCCTCTGGGTCTTGAGACATACCTGTCCCTTAGCTCAACACATCACATTCTGTCCAGTCGTAGGAGCCCAATAGAACCGATGGCTCTGAAGGACATCCCAAGGCTGGCAGACACAGCTACTTGTTCATGCTATTCTCTATGCCCTGCTGGGTTGTATATCTCTCCCTCACCCCAGGATAGACCTCCAAATGGGGAACAGAATTTTGTTTCTGGGGTCTGATTGTAGTGCCCTTTCTAGAGGTTGTGTGCTCCCTGCCAGGTGTGCCCACCCCCCCACCTCAGATTTTGACTAGCACCCAAGCCCTCAGGCCCCAGCCTTGCGGCCGTCCAATCCAAAGCTGGGGTGGAGGGAAGAACATGTCTTTAAAACCCCTAGGTCGATCCTGTCTCCAGCCAACACTCTCTCCTGCTTATTCAATGCCACCATTTTTATTCTTGGGCTGGCCGGCGGCTGAGATATTTATAACCTAGCCTTGGCACTTCATCTTGCCTAATTGGCGTGGCCTGGCGGGGCCCCCATCCGTCACAGTAAGTGGACCTTTCACCAGCCTCCCGTGGGCCCTCAGCCAACCTGGACATTCCCAGGCCCCAGGCGGGATAGGCTGCCCTCCATCCTGCTGGCTCCCAAGGTCCTGTCCAGCAGGCTCAGCCATGCCAGGGGAGCCCCTGAGAGTCAGTGTCTGACCCAGGGCCATCTGTCACTGCTCAGCCAAGGGTGACCCAGATCCTTCACAGTACTGGCCCAGACATTCCCAGACTTCCTTACTGGCTGCCTCCCATTTGTGGCCCTGTCACTCCATCCTTCTTAGAACGACAGCCCTGTCATTGAGCTGCCTGGCGTGACCTCATGGGGTCCTGTGCCTTGCAGATGAAACTTCAGTTCAGAGCCAGGCATGGGGGCGGGGGGCACACACCTGTAATCCCAGCCATTGGAAGGTTGAGGCATGAGGAGTTGGACCAGTGTGGGGTGGGCTACAGAACTAGTTGAAGGTCAGCCTGGGCAACTTAGTGAGATCGTGTTTCCAAGTAAAAGGTGAAAAAAAAAAAAAAAAAAAAAAAAACAACCAGCTTGGGATTCTGCCTAGAATCCCCCAGTGAGGGACTGGGGGTGAGGCTCAGTGGTCGAGCTCTTACCTAGCCTGTGAAATGCCCTAGGTTCAATCCCCAAAAGTACTGTAAAAAAATAAAAATAAAAGAAATCTCAGAGCTGGAGAGATGGCTTAGCAGTTAAGGTGCTTGCCTGAAAAGCCTAAGGACCCACGATCCCACATAAGCCAGACGTGCAAAGGTGAGGCAAGCGCAAGGTCGCACATGCCCACTAGGTGGCGCAAGTGACCGGAGTTTGATTGCAGTGGCTGAGACCCTGGTATGCCCGTTCTCTCCCTCTCTCTAAAGTAAAATTAAATTAAAAAAAAAAGGTATAAATCTCAGATGACTCCCTGGCCTGTCTCTGGCTCTTTGTTTTAGCCACACACAGTGAGCTTTTTCCCTACCACTGGAAGGCGACCTTTAGCTCCACTCAGCCCCTCTCTGCTCACCCCTAGGGTCTTTTTTAGTGACCTCTGCATCCTGAAGCCTGCTTCATGCCTACAGTCCTACACGTCTCCCTCCCCGGCTCAGGAAGTCCTGAGTTTCCCTTGCCCTTGTGTAGATCACATTGTCCTTGCTCAGCCTCCCTACCTCCCTGAGAACTTGAATTGTCCATGTTCAGGGCTTAGCATTGCGGAGACACCTGTCTCCCATTTCCCCCTGGGGGCCCCAGAGACTGACCACCTCTTGCTGCCTAATGTATATCATCAACAAGCCTTGTATTATGTCCTCACGTTTTTTTTTTTTAATATTTTAAAATTTATTTATTTGAGAGCAACAGACACAGAGAGAAAGGTAGAGGGAGAGAGAGAGAATGGGCGCACCAGGGCTTCCAGCCTCTGCAAACGAACTCCAGACGCGTGCGCCCCCTTGTGCATCTGGCTAACGTGGGACCTGGGGAACCGAGCCTCGAACCGGGGTCCTTAGGCTTCACAGGCAAGCGCTTAACCGCTAAGCCATCTCTCCAGCCCTGTCTTCACGTTTTTGAAGCAGGCATGGAATGTTATCATCAAATAATTTTCACTTTTTTATTTTTTTTTGTTTTGTTTTTTGAGGTAGGGTTTCACTCTAGCCCAGGCTGACCTGGAATTCACGACATAGTCTCAGGGTGGCCTTGAACACACGGCGATCCTCCTACCTCTGCCTCTCGAGTGCTGGGATTAAAGGCATGTGCCACCATCCCTGGCAATGATCATCAAATAATTTCAGTTTAAGTACTGGAGATGGGATCTTGGTACATGGTCCAGGCCAACCCAAAACGCACAATCCTTCTGCCTCAGCTTCCTGAGTACCGGGTTTCCAGGTGCACGTGTCACTGCGCCCTGCCAAGTGACTTGGTTGGCATCTGGCTTCTGTGGTGGACAGGCAGCAAGGGCCAGAGGGAAGGCACGGTCCTGTAGTCCAGGGGAGGGCGAGGGCGGGTGGTGGCTTGGACGCAAGGATGGCAGTGATGAAGGAGAGGAGTGGCATGGGATTTATTTTGGAGGGAGAATTGACAGGTCTTGGCAAAGGCGGGGACGTGGGTGGTGAACGACAGGAGGATCCAAAGCTGCCTCCCAGTTTTTCTGGCCTGAGCCCCTGGGCGGGCACTGGTGCCATTTCCTGAGATGGGGAAGACTCAGGGAGGAACAGGCTGGGGAGGAAATGAAGCCTGTGCTTTTGGCCGCGTTAACTTTGAGCTATTGTGTGTCCCGCCTGGCTAGTTCCCGCCGCCACGGGGCCTAAGAGCTGTGGGAGCCTGAGGTTTCCAATCCCTGAGATCGCTCAAGTATCATTCACTCATGCTCTGGGGCCTCCCCAGGCCCCAGAGGTGGAAGAACTGACGTGTTCCAACCTCTTTGACTCTGCAGCAAAGAAAGGACCAAGGCCTTGTCCTTGGGGCTCAGCTGGATATCAGGGTACCTGCTGAGAACTTGTCCCAGGACCCTGGTTCATGGCCACTAGACTCCTCTGTAGAATTCTCTTTTTTTTCCCCTTCCTTTTCCCTTCCCTTCCCTTCCCTTCCCTTCCCTTCCCTTCCCTTCCCTTCCCTTCCCTTCCCTTCCCTTCCCTTCCCTTCCCTTCCCTTCCCTTCCCTTCCCTTCCCTTCCCTTCCCTTCCCTTCCTTTCCCTTCCCTTCCCTTCCCTTCCTTTCCCTTCCCTTCCCTTCCCTTCCTTTCCCTTCCCTTCCTTCTTCCCTCCCTCTTTCTTTTTTTCTGCCTTCCTTCTGTTCTCCTTCCTTCTCTTCCTTCCTTCCCTTCATTTGTTTTTTTTTCTTTCTATCCTCTTTCTATTTTTCCTTCCTTCCCTTCTTCTTTTCCTCTCCCTCCCTCTCTTCTTCCTTTCTTTCTCCTTTCTTTTCTCTCCCTCTTTTCCTCCCTTCCTTGTTCCTTCCTTGTTCCCTCCTTCCCTCCCTCCCTTCCTTCCTTCCTTCCCACCTACCTACCAGATCTTATAATATAGCCCAGGCTGCTGGGAACTCACTACGTAACACAGGCTGACCAGGAACTCATGAGGGCTGGGATGACAGCCGTGTACCACCTTGCCTGGGTTTAGACCCTGGTTCAAACTCCACCTTTCCCATCCTCATCCACTAGTTGGGAGCTGCAGGTTCAGGACAAGTGTTCTGCCTCTGTGAGATGGGGTGACAACCTCAGTGCTCTCCCCCCCCCCAACCACCCCCAGGGATGCTGTGAGCATCGGCTGAGGTAAGGTGTGAGCTCACACTGCAGCAACTGAGAAGCCAGTGTACAAGTCCTGGTTATTGTTTATATCACCTGGCTCTCACCCGAGCCCACCGTGTGCACCCACCCCAGCCCCTGAGCCAAGGTTTCTGTGATCATTCCCTTCTCATTGCTGGGACAAAGCACCCGACCAAAAACAACTAATGGGAGAAAAGGGTTTATTTTGGCTTAGAGTCTCAAGGGGAAGCTTCATGAAGGCAGGGGAAAGCACGGCAGGAGCACAGGCTGGGCATCACCTCTGCCACCGCAGGTGGACAACAGCAGCAGGAGAGTGAGCTGAACTCTAGCAAGGGGAAGCTGACTGTAACACCCCTAAACCTGCCCCCAACAACACATGTCCTCCAGCAAAGCTCCACCTCCCAAATTGCCATCAGCTAGGAACCAAACATTCAAAACACATGAGTTTATGGGGGACACCCGATTGAAAACACCAGCCTTTCTCTCAGACTTCTTTGACTTTTTTTGTAGTGCAGAAGGCTTGAACCCAGGGCCTTTTGCATGTTGCCAAAGTGTTCTACCACTGAGCCACACCCCCAGCCCCTCACTGGGGGAGTCTAGGCAGGAGCTCTACCACTGAGCCAGCCCCCAGCCCCTCACTGGGGGATTCTAGGCAGGAGCTCTACCACTGAGCCACGCCCCCAGCCCCTCACTGGGGATTCTAGGCAGGAGCTCTACCCCTGAGCCACGCCCCCAGCCCCTCACTGGGGATTCTAGGCAGGAGCTCTACCACTGAGCCACGCCCCCAGCCCCTCACTGGGGGATTCTAGGCAGGAGCTCTACCACTGAGCCACGCCCCCAGCCCCTCACTGGGGGATTCTAGGCAGGAGCTCTACCACTGAGCCACGCCCCCAGCCCCTCACTGGGGGATTCTAGGAAAGTACTCTAACCCTCAGCTACTGACCATCCGAAATCAGATCACCTTCTCCAGATCTTGGTTTTCCTCTGATGAGGACTGGCTCCATCCAAAGTGTCCTCAGAGATATTTAAAAAAAATTTTTTTTAAAGATTTATTTTATTTATTTATTTTAGAGACAGATAGAAGGAGAGAGAGGAAGAGAGAGAGAATGTGCATGTCAGGGCCTCTAGCCACCGTAAACGAACTCTAGACTCATGCACCACCATATGCATCTGGCCTATGAATCAAACCTGGGTCCTTAGGCTTTGCAGGCATGTGCCTTAATTTCTAAGCCATCTTGCCAGCCCAGAGATACTTTTTAAAGAGAAGGGCTCCACCAGATCTGGTTAAAACCAAAATCCTAGAAGGGCAGAGGCAGGAAGATCAAAAGTTCAAGGCTTCTCTGAACTATAGAGTGAGTTCAATTCCAGTCTAAGCCACTTAGTGAGAACCTGACTCAAAATCAGATTTAAAAAAAAAAAGAGGGCTTGCCTGGAATCCACCGGTGTGACGCTGGGATGGCGGCCAGCACTTGCCTAGCATGTGGGAGGTCTTAAGTTCCATTTTCAGTGCTGCAAAAGCCCCTCCCCCAGCCAAGGCAAATGGTCTTTGGGGGCAGACCTCTATGCTTGGCGGGGGGGATTATGGCCATTAAACTTGCCTCCAGGTTCAGCAATGGACTCATCACCAGGGACTCCTCAGTGCCCAAGCTTGGTAGGAGTCTGGCCTATGGTTTTGCTATGTAGACCAGGCTGACCTCAAACTCATGATTCTCTTGAGTGCTGGGATGGTAAGCCTGCACCAGCACCTGGCTCTCTTTCCTGTGAATATTTTTTTTTTTTTTGGCTTGCATGTGTGTGTGGGGTGTGGACACGTGTGGGGGGTGCCGGAAGTTGACGTTGAGTGCCCTCCTCATTTACTCTTTACCTTAGTTATTTTTTTTTAATTTTTATTTATTTATTTGAGAGCGACAGAGACAGAGAGAAAGACAGGTAGAGGGAGAGAGAGAGAGAATGGGCGCGCCAGGGCTTCCAGCCTCTGCAAACGAACTCCAGACGCGTGCGCCCCCTTGTGCATCTGGCTAACGTGGGACCTGGGGAACCGAGCCTCGAACCGGGGTCCTTAGGCTTCACAGGCAAGCGCTTAACCACTAAGCCGTCTCTCCAGCCCAACCTTAGTTATTTTTAATATTTATTTTTACTTATTTATTTATTTGAGAGAGAGAGAGAGAGACAGAGAATGGGCGCACTAGGGCCTCCAGCCACTGCAAACAAACTCCAGATGCATGTGCCCCCTTGTGCATCTGGCTTACGTGGGTCCTGGGGAATTGAACTTGGATTCTTTGGCTTTGTAGACAAGTGCCTTAACCGCTAAGCCATCTCTCCAGCCCTACCTTAGTTTATTTGAAAAAAATTATTTATTTATTTATTTTAGAGAGAGAAAGAGAGGAGAACAAACTGGCACGCCAGGGCCTCAGCCACTGCAATTGAACTCTAGATGCTTCCACCACCTAGTGGGCATGTGCCACCTTGCATTTGTGCATCTGGCTTATGTGGGACCTGGAGAGTTGTACATGGGTCCTTAGGATTCACAGGCAAATGCCGTAACTGCTAAGCTATCTCTCCAGTCTGCCTACTTTTTTTTTTTTTTTCCGAGGTAGGGTCTCACTCTGGCTCAGGCCAGTCAGCCTACTTTTTTAAAAAGTATTTTATTTATTTGCAAGCAGAGAGAAAGAGAGAGAGAGAGAGAGAGAGAGAGTGAGTCAGGTACACCATAGCCTCTAGCCACTGCAGAGGAACTCCAGATACATGCACCGCTTTATGCAGCTGGCTTTTCATGGGTCCTGGGGAATCGAACCTGGGTCCTTAGGTTTTGCAGGTAAACACCTAAATGGCTGAGCCACCTTTCCGGCCCTCTACCTTAGTTTTTGAGACAGGCTCTCCCATTGAACCTGTAGCTCACTGATCCAGCTAGTCTAGTTAGCCAGTAAGCTCTAAGGATCCTCTGTGTCTGCCTCCCAGTGTTGTTGAGATTACGGGTTCACACTACCACACCCGGCTTTTATACGGCTGTTGGGGAATCTGAATTCAGGTGCACATGTTAACATAGCAAGCACTTTACTAGCTGAGTCATCTCCCCTTCTCCTTCTTGGAGCCGTTCTCTCTTACTTTCTCTCCTTCTTTTGCAGGTGAAGTATGTGTTGTGGGGCGCATGTGTGTGTGCATGTGTGTGTATATGTGTGTGTGTGTGTGTTAGATGCAGATGCACCCAGGCATCGGTACCTTTCCTCTATCACTCCTCCAGCTATTTCCTTCAGACCAAGTCTCTCCCTGGACTCGAAGCTGAGGTTTCCGCAAGCCCCAGCTATTCTCCGGTGTGCACTCCCCACAGAACAAGGGTTACAGATATCCAGCTGTTTATGGGGTTCTTAGGGTCTCAGGCTCTCTTAGGTCCTCACACCTGTGGCAAACCCTCTTACCCGTTGAGCCATCTCCCTGGCTCCCTCTGTGAGCCATTCTGAAGCCAATGTCCCAGGCACTGGCCTGCTTGGCTCAGACACCTGCCCATAGCAGGCCCTCACTTTCCAGATTGTCACTCTGCTCCTGCTCAAGGGGGCTTCGCTCAGCTTGGACTCTGCTCCATTCTCACCTGGAGACACTTCTGCCCCCCATCCTCACCCCCCAACCCCATACGAGAACTGTACCCTCCGACGTCGAAGATGAGAGACTCTTTCTTCTCTTCTCTGAACAGAGTCGGAGCAACTGAAGGTGCCCTTCGTCAGTAAGATGTAAGCAAGGGCCGCAGGAGTCAGCCCAGGGCTGGAAAAAGGAGGTGCGCTTATGAAACACCAGAGGGGTTTTTTTGTTGTTGTTTGTTTGTTTTTGTTTATGTTTTTTGTAGAGTCTCTCTCTAGCCCAGGCTGACCTGGAATTTGGTCTGTAGTCTCAGGGTGGCCTCAAACTCATGGCAATCTCTTACCTCTGCCTCCCAAGTGCTGGGATTAAAGGCGTGCACCATCATGCCTGGCCAGAGTTCTTATTAAGGACAGGAAACAGGGTCTCATGTAGCTGGCTTTGTACTTGATATGTACTTGAGGGTGACCTTGAATTTCTCCTCCTTTTCCTATTCTTCTTCTTCCTCCTCCTTTTTCTTCTTCTTCTTTTTTTTTTTTTTTTTTTGAGGTAGGGTCTCACTCTAGCCCAGGCTTACCTGAAATTCACTATATAGTGTCAGGGTGGCCTCGAACTCATGACGATCCTCCTACCCCTGCCTCACAAGTGCTGGGATTAAAGGCGTGTGCTACCAAGCCCGGCCTGACCTTGAATTTCGGATCCTCCTGCCTCCATCTGCCCTGGTGCTGGAATCACAGGTCTGGTTCATGCAGTGCAGGGGGTGGAACCCAGGGCTTTGTGCCCTCTAGACAAGCACCCTACCAACTGAGCTACATACATCCCCGTTCCTCCAATGCTTCACAGCCCAGCTTCTTGTTTCTTGGCCACGACCATGCAGCCTAGGAGGAGCAATGTTCCGTCCGGACCTGACTCACAGGCTCCAAATAGGAGTCCTCAGGACAATCTCTTCCTGCCTGGCTGGTGGTTGATAGGGGCAGACTCAGGTAAGGGAGGAGGGAAGGTTGTGGCTGGAGCTCGAGGCTGTGCATTTTCCTTGGCCCCAAGCTCTACCTTGGCGGGAGCAGTTCCCTTCCCAGTGTGATAGCTGAGACATCAGTGGGAGCTGAGTGGATGAAGTAATTGGGGAGATATGAGCTGCCGCGCCCGGCCATGAGCCCACTCCACCCCTGCCTGACCAGGAGGCCTTGGAAAAGGCCAGAACCTTTTCCCCAGCCTCAGTCCGTGCCAGTCACCAAGGGAGCTAGTTCGTAGTCCAGGCCAAACCCTGCCAGGTCCCCAAACTGAGGATGCAACCCCCCTTGAAGAGTCTTTGTAACCTGCCTCAACCCCACCCTTCTCTGCCCTCCTTAGCCCAGTGCTCTCTAAGCTGGAATTATTGGATCCTTGCTTCACGCTCATGCGAAAACTCAGCACCCCAGAGCTGCCCAGAGTGGCCCACCCGTTGCCTCTAGGGCACCTTCCTCGTCATGGTAGGAAAACTTTATTTCTGAGGCCTCCCATCCAATGTCTGTGCCAACTTCTTACCTTTGGCATAGATCATAATCATTCTGACTCTTAATTTGTCTCCAGTAGTCCCAGAACCCAGGGAGCGAGGGGTCTCTCCAGGGCCGGGTAGGAGCCTGGCATTCATTACTGGACACTGACCAAACTGGACATGAACCTGGCACCTTCCTATACTGAGACCCAGACAAAGAGCGAGTGTGTCCGTGGCGTGGGGCAGGATTTTACTGCGGATGTGCGCCACGTAGCCCGTGACCTCCCGGCCACAGCACAAATGGCTTTGTGTCGACTGAAAATGCCACTGCATGTACCCACCGGGGTCTTGAGTTAGGAGCCTGGCACAGATGTAGTTTACCTAGCATCCCCTGCCACGGCTGCCCTCACAAGGCAACCTTAAACGTCCTTAGGCTCTGACCAGCTCAGGTGGGGCTGTCTCTCTCCCGCTTCTGGGTTTCTGTGCTGGAATGCTGGAGGGGTGGCTCCGGAATCTGGATTTTGAAAGTCCCCAGGACCCTTGGGCATGTGGTCCCACCTGTACCTGGAGAGACCCCATTCTCTTCTTTCTGTGATTGCCCCTTCACTCCCTGGCCTCAGAGGGCTCCTTCCTTGACAGAGCTGAAACCCCATCATCTGAGGTGGTGGGTGCTCCTGCCTGGCTCTCCCACCCCGTCGCTTCCTCGGCACCAAAGTCATTTGGCCACATCTGTTCCTGAAATGTGCTGGAAAAACTGTTCTTCACGGGTTGCTCCTTCCAAGGCTCATCCACCACTGGCCTTCCCTCCCCTCCCCTCCCCTCCCCTTCTCTCCCCTCCCTTCTCCTCTTATCTTCCTTTGATTCCATATATATATATATACACACACACACATACATACACACAATATGTGTGTGTGGTGCATGCACGTGTGTGCATGTGTGCCACCTTGTACATGAAGCTTACATGGGTACTGGGGAATCAAACCTGAGTCTTGTGGCTTTGTAAGCAAGTGCCTTTAACCACTAAGCATCTCTCCAGCCCATTCTTTTTATTTTGAGAGAGACAGAGAACGGGCATGCCCAGGCCTTCAGCCCCTGTGAACGAACTCCTGATGCACACACCCCCTTGGGGCACATGTGCGACATTGCGCTCTTGTGTCATTGTGCACAGGGCTACATGGGACCTGGAGATTCGAACATGAGTTCTAAGGTGTGGCAGGCAAGCGCCTTAACTGCTAAGCCATCTCTTCAGCCCTCCAGCCTATTTTTTATATTGTTATTTTATTTACTTAGTTAATTGAGAGAGAGAAAGAGACAGATAGAGAAAGAATGGGCACACCAGGGTCTCTAGCCACTGCAAATGAACTCCAGACACATATGCCACCTTTGTGTATCTGGCTTTATGTAGGTACTGGGGAACTGAACCCTGGTTCTAAGGCTATACAGGCAAGTGCCTTAACCACTGAGCAATCTCTCCAGCCACCAGTTTGTTCTTTTTTGAGAAAGGGTCTTACTACGTAGCCTAAGCTGGCCTTGAACCCACTATCTTCTTCCTGAGTTCCATAAGAAACTATATATATATATATATATATATATTACACACACACACACACACACACACACACACACACACACATATATATATATATATATATATATATATATGTAAATGTATAGTGGAGGCTGGGTGTGGTGGTTCAATTCCCCAGTACCCATGTAAGCCTGATGTACAAGGTGGCACACATACACACACAGGTGTGTACTACACACATATATATTGCATACACATACATATAACAAAAAAAGAGCTGGAGAGATGGCTTAGCAGTTAAGGTGCTAGCTTGCAAAGCCTAAGGACCAGAGTTCAATTTCCCAGTACCCACATAAAGCCAGGTGCACAAGGTGGTGCATACGTCTGGAGTACTTTTGCAGTGGCTGGGGGCCCTGGTGTGCCCATTCTCTCCATCTCTCTCTATCTCTGCCTGTTTCTCTCTCTCATAAATAAATAAGTAAGTAAATTTTTTTTTTTTTTTAAATTCTGAAATCAAAGCCTTGCCCAGAGCTGAGGCCCAGAGCAAGGGGCCTTGGAAATTCTACAGGCCCAAATCCAGAGTGTGGAACTTAGAAATAAAGACTCAGGACACAGAAAGGCCCAGCACGTGTGTCTCATGGTGAACATAAGTGGTTGAGACATAATTGGCTCACAAACCCCAACCCAGGGCTCCTCTGGCCAAGGAACCATCTGTCCCAAGAGGCTGCTGGTTTCTGACACTCCGAGAGCCACCAGGCAGGGCCTGGATCCGAGTTGACATTAAACATAGCCGCATGCAGCAGACAGACGTGGGAGGCTCGCCCTGAACAGGCCAGTGCTGTTTGGATCAGAGCTGCGATGAGGTGACCCCTGACTCCTTGCCAGGAAGCCACTTAGCGGCAGCCTTCGGCGTACCGGAGACACCCAATCTGTCAGCACGGGCTGCGTGATGGCCGGCGTTCAGCCACGGCCCTGAGCGAGCCACCAAAGGAAAGCCAAACAAGGCTCAGGGCCCTGGCTCACAAGTAGAGAGGGCTGAGGTCGCCATCCCAAGGGAGAGACCCTCACAGGACGATGAGCTTATCATCCTCAAGGTCAGCTTTCACCATGGTCCACCTGCTGCTCGCCTGTGGGACGGGCAGGAGCCAAAGGAGGGTCTGAGGAGCTTAGCCTAAGGGCTGAAGTTCAAGTTCTCTCACAGTCTCATTTTGCTTATCTATAAAAATGGACCCAGGGGGCTGGAGAGATTGCCTAGCGATTAAGGCATTTGCCTGCAAATCCAAAGGATCTCTGATCGATTCCCCAGGACCCACGTGAACCAGATGCACAAGGGGGTGCATGCATCTGGAGTTCATTTGCAAGGGGATGGAGGCCCTGGAGTGCCCATTCTCTCTCTCTCCCTGCCTCTTTCTCTCTCTCTCTGAAATAAATAAATAAATAATAAAAATATTAAATAAATAAAAAGGACCCAGGGTTGGAGAGATGGTTTAGCTGTTAAGGCACTTGCCTGTGAAGCCTAAGGAACCAAGTTCGATTTTCCAGTACCTATGTTAGCCAGATGCACAAGGTGGGGCATGCATCTGGGCTTCATTTGCAGTGGCTGGAGGCCCTGGCACACCCACTCTCTCTCTCAAATAAATAAATAAATAAATAAAATGGATCCAAATCTGCCATCGTCAGGCGGGTGGAATCATGCATACTAGGTCTCGAGGCAGAACTTTCAGCACTCTGTCCTGCCACCACCATCCCCCACGGTTCTCGGTCCCTCTATGTGCAGAAGCTCCCTCACCGGGGTCTCTTCCCCTGTGACTTCTAGAGGCCCGGTAGGAGTCACCGGCAGGTGCGGGTGGATGCTGGGGACACTCAGTGGGTAAAGTGTTTGCCGTGCAAATGTGAGGACCCGAGTTCATGTCCCCAGGCCCCAAGTCCAAGCTGGACTCTGTGGTCGGCTTCAGTAATCCCAGCAGGCCTCGAGCCAGATGACAGTTGGGTGGGGGGGGGGGAGACTGAAGAACCTCCTGGAATCTTGCGGGAAGGCCAGCCTGGTCATGAACAGCAAGGGGACCCTGCTTCAAGCAAGGTGGACGGTGGGGACTGACACCTGGGAGCCGTTCTGTTCTCAGATCTACACACACACACACACACACACACACACACACACACACACACGGGCACCACACATGCCTGCAGGCACTTACGTGTAGACACTGTGCGCTCACACACGCAGAGAAGTTGGGGACACTCTTCATGCCTAGTCATAGCTGGGTCCCTCTAAGCTTCCAGCTCCAGAGGTTGGAAGGTCCTTATGTATGGCCACTGTAGCATTTTTCCTTCCTGTGCCCCCACGCCCAGTGAAGCCTTAAATCCCCCTTCTCCGCTTTAATTAAATTAATTAACTCATTAATTTGTTTGGCAGAGAAAGAGGGAGAGACAGAGAAGGGCGGGGGGGGGGTAATGGGCGCGCCAGGGCCTCCAGCCACTGCAAACGAACTCCAGACGCATGCGTCCCCTTGTGCACCTGGCTAACGTGGGTCCTGGGGAATTGAACCTGGGCCCTTTCACTTTGTGGGCAAACGCCTTAACCACTAAGCCACCTCTCCAGCCCTTTTTTATTTATTTATTTATTTTGAGACAGAGTCTCGTTTAGCCCAAGCTGATCTTGAACTCACTATGTGGCTGAGGATGACTCCTGATCCTTCTGTCTCCACCTCCGGGCTTCTCAGATTACAGGTGTGCTCCTCCACACCTGGTCTAGGTGGCGCTGGGAATGGAACCGAGGGCCTCATGCATTCCCAGCAAGAACTGTTCCCACTGGGCTAAGCCTGCGGCTCTTAACATCCTTCCTTCGTTCCCGCGCCCCCTCCCGCTACGTCTTTTGGGACACGTGCCCTTCCTGGGTTGTTCCTGAGGATCCCTTTGGGGGTTTTCATCCGTCTGCTGCGGAGACATTCTTGATGTGGATTCTGGCCCCCCCAAACAGGTACTGGTATCCCCTAACCGCGTAGCAAATGGCCCGCTTTCCTTCCCTCCGCCACAGCGCACAGAATCGGATCCTTTCGCCTTGAGCTGTGCCCGGTCCTGACTCGTCTCAGCAGTTTCCGTGTGGCCTTCCCCTTCACCTGCTATGGCTCAGGGGGCAGCGGGCCTGCCTGGCAAGCATGAGGACCCGAGTTTGGTTCCCGGCACTCACAGGAAAGTCGGGGAGGACGGTGGATGGACACAGGAGGATGGCTGGAGATCGCTGGCTTCCTGCTCCAGCTGAATAGGTGGACTCTGGCTCCAGTAAGCAACCCTGTCTCAATACATAAGGTTGGGGGCTGGAGAGATGGCTTAGCGGTTAAGGCGCTTGCCTGTGAAGCCTAAGGACCCCGGTTCGAGGCTCGATTCCCCAGGACCCACCTTAGCCAGATGCACAAGGGGGTGCACGTGTCTGGAGTTCATTTGCAGAGGCTGGAAGCCCTGGCGTGCCCATTCTTTCTCTCTCTGCCTCTTTCTCTCTCTCTGTTTCTCTCAAATAAATAAATAAAAATAAACAAAAAAAGAAAAAGAAAACATAAGTTTGGGTTGGAGAGATGGCTTAGCGATTAAGGCGCTTGCCTGCAAAGCCAAAGGACCCAGGTTCAATACTCCAGTACCCACTAAAGCCAGATGCAGAAGGTGGTGCACACGTCTGGAGTTTGTTTGCAGATGCGAGGCCCTGGTGCGCCCATTCTCTGTTTCTCTCTATCTCTCTCTGCTTCTTTCTGTCTTTCTTTTTCTCTCTGTCGAATAAATAACTAAATAACTAAATAAATACAAACCATAAGGTGGAGAGTGGTGGCATTTACCTCCGCCCAACACACACACACACACACACACACACACACACACGCCCAGTTCTTGAGTACAGATCACTGCTTCAGTTTCCCAATGAGAAAAGAAGTCCATGCTAAACTCCTATGCCCTTGCCCCTGGCTCAACTATTATTATTGCTGTTATTATTATTATCTTGGTTTTTTCAAGGTAGGGTCTCACTCTAGCCCAGACTGATCTGGAATTCACTATGTAGTCTCAGGGTGGTCTTGAACTCATGGCAATCCTCCTACCTCTGCCTCCTGAGTGCTGGGATTAAAGGCGTGCGCCACCATGCCGGGCTCTTTGCTATTACTATTACTATTATTTGTTTTGAGAGTCTTGCCGTGTAGACCACGCTCCAGGCTGGCTGAACTTTCAGTGGTTCTCCTGCTTCAGCCTCTCAAATGCTGGAACTTTAGGTGTGTGCTGGCACTCCTGGTCCAGTTCTTTGTGTCTGTGTGCACACACATGGGTGCACAGGTGCACGTGGGTGTGTTGGCATGTGTGTGTGTGTGTGTGTGTGTGTGTGTGTGTGTGTGCAGAGACCAGAGGACAACTTCAGGTGTTACTGCTCAGGCTCCACCCACCTTTTACCATACAGTCTTTCCTTGGCCAGGAACTCACCAACTGGGCTAGACTGGCTGGTCAGCAAGCCCCAAGGACCCTCCCGCCGCCACCTCCTCAGCAGTGGGATAACAGGCGCACACCGTGACTGCCTTCCACGACTCGACTCTTGTTGAGAAGTCAGCTGTGTCTACCGCTGTTGGACACAGGCAGGCACCCTGGTTGAAGCAAGCCTAAGCAATCAGACATGACTAGGGCCCCAAGCTACGGAGAGGTCACATCAGCCTGAACCCCAGACAAATCTCGGGTCCTGGGACTGGCAGGAGTAAGGCTCCTTCCCCCATTCTTGAGAGTCACAGTGAGCCTGGACCCCCCTGGACAAATCTTGGGCCATAAGATCAGCAAGAGTAGGGCCACTCCCTCCCCCCCAGCCCAGGCCACCTGGACATCCTGATAAGACTTAGGCTTCACATATAGCCCTGTGACCTTTGGCCAGCTGCCTAGCAAACGCCTTATATGGTATCAGCCAGCAGCCTTCACACAGCCCATGCCCATGTGACCCATACCCTATACCTCTTCCCACCACAACATAGATCACCTGCCTCTCCCCCTATGCGCTGGAATAAATGTCCCTATATGCCAACTAGGCATTGGCAAGCAACCTTTGAATCCCCAACCCCTTTAGGACACTCTTCCCTCTCTCTCTCTCTCTCTCAAATGCTTATAAAAACTCCGTTCCAGGATCGAGGGATGGCTTAATGGTTAAGATGTTTGCCTGCAAAGCCAAAGGACCCAGGTTCAATTCTCCAGGACCCACGTTAGCCAGATGCACAAAGGGGGTGCATGCATCTGGAGTTTGTTTGCAGTGGCTGGAGGCCCTGGCACGCCTGTTTTCTCTTTCTCTCTCTCTCCCACTTTCTCTGTCAAACAAACAAATAAATAAATAAAAATTAAAAACTCAGTTCCCTGACAAATAAACGAGCTGTTCTCTGAAGCTGTCTCCTGGGGTGTTTCTTCCCGTCGCACTCACGGCCACTCAAGACCCTGCTCCACAGTTGCCTGGACACCTCTGGGGAGTGGTATGCAACGGCCCCCCTGAGGAACCAGGGCCCCACACACATCTCACTGGATAGCTGCACCTTCCTCTACCTCACAAATCAACATTGCTCGGCTATGAACCTCCCTGACTGGCCCTTGTGGACTGTCCCCTGCAGCCACCTCACCCCACAACCTCCATGGTGCCCAAGTCTTTCAACATCTGTCATATTTTGTGGACAGCACTGTTGGCTTTTGGGTGACCCAAGCCCAGTGGCCCTTGCCCATTGTGGTGGTTTGAATGTAATGCCACCCCTTCTGTCTCTTGTGTGGGGACACTTCAACCCCAGCTGGCAGTGCTGTTCTGGACAGTTACAGCACCTTTAGGAAGTAGAGCCTTGCTGGAGGAAGTGTGTGAGTGGGAGCTGGCCTGGAGGCGGCTACGCCACCCAGCCTCGCTTGCCGTGTCTTCTCCGCGCTCTGCTTCCTCCGTGCCAACGTGACGCAAGCTTCCTGCTCAGGCCTGCCGCTCTCCCCTTGTCTCAATCGACTGTGGGGGCTGGAGAGATAGCTTAGTGGTTAAAGGTGCATGCCTGTGAAGCCTAAGGATGCAAGTTTGATTCTCCAGGCCCCACATAAGCCAGAGGTACATGGTGGCATATGCATCTGGAGTTCACCTGCGGTAGCTAGAGGCCTCTGGCACACCTGTTCTCACTCTCTGTCACTCTTTTTTTTTTAAATTATTTATTTATTTATTTATTTATTTGAGAGTGACAGACACAGAGAGAAAGACAGATAGAGGGAGAGAGAGAGAATGGGCGCGCCAGGGCTTCCAGCCTCTGCAGACGAACTCCAGACGCGTGCGCCCCCTTGTGCATCTGGCTAACGTGGGTCCTGGGGAACTGAGCCTTGAACCGGGGTCCTTAGGCTTCACAGGCAAGCGTTTAACCGCTGTTGCAGTCCGGTTCACATTGCTGTTAGAAATCACCCAACCAAGAGCCGCTTCTGGGAAAAAGAGATTTATTTTGACTTACAGGCTTGAGGGGAAGCTCCACAATGGCAGGGGAAAACGATGGCATGAGCAGAGGGTGGACATCACTCCCTGGCCAACATAAGGTGGACTACAGCAACAGGAGAGTGTGCCAAACACTGGCAAGGGGAAACTGGCTATAAAGCCCATAAGCCCGCCCCCAACAATACACTCCCTCCAGGAGGCGTTAATTCCCAAATATCCATCAGCTGGGAACCTAGTATTCAGAACACCTAAGTTTATGGGGGACACCTGAATCAAACCACCACAACCGCTAAGCCATCTCTCCAGCCCTCTGTCACTCTTTCTCTCTGTCTTTAATAAATAAATAAGTAATAATAAAATCCTTAAAAAAAAAAACAACTCTGGAGCTGTAAGCCACATTAAACCCTTTTCCTTCTATCAGCTGCTTCTGGTTGCATATAGTTTTCAAAATAAATTTTATTTATTTGCAAGCAGAGAGACACAGAAGAGAGACAGAGAGAATGGGCATGCCAGGGCCTCCGGCCGCTGCAAATGAACTCCATACGCATGCGCCCCCTTCTGCATCTGGCTTATGTGGGTCCTGGGGAATCGAACCTGGGTCTTTTGGCTTTGCAGGCAAATGCCTTAACCACTAAACCATCTCTCCAGTCCCTGGTTGCGTATTTTGTTCCTGCGACAAGCAAGTAACTGATATGCCTGATGGTCAATAACCACCTTTCCCCGTCTCTGCGACCCCACAGGTCCTGTCTGCTCATACCTGGTCTAACAGGGAATTGGAGACACAGATTAGGGGGATCCAAGAGGCCGTGAATGCCAAGACAAGGGGCACGGGCTATATAGCCCAGAGGCAGTGGTTCTAGCAGGGACTTGGAGGTAGTGCGCAGCTCACAGAGGGCCAGGATGGAGGGTGGTGGGCGGGGGATACGACTTAGTCAGGAAAATGTCTGACTTTTAAACATGAGGACCTGAGTTCAATACCCAGACCCCACATAAATTCTAGGTGTTGTGCTTCTAATTCCAGCACTGGGGAGGCAGGGGCCAAGTAGCTCCCCAGGTGTTGCTGGCCAGCTGGTGTATCTTAATTGGCAATCTCTAGGCTGATGAGAAACCCTGTCTCAAAAGAACAAAATCAAAAACAAAAACAAAAAACCCATTGTTTACAATTATGGAAGTCGTCAATACAAATATTTTAAAAAAACACCCCAAACCTCAAAATGCTCACAACAAAACCCAAAGGTGACCACGTGACCTTGGATGTTCCTTTAGACTTGTGGCTGACATTGTTTTCCATGGAAAGGGGCTATGAGTTCAAAGCTTCCACCTTTTTCACCCCAGCCCAGGGTATCTAAAGAGCTAACACAAGCAGATTTTCTGAACTGTTCTAGAAGATGGGGAGAAGGGAGGGGCAGAGGGTCCCCAGTGGGATACCCTAAAACTACAAATCAGAGGGTCATCAGAAACAGGATGGAAAGCCCTGTGTGGTGGGGCATATCTGTAATCCCAGCACTCAGGAGGTGGAGAGAAGAAGGATCAGGAGTTCAAGGTCATTCTTAGCCACATAGCGAGTTCCAGACCAGCCTAGACTACATGAGATTCTTTCTCAAAAAAAAAAAAAAAAACAAGAAGAGCCCTGCGTGGTGGTGCACACCTTTAATCCTAGCACTTGGGAGGTAGAGGCAGGAGGATTGCTTGTGAGTTCAGGAGCAGCCTGAGCTAGAGTGAGACTCTACCTTGAAAAATCTAGAGAGAGAGAGAGAGGGAGAGGGAGAAAGGGTGGGAGGGAAAGGCAGATGGAAGGAGTGAGAGAGGGAGGGAGGGAGGGATTGTTTTAGAAAACCAAGCTCTCCTCCTTATGGCGAAAGCTGGCTCTCAGGAAAAGCATATGCCTGCGTGTGTGCGTGTTTGTACATGACAAGCACATGAGAGCCAGTGTTAGCCAGGTGTCTTCAGTTTGAAAGCTGGGGTCGATTAGACATGCCCCTGTCACTCAGGCAGGCCTGACTGGAGATTTGTGCCGAGGGGTCGCGGGAGGTCTGGGCTGTCTCCGTTATGTCTGGGACTCCACAGCCGGGGCCAAGGATGGGATCACCCCATGCACACCCGGCATCCAGCTTCCCTCTCTCTGCTGACTTTCTTTTCCAAGGCAAGAGAGCTGGGAGTTCAAAGTCTTGGGAAGAACCATCAAAGGACCATTCATGTTCACGTAGGACCCTGCAAGAAAGAAATAGCATTTTGCACATCTTAAATCATAGTCCCCCAGAGGGGTTGTGGGGGGGGGGAGCTCATGCATTCAATGTCCGTTTATTATCTTTCCAGTGCACGAGAAACAAGATTCCACCCTGAGCCCCCGCCCCACCCTGCCCTGCAGCCTGGCTTCACCCAGACGCCCATAAATCTGTTTTGCTTGTGCTGGGCTGAGCAGCCTGGGAAGGGCTCCGCTCTCGGTGTCTGGCCCTCCGTCCAAACGCTCAACGCCTTCAGGATTTTATGATTTCGGGTTATTGACTTGGGCCTCCTGGGTCCCCCCCCCCCCATGGTAGGCAGCCATTTGAGAGAGCAGCGAGACATTTTTGGGTGACCTCACCTTCACCCCTCGCCTGGCCGGGGCAGGAGGATCGTGCAAGGACTCAACAGCTGCCGAGACCTCTCCCCCTCCCTCCCTCCCCCCGTCCCTCTTCTGCCCGCTGTGGCCTTGCGTGGGGGGCATCAGGGATGGGGCCTGGCTTTAGTCTAAGTGTGCTCACTGCAGGAGCTGCTCCCAGCATCCCCAGCTTCCGGGTTCGTTTTTTTTTTTTTCCTTCACCTTCCAGGGTCTTCATTGTCCAAACCTCAGATGCCACATCCCCCCCAGCCCCATCTTATTTTCACAAGGGACACCGGATAGGGACAGAAATAAGGAACGATGCCTAAGGTCTCGTTCATGCCCACCAGCCGCTTCATGTCAAACAGCCCTGAGTGCCCTCTGGGTCATAGCTTATGCTGTCATCAAACCCCAGGTGTGTGCGGGGGGGGGGGGGTAGCTGAGTGGGTGGAGTGCTTGCCTAGCGTCTACAAAGCCCTGGGTTCCACCCTCAGCGTCAAATCAACCAGATGTGGTGGTGCACATGTGTAATCCCAGTGCTTGGGAAACAAGAGAATCAGAAGTTCAGGACCTATCAAGTGAGCTCAAGGTCAGCCTGGGTGAAATGAGAGTCTATGTTTAAAGAAAAAATGGGGGTGGTGGTGGCTGGAGGGATGGCATAGCATTTAAGGCATTTGCCTGCAAAGCCAAAGGACCCAGGTTCGATTACCCAGGACCCATGTTAGCCAGATGTTCAAGGGGGCGCATGAGTCTGGAGTTCGTTTGCAGTGGCTGGAAAACTTGGCATGCCCATTTTTCTCTCTCTCCCTCTTTCTCTGTCACATAAATAAGTAAATAAAAATAAAACAAAAACAAAACACAAGTAAAAATAAACCAAAGATGACTTGGGTTTCCAATGACTCCTTTAGCCCTATCCAAATCTCCCAGGGAGTGGATGGGGGGGGGGGTTCTGACTCAACCCCTGAAAGTGCATGAATGTTATAGCTTGGATGCAGAATGTCTCCTCCCCAGAGTCCTAGGTTTCAGCACTTGGTGCCCAGCACATGGTGCTGCTCAGGGACCTGGGTGAACCTTTAGGCAATGGAGCCTAACTGGAGGAAGTGGGTCAGTGAGGGGCAGGGCCTGGGTTTTACGGTTCAGCCTTACTTCCTGTTGTTCTCCGGGCTGGGGGCGAGCAGCCCCCACTCTCCTGCAGCCGCAGCAGAGGGTCACTCCCTCCGTGGCTTCATGGGATAGAAGTCAGTCTTTCCCCTCACACAGCTCACGAGAAACATGAGATGACTGTAATAGAGGGGACAGGGATGTGGTACTTTTGGGCAAGTTAAATAGCATGAACAAAACCCAAAAGCAATAGAGAGATGTTTGATGGCTTTGAGTTACTGAAAGATCACAGTCATTCCTGGTGTGGTGGTGCTCGCCTTTAATCCCAGCACTCAGGAGGCAGAGGCAGGAGGCTCGCCGTGAGTTCGAGGCCATCCTGAGACTCCACAGTGAATTCCAGGACAGCCTGGGCTAAAGCGAGACCCTACCTCGAAGAACCAGAAACAAACAAACAAACACCATCACGGTCAAAGTCATCCACCTAGCTGGGTAAAGCTGGCTCAGGTTTTCCCTCATGGATACCAGTGTGAACAGAAGGGCGACATTGTTAAGGTTTGAAATTTAGTGAAATCTCTCTTCAAGGGAGGAAAGGAACAAGTTGGAAGAGGATAAAGTAGCCATACCTCACACCATACACAAAATTAACTGAAAATGGATCAACTGGCAAAAGCTAAAAATGATAATAAAATTTGTAGGAAAAAAACATTTTAGTGAATGTGCCTTTGGCAACTGTTTCTGATATACAATATAGAGAGCACAAAATGAAAGGTTAGGAAGATGGTTCAGTGGGGGAAAGTGCTTACTGGACAAGCAGGAAGACCTGAATTCAGATCCCCAGGATGCTTGTAGAGCCAGAAACAGTAGAGCGAGTGTCTGTAATCCCAAGGAAATGGGTGAAGTGGGAGATGGAGACAGGAGAGTCTCTGGAGGCTCACAGGCCACCTAGCCTGGCTTTCACAGCAATGAACAATTAAGAGAGCTTGCCTTAAATTAGAGGTTGAAGGTGGGAACCAACACTTGGAGTTCTCTGACCTCCATGCGTGTGCTGTGGCACGCACGCACGCAAGCTGAGAGCTAGCCATCAAAAGAGCAGGAGACCCGGTGTTCAGCTTAAGAGAGGCCCAGAGTTAGTTATAGGGAGGTTTGGCCACATTTAATTGCTGACAGAAAGGAGGTTGGATGCAGAAGTCTAGAAACAGGCCTCAGATAAAAGATCACTAGATTTAGGATAAAGCTATGGGTTCAATTCTATGGTAAAGAGAAAGTCTTTGCTGGGAGTGTACTTGAGTATATATTTATGGGGGGGGGGGAGAATGAGCCTAGATTCCTACCTCACACCACACACACACACACACACACTCAAGATGGACTCACATGTGAAACCCCAAACCACAAAGTAAGTTCACAGAAGTAACCATAGAAGGTCTATATGACTTCTGGGGCAGGCAAAGATATAATAGCAAACAGAGTATAAAAAGCACTCACTATGAGAGAGAAAAACAGATGACTGAACTTTATAGAACTTCACATTTTCTGATTATCAAAAGATACCACTAGAGCCAGGAGTGGTGGTGCACGACTTTAATCCCAGCACTTGGAGAGGCAGAGGTAGGAGGATCGCTGTGAGTTCTAGACCACCCTGAGACTACATAGTTAATTCCAGGTCAGCCTGAGATAGAGTGAGACCCTACCTTAAAAAACCAAAAAGAAAGAAAAAGAGGATACCACTAGAGGCTGGAGAGATGGCTGAGCCATTAAAGGTGCTTGCTTGCAAAGCCTGCAGGCCCAGGTTTGACTCTCCAGTACCCACATAACGCCAGATGCACAAAATGGCACATGTGTCTGGAGTTTGTTTGCAAGGCAAGAGGCCTTGGCACCCTTTTTCTTTCCTTCCTTCCTTCCTTCCTTCCTTCTTTCTTCTTTCTTTCTTTTTTTTTCCTTCTTTCTTTTTCTCTTTCTCTGTCAGATAAGTAAATAAATATCTTTTCAGAAAATACCACTAGGGGTAAATTTTATCTGTGGTGATTAATCATTTTGAAGGTTGCTGACAAATATGGGTTGAGCATGAGGAAACTTTCTAGAAAAATGAAAATATGTCCCTATGGGGGAGTGAGCTATATTAATATATGTTTTCTTTTTAAAAGATATTTTTATTTATTTGCAAACAGAGAGAGATAGAGAGGAGAGAGAGAATGGGTGTGCCAGGGCCTCCAACTGCTGCAAACGAACTCCAGATACGTGCAACCCTATTGCATCTGGCTTTACGTGGGTACTGGGGAATTGAACCCCCGGTCGTTAGGTTTTGCAGGCAAGTGCCTTAACCGCTGAGCCATCTCTGCAGCGCCTGTTTTCTTTTTTTCTATGCATGTGTGTGGGTGTGTGTTGTGCTCATGTGGGTTGATTGCATGTGTGTATTTAGAGGTACATATGCATGTGCGTGTATGTGGAACCTTGGGCACCATCTGCTAACTTTGAGTCAGGGTCTCTTGTGGAACTACAGCTCACCAAATAGGCTAGGCTAACGGTCCAGCGAGCCACAGAGTTCCCGCTGCATCCATCTCTCCAGCACTGGGGTTAGACACACACCACCACACCCGACATTTTATGTGGGTTCTGGGGTTCAAACTCAGGTCCTCATGCTTGTGTGGCAAAACACCTTACCAACTGAGCCATCTCTTCAGGTCCACATTCGTTTATTTTTGAGACAGGATCTTGCTGCCCAGCAGCCCAGACGCATCTGGAAGTGACAATTTCCCGACCTTGGCCTCTGGGGCGCTGGGATTAGAGGGGTGCACTATGTATGGCTTAGGGTGTGTATTTTACACAAACACACAAAAAGGATTAAACTGTTTTCTTCGATCTGTGTACTTTGCTGCCGGCAAATTGTATCTTGATAGAACACGACAGAAAAGAGTAAGAAGGGAGAGGGAGGGTATTACCATGGGGTATTTTTTTATAATCATGGAAAATGTCAATAAAAATTTGAAAAGAAAAGAGTAAGGAAAACATATCAGGGTAACGAACAGGCAAGCGATAGATAAGACACGGGGGCGCGGGGGGGGGAGACTTTACGGAACTTCTTGAAGTTTGTGTGTATGTGGGCAGGTTGATGGACATGGGTTAGCCAGGGTCTAGAGACACTGAAGATTCCTCTTGGAGATTTCAAAGCCTGGATGGAGACACTTCCACTTTCCCATCCTACCCCCATCGGTTGCCCAGGCAGCCCCAGAAGGGTCCAGGCTAGTCTTCAGTTCCCAGATTCCTGGATGCAGAGTAAGGGGTGGGTTGCTGGAGGGGGTGTCAGACAGAACCATAGCAGGAGGGCTGGGGATACCCTGAAAATTTAGCACTTCCAAATGGCTCAGTGGGCATTGCTAGGCTCCAGAAGTTTGTAGAATGCCTTTGAGGAGCCCAGTAGGTGGTCATTTGGCCGCGTGGTCAGCTTCCAGGACTGTAGTCCTCAGGGGCAGAGATGTGCATGGGAGGTATCCTGCACATCGACAGCCTGTCAACACGCCATAAAGATGAGCAAGCGGCACGCCACCGTCCTGCACATCCCAGTCCCCGGCTGGGGGCAGAGGCGACATCGTGTTCTGATCCCCTTCTCCTCCCGCTCCCTGGCCTTGAGAATGACCATCTCCTCTCCCTTGGTCCAGGGCCCCACAGCAGCAAGGCCTCTCCACCCGCTTCCCAAGTTCCTGGAGATGGGAGGGGGCCAAGCCACACCTCTTAGCTCTTGCTGGCAGATTGTAGGCAAGAACTTTCTGAACCATGCTCCTAGACTCTCCCTGGAAGATTCTTGACAAGTGCTCTAGGGTTGAGCCCCACCCCCAGCCCCTCACTGGGGGATTCTAGGCAGGAGCTCTACCACTGAGCCCCGTCCCCAGCCCCTCACTGGGGGATTCTAGGCAGGAGCTCTGCCACTGAGCCACGCCCCCAGCCCCTCACTGGGGGATTCTAGGCAGGAGCTCTGCCACTGAGCCACGCCCCCAGCCCCTCACTGGGGGATTCTAGGCAGGAGCTCTGCCACTGAGCCACGCCCCCAGCCCCTCACTTGGGGATTCTAGGCAGGAGCTCTACCACTGAGCCCCGTCCCCAGCCCCTCACTGGGGGATTCTAGGCAGGAGCTCTGCCACTGAGCCACGCCCCCAGCCCCTCACTGGGGGATTCTAGGCAGGAGCTCTACCACTGAGCCACGCCCCCAGCCCCTCACTGGGGGATTCTAGGCAGGAGCTCTACCACTGAGCTACATCCCCAGCCCCCTCACTGGGGGATTCTAGGCAGGAGCTCTACCACTGAGCCACGCCCCCAGCCCCTCACTGGGGGATTCTAGGCAGGAGCTCTACCATTCTAGGCAGGAGCTCTACCACTGAGCCACGCCCCCAGCCCCTCACTGGGGGATTCTAGGCAGGAGCTCTACCACTGAGCCACGCCCCCAGCCCCTCACTGGGGGATTCTAGGGCAGGAGCTCTACCACTGAGCTACATCCCCAGCCCCCTCACTGGGGGATTCTAGGCAGGAGCTCTACCACTGAGCCACGCCCCCAGCCCCTCACTGGGGGATTCTAGGCAGGAGCTCTACCACTGGACCACACTCCCATCCTTTTTCTCATTGTCCATTTTGAGACAGGGTCTGTTAATTTGCCCAGACTAGCTTTAATCTCACTCAATAGCCCAGACAGGTCTTGAACTTGCAATCCTCCTGCCTCAGCCTCCCCAGTTATTGGGAGGACAGTCCTGAGCCTCCAGGCCTGGCTCATAGTCTTCTTTTTCCTAAAGGGAAACTGTGACCTAGAAAGTCGGGACAAGTTGGCTGAAGTCACATTCCTGTGACAGCTAGAAAATCCAGGCCTGCCCGTGGGTATTTATATCTTTTAACATTCCCAGCTGGGAGCCATCAGTGGGCCCTGGGATGCAGGTAGAGGGGAGAGATTTCCCCCCAAGACCCTACCACGCACACATATGTGTGCACTCATGTACAGACAGGCTCAGATGTGCTTGCCCATGTGCACACGTGCACACACACTTTCCCCTCCACGTGTAGCAGAGAGGACAGGTTTCCTGCCCCGCTCGCCCCATGCACCCTCTTGCCAGCTCCGCAGTGATGGATGAGGAGTCCTGGGCCTGGGCGGCAAAGCAGCTCAGCAGGATGGCATGCAGGCCCTCTCCAAACTGGGGCGTCACCCCGAGTAAAACCATGAGCAAACACGAACGAGCTCGTAAACATAGGCAGACAATAGGGGAGACAGGCCCTGGGGCTCCATAAAGAGCGTCCGGCCAGGCCAAAGCTCAAGGCCTGCTTGGCTCTGGGGCAGCCGAGGGGGACGCCGGGCGGGGGGTCTGCTCCAGGCTTGGCTGGGACAGACGTCTCGGGCCTCGGCTGGCCCGTGCAGCCCGGAGCTGGCCAGGAGGCTTGGCCTGCACACAATAAACAACAGAGAAAGATAAATCGCAAATGTGTCTGGAGCTCAGGAGGGGAGCGAGGAGAGGTAAATGGGGGTCATGGAGAGGCCTGTTTCTTCCCTTGGCCACTGCCCACCGTTCCGGGGGACTCTTGATCTTGGAGCCCAGAGGACTCTGCTGGGGGTTGGAGGTGGTGGCCCAAAACTCAACAACAGGGCCTTTGAGGAGAATTTCCACCTGGAAAATTCCAGAAGGCTGGAGGGCTGACAGGAGGTTCGGCTGGGGAAGGTGGCACCTGGGGAGAGGGAGACTTCTGATGTTCTGTTCCTTGTCTCTTTCCTCTGTCCCGACTCCATGTTAGAATGTCCTCTCATTCCTAGGCCATTGTAACAACAGCCTGTGCCATGAAGACCCTCAAATTCTAACTCAACATTAACCTCACACACACACCCATACCTGACACACACTTCACACACACACTTCATACATGCACACACATACCTAACACACACACACACACTTCACACACACACATATACACACAGAGCATCAAAGTGCAAGGGGGCCTACTTGGGAAGAAGAGTAGGCTCAGGAGAAGGAAGGGGACAAGAACAGGTAATATAATCAAAGTGCATTCTATACATGTATGAAATTGTCAGAAATAAAAAAAAAACAAAACAGAATTTGCCTAAAGAAACCAGGAAGCTAGCCAGGTTGATTCTTCCACACCTGTATTAGTTACTTTTGCATGGCTGTGACCAAAATATCTGACTGAAGTAACCCAAGAGAGGGTTTATTTTGGCTCACAGTTTCAGAGGGTTTGGTCCATCATGGTAGGGAAGGGAAGGTGACGTTCATAGCAGTGGGATGGTGGAGGAGCTGCATTCACATCATGGAAGACCAGGAATGGAGAAGGACTGGAACCAAAGGTAGCCACAATCTTCAAAGGCCCACCCCCCCAGTGACGTACTTCCTCTGATCAAGCCCCGCCCCCTAGCAACGTACTTCCTCTAACCAAGCCCCATCTCTTAAAGGCTCTGCAACTTCCCAGAGCAGCCCTGCCTGCTGGAACAGGTGTTTGAAAGGAGTGTGTAAGGGAATTTCAGACTCAAACAATAGCAACATCCAGTTGCTTCTTCCAAAGCAGGTCTCATTGGCTCCTCCATCATCCACCATCTCTTGGTGGTCCAGCCACTGTCTCCTCATCTTCCTTTCATCTTGACATCTTGTGGCCAGGCCACCATACATAGCAATCTATCTGACTGTCCCACACAACGCAGTCTTTAGGAGGGAGGCCTAGCTCTAGGAAGCCATAAGCCCATGTGGATTCTTATTCCTTATCCACTATTTTCTCTTTCCACTCTGGCACATCCCATCCCCAAACACCTTAGAGTGCTTTGAACTAACTTTATTCCCTATTCTTCTTCTCTTAAAGAATACCATTTATAGTTGGGCATGATGGCACATGCCTTTAATCCCAGCACTCAGGAGGCAGAGGTAGGAGGATCGCCATGAGTTCAAGGCCATCCTGAGACTACATAGTGAATTCCAGGTCAGCCTGGACTAGGGTGAGACCCTGCCTCAAAAAACAAAACAAAGACAAACAAAACTTACCATTTATTGTTCTGAAGAGATGGCCTAGCAGTTAAGGCATTTGCCTGCAAAGCCAAAGTTCCTTGGTTTGATTCCCCAGGACCCACATAAGCCAGATGCACAAAGTGGCGCATACATCTGGAGTTTGTTTGCAGTGGCTGAAGGCCCTGGTGTGCCCATTCTCTCTCTCTCTCTCTCTCTCTCAAAAAAAGGGGGGGGTGGCTAGAGAGATGGCTTAGCGGTTAATTAACTCTGTCATCTCAGGGTGGCCTTGAACTCATGGCAATCCTCCTACCTCTGCCTCCCGAGTGCTGGGATTAAAGGCGTGTGCCACCACGCCCGGCAAATATATATTTTTTTAAAAAGGCTGGGCATGGTGGTGCACGCCTTTAATTCCAGTAGTAGGGAGGCAGAGGTAGGAGGATTGTCTTGAGTTCAAGGCCACCCTGAGACTACATAGTGAATTCCAGGTCAGTCTGGGCTAGAGTGAAACCCTACCTTGAAAACCAAAAAAAGAAAAAAATATATCATTTATTTATTTGCAAGGAGAGAGAGAGAGAGAGAATGGGTGCACCAGCGCCTCCAGCCACTGCAAATGAACTCCAGACGCATGCGCCCCCTTGTGCATCTGTCTAACGTGGGTCCTGGGGAATTGAGCCTCGAACCGGGGTCCTTAGGCTTCACAGGCAAGCACTTAACTGCTAAGCCATCTCTCCAGCCCAGGAAGACAATTTTGAATGTTATCCTCAGGTGCCACCTCCCCATGTTTTTAAATTTTTATTTATATATTTAAGAGAGAGAGAAAATGAGAATGAGACAGGGCACACCAGGGCCTCCAGCCGCTGCAAACAAAGTCCACCTTGCGCAGCTGGCTCATGTGGGGACTGGGGAATCGAACCTGGGTCCTTAGGCTTCGCAGGTGAGTGCCTTAACCACTAAGCTATCTATTCTGTCGCTTCCACTGTTTTTTATTATTTACTTTTTTTTTTTTTTTTTTGAGACAGTGTCTCTCATTGTCCTGGTGCTCAGCAAGTAGGCTAGCTTAGCTGGTTAGCAAACCCCTGGGGTCCTCCATCTTTTTTGGCATTTTTTTTTTTTTTAGAAACTCTTACCATTTCTAACCTCCTATTGACGATTTGCATATAGGTACATAATGTATTTTATTTTGATCATAACCCCCTCCCGTTATCTTATTTTTGTCCCCGCTCTCCTGTCCTCCCTTCTCTGAGCTCCTTTCCAACAAGTTCCACTTCTATTTCGATGTCTTACTCAGTCTTCTAATTTATTTTTATTTATTTATTTTGGTTTTTCGAGGTAGGGTCTCACTCTGGTCCAGGCTGACCTGGAATTAACTTTGTCATCTCAGGGTGGCCTCGAACTCACGGCGATCCTCCTACCTCTGCCTCCCGAGTGCTGGGATTAAAGGCGTGCGCCACCACGCCCGGCTCTAATTTATTTTCTTTCACCCTCCTTCATCGTGCATGGCAGAATGTTGGAGGGCCCAGTACTATGAAGGCCTTTTGCAGGTAATGACAGCTGCTATGTGAGGTCGGGAGTCACTTTATGTCTGGAAGACAGCACTCCACAGCACGCCTCCTCACCCTCTGGCTCTTACACTCTTGCTGCCTCCCTTTCCACAGTGTTCCCTTGAGCCTTGGAGAAGGTGATGGAGATGTCTTATTTAGCACTGAACACTCAACAGTCACTGATTCTGAGGACTTTGATGAATTTTGAGCCTCCCCAGAAGTCACTACTGTCTGAAAAGAAAAATAAAAACAGCTTCTCTGACCAAAAAGTGAGAGCAGCACTAACCTTTGGGAATAAAGGTAAATATGAATATGAATTTAACTATTTAGAGGAAAAGTTATTGGAACTACACATCCATTTAGCGACACAACAATAGTATTTTCCCCACCAGAGCCTACGACCGCCCTGCTGTTAAGTTTTCTTTTTTTTTTTTTTTTTGAGGCAAGCCCAACAACAAACTGCTTTTTTTTCTTTTCAAATTTTTTTTAACAACTTCCATGATTAGAAAAAGTATTCCATGGTAATTCTCTCCCTTTCTCCACTTTCCCCTTTGAAACTCCATTCTCCATCATATCTCCTCCCCATCTCAATCAGTCTCTCTTTTACTTTGATGTCATGATCTTTTCTTCCTCTTATGATGGTCTTGTGTAGGTAGTGTCAGGCACTGTGAGGTCATGAATATCCAGACCATTTTGTGTCTGGGGGGAGCACGTTGTAAGGAGTCCTACCCTTTCTTTGGCTCTTACATTCTTTCTGCCACCTCTTCCACAATGGACCCTGAGCTTTGGAAGGTGTGATAGAGATATCGCAGTACTGAGCACCCCTGTCACTTCTTTCCAGCACCATGAGTCATCCCAAAGTCACTGCCATCTGAAAAGAGAAGATTCTCTAGCAAAAGTGAGAGTAGAATTAATATAACGGTATGAACATTAAGAGAAGTGCTTACTGGGCAGTTTGATAAGCATAGTATATACATTTAGCCATACACCAGCAGATGTTACACCCCTAGGGCTCATGACTACCCCTGTTTTAAGTTTTCAGCATCAGGGATGTGTTTCCCCCCATGGAGCGGGCCTCCAGTTCAATTAGAGGGCAGTTGGTTTCCACCATGACAGACATGCCACTATTGCACCCGTTGGCTCATTTGGCCTGGCTGGCCAAATATAAGGCTTGCAGTGTCCACTGTTGAGTGTCTTCACTGGTGAGATTTTCTTTTTTATGTTAGAGTGAGAGAGAGTATGAGAGAGAATTGGCTATTGCAACCAAACTGCAGATGCACGAGCCCCCTTGTGTGCATGTGAGACCTTAGACGCTTGCATCACTGTATGTCTGGCTCATGTGGGACCTGGAGAGTCAAACACGAGTCCTTAGACTTCGCAGGCAAGTGCCTTAACTACTAAGCCATCTCTCCAGCCTAGCCATAGGTTTTTGACTAGGTGTTTGGTACCATCCTTATTTGATTGGATCAGGCCTCAGATTCCATCAGAGAGCAGGTGGTTAACCTATAACAGTCATGCCACTGTTGTACCCGTGGGAACATCTTGTGTGGATGTGTTGCTTGCAAGGGCCACTGCAGGTTAAGACTATTGATGACTTCTCCCCGCCGACCTCCCGGCAGCCTGCATGGCACTTTGGAGCGCTGTGGCAGCTAGTCTTGAGGGAGGAGACTCCCAGCTCAGCTCCAGCTTGATTTCTCAGCCCTGAGCCAAAGCCTGCGCTGTCTAGGGGTCTTGCTGTCGCCTTGTGCTCGACAATCAAGAGCGTTGCCGCTGGGATTTTCCTATAGCAACCTTCTGTGAGCAGCACAGTCCACCCCACAAAGGGTATTATTGCCCAAACTCTTTTTTAAAAAAATTATTTTATTTTATTTAGTTATTCATTCATTTATTATTTGAGAGAGAGAGAGAGAAAGGAAGAAGGAGAAAGTGAGGGAGAGAATGGATGTGCCAGGGCCTCCAGCCACTGCAAAATGAACTCCAGATACATATACCACCTTGTGCATCTGACTTATATGGGTACTGGGGGCTCAAACCTGGGTCTAAAACAAAATATTTATTTGTTTGCAAGGACAGAGAAGGAGACAGAGAGAATGGGTGCTCCATGGCCTTTAACCAGTGCAAATGAATCCCAGATGCATGCACCACTTTGTACATCTGGCTTTACGTGGGTCCTGGGGGCTCAAACCTGGGTCCTTTGGCTTTGTAGGCAAACTCCTTAACTGCTGAGCCATCTCTCCTGCCCCCACCCACTTTTTTAAAAAAGTTTTTCCGAGGTAGGGTCTCACTCTGGCCCAGGCTGACCTGGAATTCCCTATTGTAGTCTCAGGGTGGCCTTGAACTCACAGTGATCCTCCTACCTTTGGGATTAAAGACGTGTGCCAACAAGCCTGGTTTTACCCATCCACTTAAAAAAAATTATTTGTTTGCTGGTGTGTGTGTGTGTGGGGGGTACACTGGGGTCTCTTGTTGCTGCAAATAAACTCCAGATGCATGCACCACTTCTGCCTCTGGATTTACATGAGTACTCAGGAATTGAGCCCATGCCAAGATTGGGGATAAACCTAGGGGCATGCGGGGAGTCAAGCAAGGCTCACCTGCTGAGACAAGACTTGCCCCAAGCCCAAGGAGCAGTGGGGCGTGGGGGGCGGTACACAGGTGGAAGCGTTCTTGAAAGGATCTGGGGGAAATGGTTCAATATGTGGGTTCCCACTTCCTTCTTTTTACCTGAAAATGCCTTCCTAAAGCATCCTCCACTGCTAGGTCCTGACGCCCCTCTCCCACACCAGCTCTCCCCTGACTTCCTGTCTCTGCCACAGGTAGGCACTGAGCAGCAGAAAGGTTGGGGGCGGGGTGGCAAGGCCTTACCTGGGAAGCCCAGGATGCCAGGCCTGGGGCAAGAGCCGCAGCCCGCGTCAGTCAGAGGCGTCCCTCCTCTACCCATGGAGGGGTCCCCCGGCCCTGGGCTTGCTTGTGAACGGTGCTCTGAACATCCAAGTCCATGAGACCGAGAGCTATGCCAGTGTTACGGGGAGAGAGAGCGGCGCCCCAAAGACCCTGGGAGTTCCTGCTGCCCATGATGTAGCAGGCAAAAGGCCCTGGCAACAGTTAGCTTGACTGTGGGTGGCACGGAGCCCTGACCCATTGGTGCTGGCTACAGCACCAGCTGCTGGAGTCCTGTTTTCCACCTCCTTCTCCGTGGAGCCCTGGCCGGCTCGTCGCCTTCCCCTGTGTGCCTAAGCGTGCATCTTACATCACATGGGCTCCAGATCAACCCCAACTCTGTCTTCCTATGTTCCTCGGGCAAGTCACTTAATCTCGCCGAGCCCCAGTTTCCCACTGTGACATGGAGGTGACAAGGTGAAGGGTAGGTTTTTAAAAACATATATATTTAAATTTATATAAGACAGGGAGGGGGGGGAGAGAGAGATTGGGAGAATGGGTACACCAGGGCCTCCAGCCACTGCAAACAAACTCCAGACGCGTGCGCCCCCTTGTGCATCTGGCTAACGTGGGTCCTGGGGAATGGAGCCTCGAACCAGGGTCCTTAGGCTTCACAGGCAAGCGCTTAACTGCTAAGCCATCTCTCCAGCCCTAAATTAAAATAATTTAAAAAAAAATAAGAAGAAAGGAAGAAAGCCTGTTCTTGTCCACTGTGTTCATGATAAGAAAGCCAGCCTTAGTCCCCAGGAAGGTAGGGAGACTGGGGACCAGTTCTAGTTTTGTCCTTGCTTTGCCTTTTTCTTGCACATAGGTGACCTGGTGGCTCTCAATGATCCTTTCCACTCTGGGCCAGGAAGGTAGCTCAGTGGGTAGAGTGCTTGTCTCACAGCTTGAGGCCCTGAGTCAGGTCCCCAGACTCCCTGCAAACTTCCAGCATAGTGGCACATGCTGGCAGTCATGGCCCTGGGGAGGCGGAGACAGGGGGAGCCCTGGGGCTCACCGGCCAGCTAGACTAGCCTAACTGGTGAGCTCCAGGCCAGTGAGAGGCCCTGCCTCACAGGAGGGTTATGCTGTTCTTTTTTTTTTTTTTTTTAAATATTTTTTGTTCATTATTTATTTATTTATTTGAGAGTGAAAGACACAGACAGAAAGACAGACAGAGGGAGAGAGAGAGAATGGGCGCGCCAGGGCTTCTAGCCTCTGCAAACGAACTCCAGACGCGTGCGCCCCCTTGTGCATCTGGCTAACGTGGGACCTGGGGAACCGAGCCTCGAACCGGGGTCCTTAGGCTTCACAGGCAAGCGCTTAACCGCTAAGCCATCTCTCCAGCCCGGGTTATGCTGTTCTAAGGATGACACCCAAGGTTGTCCTCCGGCTTCCACATGTACACACACACAAACATACATGCACGTGTAAAGAAAAAGCACTTGGCTTTTGGGGTTCCTTCTAGCCAATTAGGCTAAGATGGCACACCCCCCCGCCACTGCTTGATCCCTTATGGGCTGTGCTTACTCGGGTCTCAAGTTCCCTTGTCTGAGTGTCCTTTTTCCTCATCTTTGGCTTTCCAGGTCCTCCTGGTTCCCCAGCAGTCACTCCAGCCCAGCCCTTTCCCCGATCCTTGTCCTTGACCCCCACATACCTTCTGCTGAGTCCTGCTGTGGGCGCCGTGGAGCTGCCCACCCCTCCGGGCCCAGCTCTGCTGCCCCAAGCCCCTCGTAGTCTCGATACACATTCCAGGGGCTTGTGGCCTGGCCCTGTCACTTCTATAATTGATGCCCTTGGGCAGCTGTCCCCACTGACCCTCTCTTGGAACGACAGCTACATGTCTGCGCACGTGTCCGGCTCATAGATGAGGATTGAATCCGGAGACGGTACCTGGATGGGATCAAGTTAATCCTCACAGTTGTCTCAAGAGGTGGATTCCATTGTTGATCCCCTGTTTATGGAACAGGGGAAAGAGGCTTAGCAGACCCAGCGAGCAGCTTCCTGGAGATTTCAGTGCTGCGAAGAGATGGAGGCACCCTGGGGGGCCTGAGACAGGAGTCCTGCTGTGTGGGCCTTCCTCCAAGTGGGACCTGGGGACGCAGCTCTTGCTTGGTGGAGCTGTCTGCGGAAGGCTGACTCTTTTGGAGGGGACAAAGGGAGCTGTACATTGCCGCTGCCGATTCTGTGTCTGGCCTTTCTCTGGGTCACCTAGCTGATTTCTTTGAGGTCCGATGTAAGGAGTCTGGAGCACATGACCCAAGTGGACCTGATAGCGAGCTGCCAACCATGTGTTCTCAGGCACTGGCTGTCAGGTAACCAAGACTATTGGCAGCGATGAGCAGCTTCTGGCCCCCTCCACCATGGCTATGCAAGAGTCCCAACTCAGGAGCAGACACGAGCTACAAAGCAGCTAGGACCTGTGGTTAGCAATGCCAGGAGTCCAGTCTTGGAGCTGGGTGACCGGCCTTGACAATGCTGGTGGTGGAGATGGCAAAGATGGGGGTGGAGGTGAAGGTGGAGGGATATGAAGATGAAAAAAAAAGTGTGGGTTGAGGGAAAGGAAGAGGAGGAACTAGAGATGATGGTGGGCATGAAGTTGGAGGTGAGGAAGGAGGGGAAGGTGGATGTCAAGATGTAGTGAGGGTGGAGGGGAAGGTGGAGGTGAAGGTTGGGAGGAGGGTAGATGTGAGGGTGGAGGTGAAGATGGGAATGGAGGAGGGAAGTGGAAGTGATGGTGGAGGTGAATGTGGAAGTGAGAATGAAGGTGAGGGTGGAGGTGAAGGTGAGAGTGGAGGAGAAAGGTGGAGGTGATGTGGAAGGGATGGTGGAAGTGAATGTGGAAGTGAGAGTAGAAGTGAGGGTGGAGGTGAAGATGAGAGTAGAGGAGAAAGGTGGAGGTGGAGGTGATGTGGGAGGGATGGTGGAGGCGAATGTGGAAGTGAGAGTGGAGGTGAGGGTGCAGATAAAGTTGGGAGGAGGGTGGAGGTGAAGGTGAAGATGAGAGTGGAGGAGGAAGGCAGAAGTGAGGGTGTACATGGGAGCGGAGGGGAAGCTGGAGGAAAGGGTGGAGGGGAAGGTGGAGGGGAAGCTGGAGGGGAAGGTGGAGGTGGGAGAGGAAGTGAGAGCAGAGGAGCCGGGTGGAGGGCGAGTTGGAGGAGAGGGTGGCAATGTGCGTGACAGTGATGAGCTCAGAGGCGCAGTTGGGGGCCAGGGTGGATCTGAAGTGATGAGGGTGGAAGGAAAGGGAGAGTCAAGGGCAGAGGTGAGGGGAGAGGTGAGGAGAGTGGTCAGGTAGGCATTCTGATAGGAACGCCTGTGATACTCGTGCGGAGCGGCAGTGATGCTGGCCACGCCGCTGCGGACCCGGGAACTGAAGGCGGCGCTAATGGTGAGAGCGGGAACGACAGTCCACAGACAATTGCTTGGAGCGACCCTCCTGACCCAGGGCCAGCTGCAGGGCATGAACGCTCGCTCAGGCACGGTGCGGACCCTCTTGATTTCGTTCCCAGAACGCCCTGTGGTCAGCAGGTGCCTGCAGAGAGCATCTGGCTGCAGAGCAGACACAAGGCGGGAAGGGGACGTCGGGGTGGCCCTGCGGGGTGACCCGAAGGGAGCATCCAGCACCCTCGGGCTATGGACAACACAGGGGTCGTCCAAGCAGGGACCAGACGTGGGGTGTCAAGAGTCAGAAGCTGAGCCCGGGGCCTCTTGACCCTCCTCTGACACCAGAGGCTTTATTTGAATGCAGACAGCCCACAACCGTGGAGGCCGGAGGAGAAGCTAGAAGGGGCCAACTCTAGGCTGTGCTCGTGAGAAAGAAAGATGAGCTTGGGCTGGAGAGATGGCTTAGCGGTTAAGCGCTTGCCTGTGAAGCCTAAGGACCCCGGTTCGAGGCTCGGTTCCCCAGGTCCCACGTTAGCCAGATGCACAAGGGGGCGCACGTGTCTGGAGTTCGTTTGCAGAGGCTGGAAGCCCTGGCGCGCCCATTCTCTCTCTCTCCCTCTATCTGTCTTTCTCTCTGTGTCTGTCGCTCTCAAATAAATAAATTTAAAAAATTTAAAAAAAAAAAAAGAAAGATGAACTTGATGGAGGTGTATCAGAGGCTGAGGTGCACAAGGGTCTTTATGGAGGCCCGAGGGAGTATGGGGGTGCTGGGGGAGCTCCGAGCATGTGTTCTGAAGGGGACGCAGGGAATCCCGGCACCGCTGGCAAGAGTTCACGAATTCCTTCCCGGTTGTTAATGTGAACACACGAAATACTGTCAAGGCCGCCATGCCCAATCTCTGAGCCTTTTCATTATACCCACGGGCACCCTGCCACCCACAGGCCCCCTGGGCGCCCGCCCGCTCTGGCCCCTCTGCCAGGACCCCGGCGATGCGCTGGCCTGGACCAGCCTGGTGCGGAGTGTGGGCCCGGCTCCCCGAGCCTGCTTTGCCCGGGCTGTCGATTCTGCCAGGTGCCAGATTCAATTTCCCAGCCCCTCCTGCTCACAGAACCAAACATCTTGTCCCTCTCCACCCAAACTGGGTCCTCCCAGGCCGCCTGCTTGGCAGCGAGACACTCCCTGGGGGAGCCCGTCAGACTCACCAGGCTGGGCAGGGTGGGACAGCTCGGGGGTTCCGTTCACCCTGTCGCCCTGCCGCCCATGCGGGTCGGAGGGGCAGAGTCAAGGAGGGCACAGTTGCTAGTAAGGCATAGGAGGGTGCTACAAGATCTGCGGGGACAAAGAGTCTAGAGGTCTGGGCTCAAGCCCGTGTCTGTCTTGTCCCTGGGCAGCCATCAAGGCTTGTCTCACTGGCAAATAAGGTAGTTGAGTAACTGGCCTTTATCCACCTCCCGTTAGTCAGCTAACCTTTCCACAGCCAGCCCCATACCCCTTGCATAACTTTGCACTCTATTTTTATTAGAATAGCGTTTTTTTTAAAAAAAAAAAATGTTGTATCACACTTATTTATTTTAGGGAGAGGGAGAGAGAGCAAGCACAGCAGGTCCTCCAGCCACTGCAAAGGAACTCCAGACACATGTGCCACCACGTGCTTCTGGCTTATGTGGAAACTGGAGAATCGAACCTGGATCCTTAGGCTTCACCATCGAGCATTTTAGCCACAAAGACATGTCTCCAGCCCAAAGTACAGTGTTTATAAAATTCATTTATTTATTTATTTGCAAACAGAGAGAGAGAGAGAGAGAGAGAGAAACAGAGAAAAAAGACACAGAGAGAATGGGCATGCCAGGGCCTCCAGCCACTGCAAATGAACTCCAGATGCGTGTGTCACTTTGAGCAGCTGGCTTTATGTGGGTGCTGGGGAACTGAACTTGTATCATTAGGCTTTGCAGTCATGTGCCTTAACTGCAGAGCCATCTCTTCAGCCCCAGAGCAGTTTTTTTATTGTGTGTGTGTGTGTGTATGTGTGTGCACACATGCACGCGCGCCATGGCACGCAGATGGAAGTTAGAGGACAGCCTCTGGTGTCGGTCTCAGCCTTGTAGCTTGTTTGAGGCAGCGTTTCTTGCTCCCTGCTGTGTAGGCCAAGGAGGCTGGCCCATGAACGTCTGTCGCCATCTCCCCTCTTGCCGCAGGATTGCAGATGCTCGCGCTACTGCACATAGCTTTCCGTGGGATCCGAGGTTCCCAGCTCAGGTCCTCAGGCTTGCACACCAGGTGTTTTGTCTGCTGGGCATCTATCTCCTCAGCCCCTGGAAGAACAATTTTATTATGATAATATGGTGCGTATCAACTTGCGCTGCAGAGTTGGAAACCAACAAGTCTATTTACTCCAGACAGGCCATCGATGACAGACCAAAGAAACCGTTCCATGTGAGCGTATGTTAGTGACGCAATGAGTGGCTTGGGGTTGCTTCCAGGAGCCTGGATCACCCAAAGGCGGCCACATCACTGGAAAACTCACCCCAGCGGCCATCCTTGGAGCTCCCTGCACAGCTTGCAGCTCCCCCCTGTCCCAGATCCCTCCTTCCCCACAAGTCCTTCCTCCTTCCACTCCCTCTAAGAGGAGCCTTGTACATTTTCGCCATCACTCCACCCAACTCCCAATCTCTCCACCTTCGCCATCCCAGCACCCGCCAACCCTACCTCTGAGCAGTTGCTGATTGTTCTTTTTCTCCTCTGTCTGCATTTTTGTCTCTGTGTTGGACATTTCATAGAATCCTTGTTTCCTTAGAAAAGGAGAGTGCTGGGCACGCCTGCTTCTCCCAACCAATTCCCCATTCGTGGCTGCCACGACTTTGAGCTCCTCCCATAGCCCTGAGTCCATTTCTTTCTCCTTTTTAAAAAGTACTTTTATCAAGCCGGGTGTGGTGGCGCATGCCTGTAATCCCAGCACTTGGGAGGCAGAGGTAGGAAGATCGCCATGAGTTCGAGGCCACCCTGAGACTCCATAGTGAATTCCAGGTCAGCCTGGGCTAGAGTGGTACTGTTATTTATTTATGAGAGGGAGGGGAAGAGAGAGAGAGAGAGAGAGAGAGAGAGAGAGAGAGAGGGAGAGGGAGGGAGAGAATGGGCACACCAGGGCCTCCAGCCAGTGCAAATGAACTCCAGACACATGTGTCATCCTGTGCATCTGGCAAACAGGGGTCCTGGGGAATCGAACCTAGGTCCTTAGGCTTTACAGGCAAGTGCCTTAACTGCTAAGCTATCTCTCCATCCAGCCCTCTTTCTCCTCAGTGTGGGAACCTCTTTCTCACACCTATCGACTGAGCTCTTTGTCTACCTGTGGCTTCTGCCACTTCTTACTGTCTCCAGGGTTTGGTTTTTTTCTTCTTACTTGTCCCATGAGCCATTCTTTCTATTAAGAACTAGGCTAGAGAGGTAGCTCAGTGCCTAAAGACACTTGCTTGCAAAATCTTATCACCAGGGTTTAATTCCCCAGTACCCATGTGAAGGCAGATGCACAAAGTGGCACATATGTCTGGAGTTTATTTGCAGTGGCAAGAAGCCCTGGAGTGCCCATTCTTTCCCCCCCGCCCCATAAAAAGAAATAAGATGTTGGGCGTGGTGGCGCACGCCTTTAATCCCAGCACTCAGGAAGCAGAGGTAGGAGAATCGCTGTGAATTTGAGGCCACCCTGAGACTACATAGTGAGTTCCAGGTCAGCCTGGGCTAGAGCGAGACCCTACCTTGTAAAACAAAGCAAAACAAAACAAAAAACAAACAAAAAAAAAAAAAAAAGAAAAGAAAAAGAAAAAAGAAAGAAAGAAGCCAAGCCTGGCATGGTGGCACACACCTTTAATCCCAGCACTCGGGAGGCAGAGGTAGGAGGATTGCCATGAGTTCAAGGCCACCCTGAGACTACAAGACCCTACCTCGAAAAACCAATAAATAAAATAAAATGAAACCGTAAGAACTGATGGAGTCATCCTGCCCCACGGGCTCTCAGCTGTCCACAAGTCTCTATTGCCATCGAGGCAGTCCAAACTCCCCCATCAGGTGTTTGCGTCTTGATTCCCAGAGTGGGGCACTGAGCAGATGTTCATTTGGCCAGGAAAGATACAGGAAAGGAGAGTAGGCACAAGTGGTAATTGGCCTTAAAAAGGGGACCAGAGTGTAAAGGTATGGAAAAGTCACAACTTGGCCAGGCAGAGAATAAATAATGCGTGGGTGAGAATGCCGAGGATGTAGCCAAGCAACCACTTGCTAAAGAGATCAGCACAGAAGGAAGGGAGCCGGGTGCTATCCACCAGGACAAGCCCCAGAGGCAAGAGATACCCGGCCCTTCGTTTTTCCCATCACAGGCCCAGAGGCATAGGAGAGCTGAATGGTTAGGAGGGTGTTGTGGCTTGAGTGAGAAATGTCTTCCATAGTCTCCAGCAGGGGACGCTGTGTGAGACGGTCGTGGCCCCTTTATGCTGGAGAAAGCGGGTCTCTAACCTCGGACCTTGAGGTTTTAGAGGCCTGCTCACTCTCTGCTTCCTGACAGTGGAAACAATGCGACTAGCTGCATTCCTGCTCCTGCTGCCAAGGTAGTTTCTAATCCCTGCAACTGTAATCTGAGATGAGATCCTCCCTCCCTCCCTCCCTCCCTCCCTCCCTCCCTCCCTCCCTCCCTCCCTCCCTCCTTCCTTCCTTCCTTCCTTCCTTCCTTCCTTCCTTCCTTCACTCCTTGAGATAGAGAAAGGGAAAGAGAGAGAGAGAGAGAGAGAAAACGGGCATATCAGGGCCTCCAGTCACTGCAAACAAACTACAGATGTTCCACCTTGTGCATCTGGCTTACGTGGGTCCTGGGGAATCGAACCTGGGTCCTTAGACTTCTCAGGCAAGGGCCTTCATTGCTAAGCCATCTCTCCAGCCCTCTCTTATTTAAAAAAGTATTTATTTATTTATTTGAGAGAGAGAAAGAAAGAGGGAGAGAATGGGTGCACCAGTGCCTCCAGCTGCTACAAATGAAATCCAGATGCAGGGTACCACCTTGTGCATCTGGCTTCTGTGGGTTCTGGGGATTCGAGCCTGGGTCTTTTGGCTTTGCAGGCAAGTGACTTAACCGGTAAGCCATCTCTTCAGCCCTCCACTTCTAACTCTCCGATACATCACGCCTTGGAAACTCTAGGTGTGGTTCCAACACCCTCAGGCATGGTTCTCAGATGCTGTTCTAGGAGGTCATAGACCCAGGCAGTGTTCACGTGGTGCTAACCGCCAAGTGCACAGACTGCAAGAGCTGCTGTTGGAGGCAGGGCTACGCCCACCTAGATTTCAGAGTGTCCCAAACAACGTGAGACCTAGGCAGAGACTTGTCACAGGGGCAGTGTTGCCGTAAATTGTCCCCACTAAGACAATGCTTAGTGGAGTCACGTGGGTAGGGACACATGGGTCACTTCAGCATGGCTACCTCGCTCAAGAGAACACCTGTATAGACTGAGACCACGCCCTCCCCCACAAGAACCATAAAGGCAGGGCTGCCTGGCACTTTGGTGACCCCAAAATCACCCCCCTCACTGCCACCCTCTCCATGGAGTGAGACATTATTCTAGACTCAAGATTTAATGTCTGCCTCATTGTTTTAATAATTTTATTTGCACATAGAGAGAGACAGAGAGAGAGAGATTGAGAACGGGTGCACTGGGGCCTCTGGACACCGCAAGTGAACTCTAGACATATGCGCCACTTTTGAGAGTCTGGATTTACATGTATGGGTCCTTGGGAATCGAATCCAGGTCATTAGGCTTTGCAGGCACCTGCCTTAACCACTGAGCAATCTCTCCAACCCTTGCCCTGTTCCTTTTAGACTAGACTTGACCCATTCCTTCTGGGTTCTCTGTGTGTGTGTGTGTGTGTGTGTG